>NC_050194.1:21895787-22205787 GCF_008315115.2 Sander lucioperca | reverse complement strand
GAGCCAAAAACATTGAAAAAAGTGTCGATAAAAGAGACAAAAACGCCAGAAAAAGTGTTCATTTTCAGGACGACAAGTACATGGTCGAATGGAAGACAACACAAGGGTTATTATAGTCATAAATATATACATTTACTTTTTTCCAGGTCAGAAACATTATCAGCAGGTGCAGCAAATTGTTACTTGATGCTTCACACTGAACTTAGAAAGATGAGACGAAAGCCTAACATTTGATCACACCGATTAAAGTGAGTCAATGCATGCAACATTTTCTGGACAGCAACCACCATGGAGACGTTACAAAATAAAAGGTGAATACTTAATAAATATATAACAGAAGCACAAAGAGAGGAGTCATGAAGACAGCAAACTGACTGTAGCTAAAGCTTGCCATCGTAAGCCATTGGTCATAACAGACCATGTTGGGCTAAAACAACAAAACCACTCGGTTTACTACCTTGATCAGTGATGCATCTTCCTGCTCATGAATCTAACTTTACATTTTATGAGAGGAAGATGTATCTAAACAAACTGAATGATGGATACATTACATTTCTCCACTCGAAGCTTCATGTATTCATTAAACAAACAATGCTGAACTTCTAACCCGTCATCTTGTGTGAATCATTTGATTTTGCTGGACAGTAAGCTCAAGGTAAAGGTTCATTATAGCTGCTCCACAGCGATGGGCAGGGCTGAGAATTTTAAATACGCAGGGAAGGTGTCCAAAGCACAATGGCTGATCATGTATGAGATGTGACCTTATGACCGTTGAGCTTTGAACACACAACTGTCAGGTCCGAAGGCAAGCGTTGATCTCAGTTAGCTATTGACCAGGTGATGACTCCTCTAGCTATTGGGGCTATATTTTATTGAGCCTGGGTTGACTCAATAACATGACTTTCCGATGATGATCATGTTGCAACACCAGGTGCTCAAACTCAGAACCTTTGTTCTGCCGTAGGCAGTTTCTGATCTCAGGGAGCTATTAACAACACCTAGTAGACAAGGAGCAGGCTTGCGTGAAAATGCAGAATTTGAAAATTGAAACGCTGTAAAAACTTATTTTCTCATTAGAAAATTCCAAGAATTTGTGAAGACAACAGAGATGCCTGTAATTTATTTTCACAAAGATCAATAAATGCCAAACTGATGTTTAAAGATGCACTATTTTGCATTGACTGCAATGCGTAGATAAGGACACAATTAAAAAAATGTTTTAATTCACTTTGAGATAAAATTCTGCACACCAAATCTACAGTGATCTTCAAATG
Organism: Sander lucioperca; assembly: GCF_008315115.2. Lineage (NCBI taxonomy): Eukaryota > Metazoa > Chordata > Actinopteri > Perciformes > Percidae > Sander > Sander lucioperca. Next base: position 22,204,513 of record NC_050194.1, on the reverse strand, counting down.
TTGTAAAGTTTTTCCATGAACAAAGATTTAGTTTGGAAGAAATTGCAGGATTTGTTTACACTACTGTATGCAGTAAAACATTTTTAATGCACTGTGGGCTAACTTTTTGATAAACAGTTTGAATGGTAAATTTGTGGAGGACAGTCTGGAGATGAAATTCCCCAAATTTGGTGTCAATTTAAACAAAAGTGTGGGAGTTGATACGTTTAAGAAGTTTAGCAGTTTTTGCCAAAAGTAGAGTGATGGACTTAAAAAATGTTACTAGGTAGCATAGTTTCTGCTCTACTGGGGCTACAGTTTGGCTCAAGTTGCAACGTTGTAGCATGCCATGTACGGCTGATTTGTTATGAATTTTTAAAGTTTTGAATTTTAGATAGCTGTTGTAGCCACATCATCAGGACAATTAGCTCACAAATCGCACTGATTGAGTTTGGCATAGGACTGGCCCATAATAATAATACTGGCAAAAACAATAGGGTCCACGCAGCTTCGCTGCTCGGCCCCTAATTAGGAGAAGCTTTGAGAGGTTACCTGGTGGGATTAGCAGAGGAGGTTGGAGCCAGGCTGAGAAGGGATCTCATGGGGAATAAAAGGAGATGCCAGGCTGAGAAGGGATCTCATGGGGAATAAAAGGAGATGCCAGGCTGAGAAGGGATCTCATGGGGAATAAAAGGAGATGAAGCCAGCAACACCACGAATGCACAATCTGCCCAGCTGTGATCATTAGCACCTTAAAGTGCACACAGGTGTGTGAACTCCTCTGCCACCAAGCAAGGCTCAACCTGCTTATCTATATAACACTCCCAGGAGGTCGGCAACACAGTTTGCACTTGGGAGTTTTTGTTTGGTGTATTTTTATTTGTCTTAATTAAATTAGCCAATTCTTTAAATAAAACTATTTGTGTGTGTGTAAGGCTTTGCATGCAGTGGAAGTGTTGGAGATAGAAAGACATTATAACACTGGATTGACACTTGAGTTATAACTAGAATCACTTGTTTCACATCTCACCCAAATAAGTCGTAATGCTGTCAGATGAGAGTTACATGCTATTTTTGATTTAAGAATAATAAATGTGAGCCATGAAACAATACAGAAACATTCATCATACATTTTTATTATAAGCACTTAATGAGACTAATCTAATTATCATCTTCTTGAACCTCCTTTATTGCTTTAAAGACCTCCAATGAATCTAAGCTTGGGGCCCGCATCACCGTCATGATGCAATACACTCAAATGAATAGAAAATTATAGAAAATGATGAACTTCATGCCCTCTTTGTACCTCCCACTCTCCAACACATATTTACATTTTCCTCCTCCCAAACCAACTTGTCCAGCATCAGCAGGGAAGTTGGATATTTAAACCTGGTAACATGAAGCAACTTATAGGATGAGATGTCGAGGGCGGTGTATTCTCCTGGCGTGAGGCACATATTGGTGCTTTACTTCACACTAACTGCTGCAGCTGTCATCAGTAATGACACCAATGGGTCTCACAAGCTGATCATCGGCTTCCAGGCCCCCTGGAATATGTCCTTCCCCTTCAGCGCTCTGCGGCTGGGCTCAGCCATACAGATAGCCGTGGAGAAGGTGAACACCAATCCCTCCTTCCTGGGGAACTACAGTCTGGATTTTGTGTACATGGATACAGACTGTAATCCCAAAGTTTCCCTGGGAGGATTCATCCACCAGGTGTGGACAGAAAACGTGTCGGCGCTATTTGGTCCAGCATGTCCTGAAGAAGCCGAGGTATGATTCATGTGATGGGGAAATTGATAATTCATGCATTTGATTTGTTTTTTGTGTTACTTTTTTAGAGCTTAAAGGCAGTGGTAAAAAGTAACTAAGAGCATTTACTCACATACTGTACATAAGTAGTCCTACAACTTATATGTATTTATGTACGTTTATCTGACAACTTTAGTTACTTTTCAGATTAAAATTTAAAATAAAGTAAAACACGCTATACTGTTAATTTAAGTACTCTGTGTTGCCAATACTTTTACTTATGTAAAGTTTTGAATGCAGGACTTTTACGCGTAACAAAGTATTTCTACACAGTAGTAATGTTACTTGACACTGGCCAGTTTATTAGGTACACCAAGCTAAAACTAATGCACGTTGAACGGTATATGTAAAATAATCTATGCAAATTAATCATGCAAAACCTGGGAGAAAACTGAAGAAATACTGTAGTTGCACTGAGCTAAATCTAATGCAGTCTAATGCAACAATCCTGCAATAAATCCTCCTATCATGGAGATTATAATGTTTAGTTTTTGTTAAAACAGTTTTAGAGAGGTGACTCAACTTTAACGTAAGATATAACTTAATTTATCCTGAGGGAAATCATTGTGCAGCATTTTCAGTAGAAGGTAAGTTTAAAGCGCAAATATAAAATATCATGCAGCTCTCAAATCCAAAATAGTATGAGAAGTTTAATATAGCGATTTATGTAAAATATGGGATCGGAAGAACCAATAAGCGTATATGGTTAATTCTAAATGTTCATGATTATGTCCGTGATATTGCACATAATGTCCCATAAATAGGAAAGTTGTAATGATTGATTGATCCACGGATAGACAGTTATTGGGAGATAAAGAGAGAGATTAAACAAAGCAGCAGAAATGGAGACTGGAGCCACTCAGCACCTCATGTCTCTGCTGTCCATCTCTCGACATGAGGTGGATGACTTGTGGAGTTTGACTGATACAGGAAGAAAGGATTTCCTGCATTGTGGTGGTATTCGTCTACTGCCAAAGTTGTGGTGCTGTTATTTTGTCCACCCTATTTATATACATCAGTGTAGGCTAAATAACAGAAATACACTGTTAGCCCTTGCTGTAATTTTTACAATAAAATACCACAAAATGCCCAGTAAATCTATAACATGAAACATATTTACAGTTAGTTACTGTAATTTGCAATTACAGTATCATACTGTAAACCACAACTATAGAATAGAAGTACTGTGTTTTACTGTAAAACACATTTACAGTACAGCAGTTTTACTATAAAGCACATTTACAGTAGAGCTGTTTTACTGTAAAACATAATTGCAGTAAAGAAAGAGAGAGAGAGAATTAAACAGCACCACAAACCACATCCTCCAAAATCAGCATATCACCAACAGGATCAGAATGGTAATTATAGAAGATCTAATGCTTTTCATCGAGTTCTTTTTGTGGTTTACAGGATCATCTTCAAACATTATTTCACATGCTTTCCAGGTCACAGGTCTCATTGCATCCACATGGAACATCCCCATGTTCGGCTTTGTGGGACAATCCTCCAAAATGGACAACAGTGACATCTACGATTCCTACATAAAAGTTGTGCCACCTCTTAAAAGAAGCTCGGAGGTCCTGGTGAAGACCCTGGAGTTCTTCGGATGGAATCACGTAGCGATGATCGGAGGGGGATTGGAATCAAACACTTGGGACAAAGTTGACGCTTTGTGGAAAACCTTTGAGAATCCGCTGAGAGACAAATTCAAGCTGGCTGCTGCAGTCAAGTTTGATACCAGCAATCCTCAGCTGGTTCATCAACATGTTAAGTTCATCTCAACAGTCGCCAGAGGTAAGAAGGAAAGTAGTTTTTGGCTTTTGAAAACCATATTTAACCACATTTTTTACCAATGATTTGGCTACTAAATGTGTCCTCTTGTCCTGTGACCCTCCGTACTCCAGTGATTGTGATTCTAACAAACAGCAAGGACTCCATGACTCTGTTGCTGGAGGCGGATCGTCAGGGTCTGATGAATGGTGACTACATGTTCTTTCTGGTGCAGCATTTTGAGGTCAGTGGTAGTGTGGTGAGTAAAACTTTCCATACAGCAGTTACACACATATTCAGTTGAGGTAAGTTGTTGCTGCACCATTAGGAATAATCCAAACTCAGTATAAGGACTAAAAAAAATATCAAATGTATTATCTTCCTTCTTTCCTGAGCAGGATAACTTGTGGAAATATGCCCTGAACAGCAGATTTAACCAAGGTACCATAAGTGCTTTTGACATGACCTTCATCATCGGCCAGAAATCCTACGACAGCTACGAGTATTATGACTTCTTTGAGCAAGTTTTTGAAAGACTAAAAAGACACCCGTTTCAGAGCAACCTGACATCTGAAAAAGAGGTAAGCATCCATGTATTAATGAGCTGTTCACAGCATTTATTCAGCTAAAAAGTCAAATCACAGATACAATCATATTATTTCTGTAATTTCAGGTTAGCCCGTACTCTGCCTACCTGCACGATGCAGTGCTGCTTTATGCGATGGGCCTGAAGGAAGTCCTCAAAGATGGCAAAGACCCTCATGATGGACAGCAGCTGCTGCAGAGATTAAAAAATAAAAACAAAATTCGATTTAATGGTTGGTAGCTGTGTGTTCATAAAGCTTTTAACAGGGAAATTACAGAATATCTGCTCAGAAGTAAATATGGTTTTGTACCTTTAAACAGTGGTGGAGGAAGTATTTAGCATTTAGTGCATGTAGTTATAACCACAGTGTGAAAATACTCCAATACAAGTAAAAATACCTGCAAGTACCACAAGTAAACATACTTACTTTGCAGAATGGCTCATTTCAGATTGGATTATAATTTTTTCCTATAGGTAGACTGTGACGTTAACGATGCTTAATTGGTACTAAGGGGCCCAAAGTATGCCAAGAATATATCCACATAATATAATTTATAAGTTTAGATTTATAGTTTGTATTAATAAACTAATATGTAAAGTAACTAAGGCTATCAAATAAATGTAGTGGAGTATTAAGTAGCAGAAAATGGTAATACTAAAGTAGTAAGAATTGTACTTAAGTAGAGTGCTTTAGTAAATGTACTTAGTTACTTAAAACCACTGCTTATCATTGCAGGTGCCTCTGGACTAGTCCACTTTGACAACGAGGGGGAGAGAAATGTGGACTATTCCGTTTATGACCTGCAACACGTGGGAGACATCAATAAATTTGTACCCATCCTCCATTTTGACAGTCAGACCAAAGCTGTCCGGTAAACTATGCATATAAATAAATATACCATCAAACAATCTAGCATTTTATTTTTTTTTAAACATTTTGGGGAAATCACATCAAAAAAATGTCATTTCAGGCCAACGTCTATGTTTGCTTCTGTGGTCTGGCCGAGAGGAAGACCTCCCTCTGACAAACCAGAATGCGGTTTCAACAATGAACTCTGTGAATGGCTCATTAATGGTAAAAGTAACACTCGCAAAATAGCCATTATGCAAACCAGTAACACACCAATTATCTCAGTTTTTATTTTACTTTTAGACCACTCATAACCCTCTAATGCATGAATTATGTTGTTGCACTTAAAAAAATTCTGGCACAAATAAACACTCAGGCCAAGCTAACCACCGTCAAAACTTACTGTCTTGATGGGACGCAGACATCACCCTGCTGGCTCTGCTCGTGACCTTCCCCATCATCGGTCTGCTGGCAGTTTTGTGCATCGGAGTTCTCACTCTGCAGAAGTTACGTCTCAAGCTGAGGCTCGGTGACTCCTGCTGGTGGCTGATCGATTACAGCAACATCACCGTCATCAGGGATAAATCAGTAAAACTCACTAAAACAGATCAAGATTAAAAAGTGCATGAGCATGCATCTGTAGATGTACAATATGAGTGTGTTTGCGTGCCTGGCTTTGTTCTCACAGGCTTGTTGGGTGTGTTTTTGTCTCCTCCAGGGATCCCAGGGTTTATCTCTGAGCACAACCAGACACAGTGGGAGCAGCGGCTCTCAGTCTAATTTCTCCAACAACAGCTATGGCCTCAGGGACAAGACAGGGAGAGAACATGTCTACACCACCATAGGTCTCTACCAGGTACCAGAGTTTAAAGTGTCACTTTGGCCATAAGTGGCAATTACAGATTAATGTTGAAAGTTACAGTATGTTTTCATATGCCAAGATACGGTCAGTGTTTTCCCTTATTGGATGTAATGTGTTTCAATATAGGGAAATCAAGTGGCCATCAAGTACATCAAGAACCATGTTAACTGTAACTTCCAGAAACCTTCCATTATCGCAGAGTTCAATTCGGTAAAGTCCCTCTACTGTTCTACATCAACCTTTTTTTTTTGTTTATCTGCTGTGGTTTTTTTGTTTTCATTCTGATAAATGTAAAATCCAGCAACTAAAAAGAGTCATATCACAGTGTTCAGATGAAGAAAAAACATCATTAGTTTAAAGTATTAAAACAAAATAAAATAAAATATTAAAACGCTCAATCTACAGAGAAATGCACACAGCCCGTATTCAGAAACTGTACCTTTAAACGAGCCGTCAGGACTTCTGTACAGTTGTGATGTCACAACTATACTATATATAGGTAGAAAGTGCTGCTATAGTGCGGTTACAGTCATTCCCCGGCTGCACTGATGCTGAGACACCAAGAGCGCAGATGATAAAGTCCCGGCAACGCTGACCAATCAGAGCAGACTGGTCTTAAAGAGACAGGCGTTAAAACAGAGCATTTCAGACAGAGGGTGAAACAGGTACAGTATAATTAGACAGACAGTATGAGAAAAATAATGTTTTTTTTTTAAGAATAAAGCATGTAAACATTTAGTATGAACTTGAAAATGAGCAAAATATGGGACCTTTAAAATAACGCTGCAGAAATTATTGTTGTAACAAATAACCATTCAAATGCTGAAGATGTTATTCTTTAAGACATATATAATTGAAGTAGTTTTTTCCTTACTTATGAAATTTCATATTGTGCGCCTCACCATCTTGAACTCTTTAAGACAGATAAAAGAGATGAAACACGAGAACTTGGTTCAGTTCTTTGGTGTTTGCATCGAGCCACCAAATGTCTGTTTGGTCACCCAGTACTGCAGGAAAGGCAGTCTAAAGGTCAGTGTCTCAGCCTGTACTGCATGCACACACACTTCTACTTCATTTCATATAATGGTTTTAAACTGTTATAATTTACTCCAGCCCTTTTTAAACTCACATGCATTGTGTTATGTTTATCCTTTGCCATTTGTTATTTTATATACACAATGTTTTGTACAATTAACAATAAACGCTTGATTACTCAATAAACGCTTCTTTTCTGCAGGATGTTCTGAGGTCTACAGATGTTGAGCTGGAGGGGATGTTTAAGCTTTCGTTTGCTTATGACATTGTCAATGTGAGTCAATTCATTTAAGTAGCATGTCATTGCCATGATTTAATGGAGGGACAGACACGTCAATCATTGATATAGCCTACAAAGTTTCATAATGGTATTTTATAAATAATAAGGGCATATAGAAATAGTAATAAATAAATTAAAAAACGCAAGTCATGTATGTTTATTTCTCAACATTAAGGTCTAAATGGTGTGGCAAAGCCTTCTTCACACTGCCAGAGAAACCCAACCACCCTTCTGGGACAGTTGAAGAGATAAAATTCTGGTTAATTTTTGATCGGTCTAAATGTCGTCATATTTTATAGGGCTGCTCGATATGAGGAAAATATGCGATAACATTGTTGAATATCATGATGATCATGATGATGCAACGATATTACTTGTGATAAAATTAAAATGTACTCAGTTCTGCATTTCTGCTACTTTCAGTATTCTTTTGAAATACAACAAATTGTTGAATTTGAAACAAATAGAAGAAAATCATTTCTAAAATTCTTTTATTGAACAAATTGAACATTGAATTAAACATAAAAGGCACCACTAAAAAAAGAATCTCAGTTTTCTACTGATATTTTCTATCGCGATATGTTGCAGCCTTTTGCGATATGTATATTGGGCCAGTTGATATTGCGATGACGATAAAAAAAACCCTTAATATTTTAATATCTTAAAATTGTTGGAATCAGCAGATGAAATTCCCAATGTTTTTTTTTTTTTTTAGAATATAAACTCCTCCCAGGTTGCTTAAAAATAATTCCAGAATAAATATAGAGAGCATTAACTTAGACACGTCAACTGTTGTTACAATACGGCCCTGAATGTACCTTAAATAAAGCACAAAAACACAACTCTTTGCACAAAATAAAACTTGAAAAAAAAGGGTCAAACATCAGATTTTTGACCCTTAAAACAAACACAAAATGCAGTTATAGTGCAGGGCTGTGTTTATTTTTACATTGCAATTAACAGGCCAATCCATGTTTTGAACCTGTTTATGTTTTAGGGAATGGAGTTCATTCACAAAAGTAACCTGAGATTTCACGGGAACCTGAAGCCCAGCACATGTCTGGTGGACAGTCGGCTCCAGATAAAACTCTCTGGCTTCGGCCTGTGGGAGTTTAAATATGGGGGAAAAAAACATATCATCCCACTGGAAAACCCAGAAGGTTAGTAAAACTGTCATCTTAAATATATTTGCATTTAAGTTTTAATTGAATTTGAACGAGAAATGCACCATAACGTGTGTGAGGTGATTTGATTTGTTGTAGCGCTGTACTGGACAGCCCCCGAGCTTCTGAGACAAGTCAGTCTCCAGGTCAATGGGACGCCCAAAGCTGACATCTTCAGCTTTGCCATCATCATGTGGGAACTCATGTACAATGCTAAGTCTGGCCCATATCATGAAGTCAACCTGGAGCCCAAAGGTCAGCATGATACAAAGCCTATTCATTCATTTTCTTTAGCCACTTATTCATTTACATAGTGGTACATGATGTACAGCCATGCTAACAGCTCTGTGAGGCTGTCGTTAGGCACAGCAGCGCTTTGAGCTAAATGCTAACATCAGCATGTTAACATGCTCATAATGAGTTAAAGTTCCTGGGATTAATCCTTAGGAGGACATGGATGTTTGTACCAGATTTCGTGGTAATCTATCAACTAGTTGTTGGCATTTTAGTTTGGACAAAAGTGGTGGAAGGGCCAACAATGCCACACTGCTTAAAGGACCTCAAAGCAAAATCCCAACACTGCGATGATTCCTGCTTCTTGCTGCATGTTTTCTACAGAGATTATCATGCAGTTGCAGAAGCCTCACCAAGGTCAATACCTCCGACCAGCGCTGTCTGAGGAGCTGTGTGATGAGAACATTAATTTACTGCTGAAGGCCTGCTGGAATGAAAACCCTGACCACCGACCGCCGTTTGCAGCGATACGAAGACAGCTGAGGGACAACAGCCCAAATAGGTCAGGCCTCTGACATTTTATATTCCTTGGCCAGAATATGCTCCGAAATGCTGTGAGAAAATAAATTGTTCTCCATGTCTCTCCTTTGGGCCTGCTGTATGTAATATGTTTATGCACCTAAATTTGACTTAATTAATTGCTTGTTGTCATTAATTAGAAAGCATTCAGAGAGCGCATACCTTCGCCAGGGCTGTACAATTTTATAAATCTGTTTTCTGCTTTAAAATAAATGTAGTGACTAGATACATGTGCCACATTTTCACTTAGGGACCAGTGTGTAGGATTTAGAGGGATCTATTGGCAAAAATGGAAAATACTATAAATATGTTTTCATAGAGACCTATGGTGGTGTATAATCACCTGTAACTAGGAATCGTGTTTTCGCTTAGAATGAGCCGTTAATATCTAAATAGGGAGCGGGCCCTGTCATTGCCTGATCCGTATTGGAAACCTAATTTGTTCAGGTCCTCTTACCTGACCAATGCGCTATCCTGACCTTAACCATCTCTGCACTGTTTTTAGGTACAGATCGGGCAGGGACAGGGTCCTCTCCCACAGAGTCCGCCATGTTGCACTGCCATGTTTCTACAGTTGCCTAGAAGGGGAAAAAAACAAACACTGGCTCTTCAAATGGTATTTTTACATGTTTTTTCCGTTACCTGCAGTCCACCGTAGGTTCTACTACAAGCTTGAAAAGGGAGGGGTGAGGGGAAGGTTATTCAGTTGGTTGCAACCTGCAACCTAACCACTAGACGCAACTAAATCCTATACACTGGTCCTTTAAGTTAATGCAGTAGTTAAAGGGTAACTTTGGTAACTTTTTATTTTTATTTTATTAAATTGGTCCAGTATTATGGAAGACCACTGCAGTCGACGCGGGGAAACAAGCTGCAATGTAGCGTTAATGGGCCATTGCGCACCGGCAATTTATGTCCACTAAAAGCGCTTGTTTTGCCACTGACATGCTGAGATTATTGTTCTAATTTCTAAAGGATCCTTACAGAGGTCAACCTTTTTGTTAAAGAGACCTTGTTGTTTAACATGAAACAGCCTTGAAATCACTATTGCCAAACCCACCAGACTTCATTTAAATCCACAATTTTTTATCATCGTAAAACACACAAATCATTCAAAGTCAGAAACAGAACAAAACTATCAAAAGCAGTCTTGGTTTGTCTTTCCACTGTTCTAACAATCACCACTCTGGTTTGGCTGAAATAAACCCTTAATTGACATGTGAAAATATGCTGGCTCTATACACTAAAAGTATTGTTTATTTACATGAAAGCTGAGCCTGTCAGTGGCAAAAACAGCACTTTTAGTGGACAGAAACTGACGGTGAACATTTGCCCCTTAGGATTACATGGCAGCCCAGTTTCGCGGCTGCTGGTTACAGCGTTCTCGCCCAATACTGGATAATTTTCAAAGTTTTTTGTTCACTCACTCACTTAGACACCAATGGATGGAAAAATAGGGTCCAGGTGGAAAAATACCATAATTACCCTTTAAGAAGTCAAAAGTAAAAATGTTCATAAATGCCCATGTGTTAATGTTAAGCATTATTGAAATGAAAATGAAAATTTTAGACATTCTGTTGACTAACAAACGAACAAACTCAACCCGAACACTCCTTAAAGGAGGTGATCATGATTTTCTGTACTGTAGTCATGCAAATATCTTGGATAATATGGTGGAAAAGTTGGAGAAATATGCAAATCACTTGGAGGAGGTGGTGGAGGAGAGGACCAATCAGCTCACAGCAGAGAAGACCCGTGCGGACAAGCTTCTCTCCAGCATGTTACCAAGGTAACAGATCTATGTGCATCGAAAGCCTGTGGCTTGTTGACCTCTCCTGACATATTTCTTATTTTTTTTCATTATCTTGATTTTATGCATTATCTTATATGTGTGCAAATAAAATAAAATAAAAAATGATCAACCCATTCAAATCATATGAGCATATGGCCGGAGGCACCGGTTGAACAGGCGTCCATGACTACATCCCTCACCTTGTCAGTGCTGGTGCTTCATTGGCCGTAGGTACATCGCAGATCAGCTGATGGCGGGGAAGTCAGTGGAGCCTCAGAGCTACGACATGGTGACCATCTTCTTCTCCGACATAGTGGGCTTCACGTCCATGTGCTCCGTCAGCTCTGCGATGGAGGTGGTGACGTTCCTCAACGACCTCTACAGCCTCTTTGACGACATCATCAAGATGTACGATGTCTATAAAGTTAGTCACACACCCAACGATTTTAGTCTCTCATTCAACTTTAATCACCAGGACAGCATGAAAAGGGAGAGAAAGGGGGAAGACATGCAGGAAACCTGCCGCAGGACCTCTGCGTCGAGGAATAAACCTCTTTAGTATATGGCCGCACGCTCTACCAACTGAGCTACTCGGGCGGACTCTACGTTGTTTTTTTAAAAGACTACCCGTAATTTTGGGAAATACACACATATCACTCTCATGTGTGTGCATTAGATATGAAGGTATAGCCAGCAGCTGGTTAGCTTAGCTTTGCATTAAGACTAGAAAACAGCTAGTCTGGCTGGCTCCGTCCAAATGTAACACAATCACAAAAAAAAGACAACTAAAGCTTCTCTAAAGTCCACTAATAAACACATTTAATTTGTTTTTGTTGTGTAAAGATGAAACAAATGACATTTAATATGTTAATTAGTGAGCTTTAGGCAAATTGTGTTTCTTTTGGACAGAGCCAGGCTAGCTGTTTCCAGTCTTTATGCTAAGCTAAGCTAACTGGCTGTAGCTTCATTTTTACTGCACAGACATGAGAGTAGTATTGATGTTTTCATCTAACTCTCGGCAAGAAAGCCAACAAGTTAAACTAAACTATTCCTTTAAAATATCAAGATTTTCAATGTAATTGCACATTGCTCTTTTGGCAGAAAAAAACTACTTACTTTAAATCCCCTGTCATCTTTGCAAGGTGGAAACAATTGGTGATGCATACATGGTAGCAAGTGGTTTACCCATCAGCAACGGCTATCAGCACGCTTTGGAGATATCTACAATGGCTCTTCATTTTCTGAGTGCCATCAAGGTCTTCAGAATCCACCACATGCCAACTCAGAGTCTTGCAATCCGCATTGGGATACATTCTGGTAGGACATTTTTATTTTTATTTAACTTTTTTTTGTTGCTGCCTTTTTTCCTTTAAAAGGTACTTGGATTAATTAAAGTTTCTAACAAAAGGACATTCTTTGTATAGTTTCCATGTACTATTTATTATTTATTCATATTCTTGTACATGCAATATTTAGGAACCAGAAATTGTTGTAATTAAATAAAAAGTGAGTAAAAGTGACCGGCATTGTACAGGATAACTGGTTCCATCTAAGTTCGCAGAGTTTCTGGTCCTAGTTTTTAGACAGTCCAATGGGTCCTACACACTTTTCATTAAGAACTTTGCTGAAGTTTGTACATTAACTACTTAATACTAAAGAGTTTGTTGTGGGTTTTGTAGGTCCAGTGGTTGCTGGAGTGGTAGGCACCACTATGCCTCGCTACTGTCTCTTTGGCGACACGGTGAACACGGCCTCTCGCATGGAAAGTAACAGCTTACGTAAGTGAAGTCACACTGTTGCAGATGCTGTTCACAAAAGGGATTGTTGTCAATGTAGGGAACCCCAGTATAGTTTGAGTGAAATATTTTGACAACAATTGGATGGGTTGCCTTTAAAATTGTGTACAGTCATTCATGGTCCAAAGAGGATGAATCCTGACTTTTCCTCGAGCGTCAACGTGACCAAATATTTGCAAAACTACTTACATTCTCCTTAACTACAGCTGTACTTTTAATGCAAATCAGCAACTGTTAGCATGCTAACATGTTAAACTAAGATGGTGAACTGGTAAATTTGACCTGCTAAACATCAGCACGTTAGCATCGTCTATGTGAGCATACTGACTTTAGCATTTAGCTCAAAGCATCGCCGTGTCTGAGATCTGTGGAGGTTGGAAGCTGCCAAAATCAAAAATAAATAATTGACTCTATAAATATATGAATATGCCATTAAATGTTCCAAACATAATATTAAAAATAAATGTAGCCATTAATAATTGAAAACATGATACTGATGACAAATTGATATTTCTGTTTTAATTTGCTTCTTTATTTACCCTTGTATCCTACTAATTATTTATTTTTCTATTTAATTATTCCTGTCATTTATTTATTTGTGATTATTTTTGCATTTATTAGTTTATTAGTTTATTTATTTTATTTATTTTAAATATATTTATTTATATATTTATTTTTAATGTTTGACACTCTTCTGTATATTTACAGCCCTGAGGATTCATGTATCTCAGTGCACTGCGGACATTTTGGTCCAGGCTGGATCGTTTGAGCTGGAGGAAAGAGGGGAAGTCGAAATGAAGGTGACTTAAGAATCTGCATGTTTTAGGTTTTTTTTCACCAATAAGATATACAAACTATGTTTTTGACCAGTGTGTGTTTGTGTCAATGACAGGGTAAAGGATCTCATAAGACCTACTGGCTGCTGAGAAAGGAGGGATTTAATCCTCCTCTTATTGCTCACAGCCCTCCACCAGCTGACAGTCTCAAACTACAAACAGAGGTACAGTTAACTTTTTCTTTAAAGAGAGCCATCAGAGACTCTGTCTATAACAGTCTATTTTCAAGCACAGTTAGTATGTAGTATTTCATGTTGGTGTATTTTCACCTGTATTTGTGATATCTCTGCTCAAGAAACTGGGAATGGTCAGAGCTGCTGAGAAAAGGACGCAGAAAACCGTGGCCAAAACTACGATGACTACGACTACAGTGCACATTTAACAACAAGACATTCGGATCACATTTTGGACAAAGGAACATCTGAAAAGAATAATTCGGTAGGTTTCACAGAATGCAAAACGACTTGTAAAGAGGAGACAAAATGTGGACAGAGACTGGAGTGATAATATATAACACTGTAGAGCTGAGAACCTGGATTACAACAGACTCAAGTTCCCACTACAAGACTTTCAAAGTCGCCAGTTTTCGGTACTTTTCACACCACTCAACTTGCTCTCTTGTTGTCTCGTTTTCACACTGCTTTTTATCATGATGGTCCGAAGTCACTACATGTGTTGCTAGTCGCTTTTTGGAAATTAAGTCGCTAAGAGGGTCACCAAGTTGGCATCAATGCCAGGAGGAATCCTCGAGTCTAGTCTCTACACTACGTTTTGTTACGAAAACACGTGAGAAGTGACAAGGGACATGGCGTAATACCATACACGAGACAGGGTTTTTGGATGTCCGCTAGAAACAAGTGCTGCATGTTGTCGGTGGCTGATTTGCAGGGATGAAGCAAAGAAGAAAAAGAAAGATTTAGACAGGAGTTTTTAGGAGGAGTTGTCATTGACACACATGTTCACAAATCAGCCTGTTTCCACACGTCTCCTTACTATTTATAGCCTGTTTTCTCAACGTGCAACAACAACTTTGGTCAATGTGTCACATGCAACACATACAGTAAATTACAGACGACCCCCAGACGAAAATTAGAGCAAAGTCTCAAGAGCAGACTCTCGAGTAGTTATAGTCTGATAGAACATTAAAAACTGTTCATGGCGTCATCCTGCAGCCAGCTCCCGTCGGCTGCTCATTGTGTCCCGGGACCCGATGAACACGTAGCTAAAAAGCAAAAAACGTCTCTACAGGTACCGGGAGGACTGGGTAGGTAAATACCCCTGGATTACTGCAGTTTTACGTGATGCAAACAAAGCGTTTTCCAATGTATGTAGGAAGGAGTTTGTTTTATTTGTTTCATAATGACACTTGATTGTCATTGATTCATGATTTTAATGATTTTTTATTTGTATTTTCGGGTTTACATGACAGACAGTTGAATTCCTGAATAAAAATAATAAATCATTTTGGTGCGGAGTTTTGAAATCCATGCCCCCCCCCCCGTCTCGTCCCGTCCCGAATTTTACCCATTCTCATCTGGTCACCCTACCTCTCCCTCTGGTTTCCCTTCAGCCTGTGTCTTGTGCTCTCATTGGCTGTAGCTCCCCAGACAATATCCTGACAGCTCTAGATATTTCGCCTGCTAGATATCTGGAATGTGAGGCGCCAGCGAGCCTCTCGTCTCGTGTTTTTGAACGGTTCACACATCACGCTCGAGCATCGTGCACTTGCACGCAGTATGTTCTAGAATCTGAAAAAATATCAAAGTATGCTTAGACATCTGATTTATGTTTATTGTGTTGCTGCCATGTTGAGAGTCTGATTTTAATTTCTGGATTGAATAAAATAGTTTATTTATTTACCAACATTGTGAGGATTCCCAGAAGAGGTTTTTAAGGTTTGTACATAATTAAAAACAAAAGGGACAAGGATCTTCTTTAAAAATGTCAATTAATCTTTATTGGAGAAAGCAGTGAAGCAATGCATGTGACATTTTAAAAGTTTATCCAATAAATGTGCTAATTACATATAATATCTGTGTGCGATAATGATTTGAGTGTGGGTTGGCATGAAGATGAGTTTTTACTACATTCTTGATCCATTCACTAAATCACAACATGTGTTTATGAGGACCGCCAGCAGGATGAATAGTGAAGTGCCTGTGGTGGAAAAAGGCAAAGAAAATACAGATCGGATCAAATGTCGACGAAAAGCCAACCTTCAACAGGATTAGCTGAGCCGTAAGTAGCACTGACTTCATGTTCTCTCAATTTTATGACTTATAGGTCAACAAATAATTTAATAAAGTATTTTCCCATCAGAATTTGATTTCTGGTAGAGAGAAAGCTTTGAAACAGCATTCAAATCACCATGTTAAGGAAGAAAATATACCGTGATTGAACATTTAACTGAATTAACTAAATATCAGTAGTTATAAAATCCTGGCCACGGCTCTAAATATTAGACTTCAAATACAATTTCAATCACAGTTATCATTGCATCACATTTGTTTACCTTTTATGTGTCCATTATTAGAGGAATCAATTCCTGTCAAGAGATATAGACATCATAATACAAAATAAAAGCTTATACAGTAAAGACAAAAAAAACAACATATAAAGTACCTTGAATTGAACAGTCAGCTATTGGAGCCTCTTAATTTGAAAGAGGGGGAAATAGTAATGCTACAGTTTGCTATTTATTATTTATTTAAAGTCCCCCAACAGTTTTTTTTTAATTATTGTAACTTCACCTGGATGTTTGACTTTTACTGAGCAGAATGATGTTAAGGGCAGCGTTTTTAAACGTCTTGAAACTTTGGAATGGATGTTTAATATTGTGAGAAGTTCAAAACCCCTCAGGATGTATAGGCAACATGGGGGTACTGTATTGTACCTTTAATGTGAAACTCGGCAGTAAGGATCCCTCCACTTGGCTCAGCCTCCGATGACAGACTTCTGACAGAGCAGGGGGCCTTGAGGAAAGAGAAAAAGAGGAAACAAGAGTTTAATTTTTGTCAAATTAAACTAAGAATAACCATAACATCCCAAACCGATTGGGAGGATAAACTTCTGTTAAACTTCTATTAAAGTTGAGGTTGTTCACTGTACTCTGCTTCAAATTATTTCCTCCCTCCCACAGGCAACCGACCAAATAGCACAATTAAAAAATGCTCCATTATAAGTAGAAGTCCTGCATTAAAAATTCTACAAGTAAAAGTACAGACGTGTTATCACCTAAATGTACTTTAAGTATCAAAAGTAAACATACTCATTCTGCATTAAAATATCCCCTATGGCTGATAAATTATTACATAAGACATTATTAGATTTTTGATATTCTTGCATCAGTGCTTTGGCAGGGTTTTTAGTTGACTGAGGTGGAGCTAGCTTTAACTATACACAGTTAGATAGGTCAGTGGTTCCTAACCTTGGGGCGCAAGTCCCTCCAAAGGGTCACAAGTTAAATCTAAAGGGGTCGTGAGATGATTAATGGGAGGGTAAAGAATACAAAACAACCACAAAACGACTCAAATCTATATTCATTCTTTGGACTTTTCTCTAATTGTTGGTATTGCTGTGAAAAATTGGGTAATTATACCTCTTCTGAAGTTTAACAATTTGAATTACCTAAAACTCACAAGCCAAAAGAGGTTGGTAACCACTGATTGAATTAAAAGCTTTTCATATGTTTAAAAAAAAACAAATGGAAAACATGCATCTAATAAAGTAAATAATGCTGTCATGACTTGGATTTTGCCTCATTTGTACATTGCTTTGGACAAAAGTGTCTGCCATATAATTACATTTCAATGTACATGGAGTAAAAAGAACAATATTTACCTCTGAAATGTTGCGTAGAAGTGTTAGGTAGCAAAAAATGGAAATACTCAAGTTAAGTACTTCAAAATTGTACTTAAGTACAGTACTTGATTAATGAACCTCCTTACTCTCCACCACTGGAAACTGATGCCATATAATCATAACACATACTGTATGTGATATTTCTAAAGGGGAAAAGTTTGATTGTATTTGGAGAGAAAGAAAGAAGATAAATCAATAGAGTTTCACAGTGGTTTGATGTTCGATATGATATCAAAGTGTTGTACTCACTGGCTGACAGACGAGCCTCTCTCCGTCACAAACCTGGACCTCACAATGAAGCCAGACGGTGGAAACCTTCTCCAGCCGTTGGAAGCGGAAAGAGTTGAACTTGAACATGGAGCGGCTGTCTTTGGCGTTCTCAAAAATAGTCACAGTGTGGTCGGAGGTGCAGCTGTTGGAAGACAAAAAACTGTTTAACCTACAGTTCTGTCGAATCTGCTGGAGAGGTATTCTTTCACATTCAACTAAATCTACTATAGTCTATATTAGAGGTGTGAATCTTCACTGATCTCCCAATTCGATTATGATTATCATGTCAGCGATTCGATTCGATATCTCGATGCATCACGATGCGTCAAATACATTTTTCTATTAAAGCCATATAGGATATTTAATTCATAGCTTTTCAAGCTTCAAAAACCAAACATTCTGCAGTGCTCTAATACTAAATAAATTGGATACATAAAACTACAGCACTGAGCACATGGCACTTCCTGAATGTGCAAAACATAACAGAATATGTAAACATCAAGGTTGTTAGGCATACATTAAATTGTAAACATAAATAATCGATTATGGCCCGGCCGATTATCGATGCAGCATCGTCCATGTCCACGATTCGATGCAGTGATTATTTGATTAATTTCAACACCTTTAGTCTATATCCACGACGTTCCACTTCCGGGATTGTTCAGGGGCTGCCGGAAATTCCACCGGATGTCCGTTACCTTCAGCTTTCTTTGTGTTGGCATTCTAAACTTCGGTGGATTTCTGAGGACTATGGTTAACTGCTCCTCAGATCTCTGCAGGGTAAATCCAGACAGCTAGCTAGACTGTTGAATCTGAGTTTTCTGCTGCACGACTAAAACTACTTTTGAACGCACACGTTCCACCAAAAACAAGTTCCTCCCCGAGGCTATTTTGCAGAGGCGCCGTTGCTCTGTGTGGCACTTAGCGCTGCCCAAGATGATTGTGATTGGTTTAAAAAAATGCCAATAAACCAAGGCACGTTTTTTTCCCATCCCAGAATGCTGTGTGGACTAGCCAGACCTTCCTCCACAGCGCTGTGGAGGAAGGTCTGGCAATGTGATACTAACTACACTGTAAAAATCATACAGGATTTTTTTATTACAACTCGGAGGAATTAATTACATTAAAACACATGGGCAGACTGTGAACAAATGATTCAAGTTCATATAGTTAACTCAATTTTGAGGCAGAAGGGGACTTTATATTTTACTTTGTACCTGTTAATGATAAGACTCCACCTTTTCTTGTCTGTTGAGTAAGGAGTAGGAGTGGCCCAGCAGTTGTTTATAACAACTTTGAATCTGAGAGGTACAGCAAATGACAATAAAAACATGGGTTAGAAATCGAGCGGTATCCACCTGCACAGGAATATGACGGTGAAACTCACTTATGTTTCCGGCTTGTTTTCTCTGCTTGTTTGTTTGTCTGTCAGCAAGATTACGGAAAACTCACTGACCAGATTTTCATGAAAGTTGGTGGAATGGTGTAGCATGGGCCACGGAAGAACCCATGAAATTTTGGAGCAGAACCGAACCATGGGGCGGATACACAAATTATTTATCACTTTCATTAACATTGCAAGATTGGGCATTTGTGCTCCATTCATGCGGTGGCGGAATAATGGGAAAAATGAGTCCCCGACTGGGAAAATTCCCACTGCATTAACATCGTGGGGTAGAGCATGCCTCGGTGGAGATCTGCGCTCTCCGAGTGCCCTTGTAGTTACACTTAACATTTGATGTTTTGTACTTTACCTAATATTGTCATTCTGTTTCTCCATACTGTAATCTTCCTAATGCTTCCTCTGTCTACTCTGTATACAGACATTTACTGCATGTCATTCCATTTGCACATGAATATACTTGTATGAATATAAACATAATCTTTAAGTATCTTTAGGGAAAATGTGTCGATATACCTGTTACTTAGTCCTTTTGCCTCGATGCCGATGAAGACTTCAGAGCCGATCTCAGAAGTGTCGATCACATAAGGAGCGTCCTTGGCATACAGGAACTTTGAATTCTACAAATTATATAGTAAAAGTATGACCGTAACAAGTCATAATTGTACACCAAATAACTTTTAATTATACCTTTATTTTTCCAGACAGCCATTTCGCGCAAGATTTATTAAAGCAACACTAGAGAACTTTTCCCGCTTCGGTCCCCCTACAGGTTGGAAGCGGAATTGTCCATTACATTACATTACCGCTACCCGATCTGGCAAACTTGCATAAGTTTGCCAGACCCCTGTAGATCCCTGTAGGGGGACCGACGCGGGAAAAGTTACCTAGTGTCGCTTTAAACAACATGTCTAGAAAATTGCATGATTGCATTCAACATGTTACTTCCACAGGAGAAAATGAATCTGTGAGCGGCTACTCACCGTGAACACATTCATAGACAACTGTGATCTAAAAGTGCCTAAACTCCCGTTGTTGACATAAACTGTAGCCACTCTGGAAAAAGCAGAGGGTTTAGTAAAAACACTGCAAGTCATTGGGTTAGAATGCACTTCTCTTCCGCACGGTAACTGTGGTTGCCTCGTGTCTTGGATTGATGCTTACCTTTGACTGAACACTGCGTTATTTACAAGGTAGGCTGCTCGGTACATGCAGTTGAAGGTGTAGTTGACCGGCTGGTTTCTGACTGTGAGCGACGTATCGTTGGACACGATGGAGTTATAGAAGACGTACTTGGGGTCTTTGCCGGGCATGTACTGTGGAGAAAAATCAACATCAGAGGGAATATGAATTCAATAATCAATAATCGTTTATGTTAAAAGGTTAAAACGTGCATACGAGACAGAAACTTAAAGGGATAGTTCAGATTTTTTTTAAGTGGTTAAAGGTGCTGTTTGTCTGTCAGCAGGATTTCAGAACAACTACTTGCCCCATCTTCATGAAAGTTGCTTGAATGGTTTAGCATGGGCCAAGGAAGGACCCATTACATTTTGAAGCGTATTCAAATCATGGGCCGGATACAACAATTATTTTCCACTTTCATTAAAGGCCCTGAACACCCACACAGGTGTTTATAGTTAATGTGGCTGATTGGACCTTTTCCAGGACTGTGTGGGTGTGGTTAGACTGAGTGATTGACATCTTCCTGAGTCCACTGTTTGTGTTCTTGCACCTGTTAGGGCGGGACAAATGACACCTTTATCATCCGTATTGTTAGAAAGAATTTGTGACTTAATAAGTTCCCTAATTCACTGCTATCAATCACTGCTCATGCATACGCATTCATTCTCCCTTGTGGGGGGAGGGGCTTAGGAGACCGTATTGGGCTTTAGCGGAAAGGGGGGAGGGACTGAGAAGTTGTCGATGTTAACATTTTTTGGCTAAGTCCTGGATCTTCACAATCCTACCTACAGCACCTTTCATGTGGTGTCGAAATAATTGGAAACATGACTTCCTGACTGGGAATTCACACTTTTGTTAACATTACGTGACAGAGCATGCCTTGGCTCTCCGAGTGCCCTTTGTGGTTTGCTGTTTGTCTTCATTTTCTTGTATTTTTCCTCCTCTCTTTCTTTTTTTTTTTTGTTACTGTCTTGATTTTATTTATTTTTTCTTTAAAATGACTTGTTGCTGTATTGTAGGCATTACCATGTACATTGAGCTTATCTTTGTCTTTTTTTATTATCTTATCTTATAATTGCCATAACCTGAGAAACAGCAACATTGTTTCTGGTTTTCAAACATCAATGTTCATTGTTTGAAGCACCACAAACTAATTCCATTCACCTTCTTTATATTGGGGTAGTGGCAAAATCGTCAGAGGAAGATGTATGAAGCTGGGCCAATTAATAATAAATAAATCTCCTCCTCTCCATGGCTAGATACTACAGTTATTGTGACCCTCACCTCAGACTGCGTGCCGCAGTACGAGTGGTTTTTGGGTGTCAGGTCTGGGATGATGAAGCGGTAGAAGCCTGGGCTGTGTATCCCAGAGTAACAGACTCCACCCAGAGACAGCTGGTCAATCTCCCAGCCGTAAGGACACTCTGGGACGTTGGCAATGATGGCGTTGGGGAAACATGACACCATAACATAGTCTGAAATAAGACATCAGAGAGACAAACTTGAATCATTATTTAGCCTCTTCACTGTTAACAGTTTAACATTTTGCCAATAACTCCCTTATTACACTCAATATTATGTCATGTACTTATTTATTTATTTTTTTTACTTAATATTGTCTTTTTTTTCTCCATATTGCAATTTTAGTTAATGTACTCTGTATATAGAGACTTACTGCATGTGAGATTTCTCCATTTTTTTCAGGTTAAAGTTTTTTTGTGAAGCTTTTCCTCAACCAAATCGAGGGTGTCGTACATTGTACAAAAATACATTACTTGACTTCAGTATGTTAATGTTAATTACATCTTGCATTAGTCAAACTCCCAATGAATCTGACAAATGAATAACACAGGATCTGCAGGATGTTTTGTGAAGGTAACATGAAACAAGCACATAATTAGCAACTAATCTGTGTACAGTTGTGATGTTACCTGCTTTTTGGGGAGAGCATGTCCACGCAACAGGCAAAAGCATCAATAACGCACCGACAGAAGCCATACTGTGATGCTGCGGAGAGATTTAAGAAGTTAGCAATGAGAGAATATTCAACATATAATGATTATAGTCATTAAAAAAAACACTCACCTGTATAGGAAAAACACCTTTGAATAGTCTAATGTCAGAGGATCTTCAGTCTTCAACAAGCTACCAACATGAGTGACTCTAAAACTAACATCTTGACAACTGGAGGAGGTATTTTATACCATCACAGGTGAGAGTAATCTACTTCTCCCCCGTCTCCACTTCTCCCCTCTGGCAGGTTTAAGAGCTCTATTGTGAAGCTACGCACAAAAGCTCTCTGTGCTGCTCGGACATTCACTTTCAAATGACTAGCGTCTCACAGGATTACCACTCAAGGTGCTTTAAGTCACCTTTTCTAGGGACAGGCATACAGGGAAATGTGTCAATTGTATGCAGTGAATATCAAACAGTTATAACTTTAGGAGGATATGTATTTCATATATCATTTGCATGATTATTGTGGCAGAGGAAGACAACTTCACATCTTCAAGCTTAATATCGAGCCCACAGACTCACATTGTGTAACCAGACAACTAAAGACTGACTGTTCCGAATAGATTTGTAGCTTCTTCTTCTTTCTTTCTTTGTTACAGTTTACATAAAATTATAATTACAAAATGTCTTTATTCGTTTCGTTAATTTCACAAGACATCATTGTATCATTAAACACAATTTCAGAAGGTACAATGATCATATGTAGGCCGCGTGAAATGGGGAACCCCAAATAAGCTGCTAAAAGCTTTTTGGAGGGGCCCGATGTTTTAAAACGTCATATATTTGTTTATTTCCTGATCAGTGCCAAAATACTGTAGGAATTGGTATGATCATAGATTGTATCCTTTATTTAAAGCAGAAGTTTGACTATTTGGGAAACACCCTTATTTGGTTTCGGCTGGAAAATATTGAAACCATTCTTGTATGTTTGATATGAAGCTACAGCCGGTTAGCTTAGCTCAGCATAAAGACTGGAAACAGGAGGAAAAAGGCTCTGTGTAAAGGCTCTGACACACCAACCCAACGGCCAACCTTCAGCAGAAAAGGACTGCCTCCCCCAGTTGGTCAAAAAAGTGCCTCGGAACACACCGAAGCGACGCTTACTTGAGCGTACGTTCTGCGCGTGCGCGAGACGTAATACATCTCCATAACAGCAGGTGGCGCTAATCTGTATTGTCGCCCAAAAAAATTAAAACCGGCAGCTGATTGGACGAATGCGTCACGTGGGTCTGGCTTCTCCCGAATTTCATAATGGCGGCTCGTTCGGAATACAATCTCATATTTCACGAAAATAGTTCACCGAAACGTGTTTCTGAAAACATTTTAAGTGAGAAATAGGCCATACAGTTGCTGAATCTGTCTTCATTTCAAATCGACAAAGGTCAGTTTAAAAGATTTTCGTCAGATTTTGAGAGGCATTAGACACGCTCATCCCGCTCGTCATTTCCGGGTTAGCACTCCACCAATCAGATTGGTCATTGAGTCCGACTGCCCGCCTTCCGATTCAACATGTCAAATCGGCCCAAATGAAGGCCGACGGCTCCTCCGACTGACGACAGCACGGAACACACCGAACAGACTCGAGTCACTGACCTCGCCAGCCTGTTCAGCGGCCAATAATCGGGTTGGTGTGTCAGCGCCTTAAAGGTAACAAGATCCGCCTACCAGCTCACTGATTAAAATGCTATATCTTGTTTGTTTAATCTGTACAAATACTGAAGTGTAAAAAAAAATTATTTCAAACTATTTCACTGTTTTACTCTGACTATTTCTTGGCTGAAACTAAAATTGTCCGACACGTAAAACGACGAATTCTCATTTTTACACTTTGTTTTTTTTTTTTTAAGATTTTAACAACAAGACATAACAGAACTTGAGGTAGACAGAGAAACAGACGTCCCTGTTTCTTCAATTAGTCCTCTTGGTCAAGCAGGACAAAATGTTCAGGAACAGAACACCATTTAAGAAGCCTAATAGTGCAAACAGACATGTATGGATACCTTCAAAAAGTGATGGCAGTTCAGATAAGAGGAGGCTTACACTAGTAACTAGTGTTCTTAAGCGGAGATGATAGGCCTGTGTTTTGCAGCATTCAGTGATATAAGGTTTCTCACAGTCTCGTGCGATTAGATATCACCTTTGTCTCGTCAGCCTAAGGTATGTGTGTGAAACGTGTGTCCTCATTGGCCTGTTTACATCATTTTTATCAGTTAATAACGTGCAGCATAAAGCCTCAGTAGCTTTAATTTGAAGTGTATACAGCTGACAGTTTGTCATGTTTTATTATCTGTTCTAAATCAACTTTTTTTAAAGCTATAGTGCGTAGTTTCTGTCACCCCCATGAGGAATTCTAAGTAATGACAACAAAACTGTTGGAGCGTCCACATGATACAAGCCTTCTGTGATCACGCACCACCCCTCCTCCACGCAACTGCTAGTATGCAAGGAGGACACGGAGGATTAATAAACATGATGGACTCTTCAGAAGAGGTAATTATCTTCACTCGAGTTTCTGTGCGGGAAAGTCACCGGATGACACAATCTTCTGAACATAGCCATACTGAGAAAACACAGAGAGAGTTGTGTGGAGCTGATAGTCTTAATTAGCTTTGTAGCAACTCATTTGGCAATGGCTTGAATGTAACAGATGTTAATTAATATCAAAAAGTTACGCACTAAAGCTTTAAGAAATTAAAATGGCTGGAAAACTGAAGTTGCTCAAGGGAAAGCTAAATATGCCTTCAATGCACCAATAAAAGTTAGAAATCTTTCTTGTTTTTACCATGCACTTCCATTCCAAAACCTCCGTGCAAAGACTTAATGATGAGAGCTGTAAAACGATAGCAAAGAGGTTAGACACTAATGTCCTTCACAGAACAATTCAAGTCACCCAGCAACTGAAGGGGCAAACTGCAGACGATTAGCATGTGAATGGAGCGACGGGGGAGTTTGCAAGGAAGATACCGATCTGAGAACGGGTCAGGAGACAGCTAGCATTACAGCATCTGGTGGATGCTAACAATCAGGAGCCGCCAAGACTCCACCATGTTAGGTAACCGTGGCCTGCGGTCCAAGAAACATGCTCAGTGTGTCCACTTTGAGCTTTAAAGTGATACTGCACTCAAAATCTATCCTTTGAATGTAAAATGTATACTAAATGTTAAAGTAGTCTGTATAAGCTTCTTAATGCAAAACATGAGGCCACAGTCAGCTTCGATCAAATTCAGCAACTAATGGATTCTGATTGTGTCTAAATGTCACAAACAAACAAATGTCTTGAGAAAAGTATCAGAACTTCTTAAACCACTCCTGCAGCATGATTCCCTTCTTTAATGTCCATAATATGTTCCAAACACAATGTGTGTGCCCAAAAGTTTTTGGCCAAATGTTATGACGGAGTAGTAAAGCTATTTTTGAGATTCTTCTTTCTCAAAATATTCTTCTGATATTATTACTTTTTTCTTAAAATTGTGACTTGATAACACTAAATCTTTTTTTTTCTCAAAATCTCATCTTTCTTTCCATCCTACAGTGGCTCAAAGTCTGTTGACAAACTGAACTTTTTCTTATTGTTTGTATGTGTATAATTTAAGGGATGTTTCTGTATGAAGGAAACTTTAGTTAACAGAGTAGCACTGCATGGGTTAGAGTCAGTTTTTAACAAAATGCTTATTTGGGTTTACTGTGTGTATAATCATTACAAACATATGCAACATCTCCCTGTATGTTCATATCTCGCTTATGTGTATTCATTGATCAGGAGTGATTTTGACAGCTTTAAAATACAGTGATAGCATTGAATAATAACAGACTTCTTGCTTTTGGAAAATGTTTCTTTTTATTCTTTAAATTGAAGGGGAATAAACATTTATAGATCAATCAAAGATCATTAAAGGCATGAGGAAGATACTGTAAGGCATTGTTGAGCTACATACAGTAGTGCTTTTGTCAAAATGTACAAAATGAAATAAAAAAACAAAACATCCTTGCTGTAAGACTCTAATAAGAACCATGTAGCAGTACAGCATACTTGAAAAATACATACATTTCTTTATATACAATCATATACAACATATTTACACAATAAATTGCTTTAATGTTGAGGCTGGCATCAAGATTTGGCCACTTGGCAGGTCCAACTTGTTCGTTCTAGCTGGTAAATAAAATCTCTCCTGAAAGAAAAACAAACTGAGGTTAGAAATGTACACACACACACACACACACACACACACACACACACACACACACAATGTAACACACCATTTATTTCAACTAACACAAAACATTAAACATTTTAAAGCAAAGGGTCAGTGAGTTATTACAAGTTGAACTCTTCTGTTGGAAGGAAGGAAATGTTCCCAAAGACCCAGAAACCAACCACGTTTTCTGTGTCAGTTAGTTTAGTTGGATTAAACAGGAACATGGCCATTAGATGTCCTCTGATTACGCTTCATGCTTATCAGGTTTGTTAGCATAAACTTGTCTACAAAAAAATCAGTTTCATACTAACAGGAAATGATACACGTGGCAAAGTCTATCAAATAAAAGTACGACATTGGAATGTAACTGCCAATTAAACTTCACAAATGTTGTCACCAAAATGTTTTTCCAAGGATTTAATTGATTATTTTTTCTTTGGCCTTCCAAACTGTTCCTGGAGCTATTTTGCTGACATCCATAATTTGCTTTAATTTTTTCCAGCTGGGAGTAGCTCCTCCGTTTCTTTGTGCAATGCACCGTGGGACAACAGTGTACAATCAAGAGCGCACACACACAAAAAAACAAGAGTTTTGTTTAGTGAGTGTGTGTGATGACTGTTTTGAGTGTGCTTTACTCAGTACATACTCAAAACCTGCTTAGATTTATCACGTAGTGTCGAGACTAAAAACTACATTTAGACAAAGGGCTCCAATAACGCAGGACCTGCATCACTTGATATTGTAAGTACGTGGTTTAATATTCAACAATTTTGCAATGAATCAAATGCTGTACAACCATTTGACAAACAGTGTCCCTGAGGCTTTTGGGGGCCTTGGTAATCACGCCTTGGCTTTTGGTATTCTGAGTAAATCATTTCAGAAGAAAACTTTATTCGCTGTACTTACTCTCTCTGGTGTGATGCATCGTCTTTTCGACACAGTAGCCCCTCGTCACATGGACAAATCTGGTTAATGCTGAATGCCAGACCACCATCGGGAACATAGCAGCTCTCCCCGCTGATCAGACGTCTCTTGCACACCTGCTCACCGTGGTGTCGAGCGCAGCACATGGATGTCCCACAATCCCTGTCAACTTTACATCTGGCACCTGGATAAAGGAAAAAAAACTATTTCAGGTCCAGTTGTTTTTGAATCTCCAAACCGACAAAAGACACACTCTCTCATGTTTTAAATAAACAGGGTTTTAATGTGTTTGCTGGCGCACCCTTACCCTCTTGCCCGTTGGGGATGCTGCGGTGGCACTTCCCAAACATGCAGCTGAGTCCGCGGACGCACTGGGCATCCCTGCGACAGTAGTGGCCCTCCCCTCGCAGAGGAACACAAAGACCAAAGTGTCGATCACAGGAGAAACCCCGTCCACAGGCCCTGTCATGGTCGCACACAGCCTGGGGAGGAAAAAAAGGGGGAAAATTGAGACTTTTGTTAAAACTTGTAAAATTCATGGACATAGGGACTAAATTGCCTTGTGCAAAAGCATTAAAAGCACATTTATCATATGGGAGAAGTGACACTGATTCTGGGTGTAACCTTTCTTCTTTAAACAGACATTTTCCGATCTTTTAGAAGAAATATTTTACGACACAAACACAGAACTGCCTTGAAACAATATGAATTAATTCAAGGGAAGCATTACATTAATACACAGTATCTAGTATCTTACCGTGATTGCTTTGGCTACAAGAGCGCTTTCTCTAGGCGCCTTTGCTCCTTCTTTGGGGGGGCTGTGAGGCATGTTAAGCATCCAGGCCCATATACGAGCTTGGGTCCAGGAGAAGCAGAGACACAGGCAGAGCATCCACAGATTCCCCAACATTTCCACCAAAACAATTAATAATAAAAATAAATATAAAAGCAAGAGAGACTGAAAATGATTAACTCAAGACTGGGTGACTCAAGGCAAAATCAAAGATGAGTCACTTGGCTATGGCTCCACACCAAATCCAAATCAAAATGTCCCAGTAAGTGTGTACTGCAGAGATCCATGCAGTGACAGTGGCTGCCTCCTCTTCCAGTGTGACATTTATAGGTCACCAGGGCTGGACTTTATCCCCCACCGGGCTGTTTGTCCAAGCAACAGGGTATGAGGAGACAATTAGTTGTTAATGGATTAACTAAATTGCCCGGATCACCCCCTGCAGCCAGAAAATAGTGGCGAAATGACCAGTCGCGGAGCAGGGAGAAAGGGAAAGAGGGGAGATGGGAGCCGGGAGGGGATGGGGGGACGTGATGGGCTGACAACAGCTTCACACAATAGAGCCGAGCACCACCTCTGTGTGGTTATCTCTGCCAGACAAACAAATGAGGAAGACAAAGGCAGACAAATGCACGACATGTTCCACTGCTCACTGAGTGACGGGTAAAGCCAATGTGGGTCCCGGCCCCAAAACACTGGGCAAACACTCCTGGCCCTGACCTCCACTGCCCCGTCGCCCCCTACCTTATCCCACTTCAGACCCCATGCTGAGAGCAATTTGCAGAAGTGCACTCTGCAGACGACCCCATGATCTCATTAAATGTAATTACCATCAGCCATTAGTTCTCGGTGGGAGAAGGGGAGTAAGTGGAGGGGAGAGAAGTTGCTCGAGATAAACAAACTTGGTTCATTCATTTTTGCACATTTTCTTCAACAATGTCAGTTTCTTTTTACTTGTCAAAAAGAAATTAGACCAACAATAATCAACTGTAGTAATAAAAAAAAGGTAATAACTTCATATGCTTAAAAATTCACCATTTTTAAATTTCAGATTTTGCGCGTTAAAAAGATCTGGTGATTGTTTAAAGTGAAATCTTTTGGAAATATTCTATCAGTGGGCCGATACCTTGAAAATAAGGAGAACATAACTAGCAGACTGTTCTGTTGAAATGCTTCAGACATATCATCATGGAGTATAAAAGTGAAGTCGTTTCTCAACCTGCTAGGTTGACAGCCACAACATGTTGGTCTTTCATTCATGATGGGTTTCTTTGATATAGTGTATAACCTTCCTACTGTCTCAATTTCATCTGCTAGACAGCTTTTTCTCACAACAAGTGGGTGTAATTTATGACATCCTTCACAGCTGTGTTTTTACCTGAAAAGAGTGAGTGGGTGGAAAGGTATCGGTGAGAAGCCTGAAAAGGAATCAGGACAGCCTGGCCTGCAGTTTGGTTAGGTTGAGGCACAAAAACTACTTGATTGAGTTTAAAAAAGATCATGGTGTGGAGTTTCGAACCCGTCTCCTGGGTGAAAGTCCTGTGTTTGTTTGACTGATTCCACCACCCCAACCTGCCTCCTTACGAGGACTTTAGTGCTCTTAAACTTCGTCACCTTTTGCTCCTGTCATAACAGCCACTAGAGGCCTAAAAACGCGATAACTTTACAGACTAAAATCCTCTTAAGGTTTATAGTTTATAATGTATTAACGTAAATATTATATAAGTCGTAATTGCTGCTTGAACAAACAACTTATGTGGGCGTTTTTCGAGGGAGGATAGTCTCACGGATTGAGTCATAAATCCATGAGCTTGACGGTTTATAAGACACCAAGATGCAACACAGAGGTTTATAAAACTAGGATAGGATTTAACAGGATTTTAGTCTGGAAAGTTATCGTGTTACCTGTATCTGTCATCGAAGTGGTTTTTATTGAAATGTGGAGGGCTGCTTTTTTTCACACAGGCTAAAGTTGGTCTGAGTGCCACCTGCCAGTACCATATGTGTTTCCACCGCACACAATGAAGTCTAAAATACAACCACTGCCTTTTCTCTGTTGCACTGTCCCAGCAGCAGCTTCTTACTGCTGAAGCAATAGCGTGTGACAGAATTCCAGCTGGATTTTCCTCGAAGGATTGTGAGGACATCAGTTTCTCACAGCCACAAAAATGATTCCGCTTTTGTTAAAATGGCATCTTTTAATAAGCTCTTTTAATATCGGCCAAGGAGTTATAAAATGTTTTTACTCTTAGGCCTAAAAGAAGGACCAAATATGTGTCACTATGAGAATGATTGTGCAGTTAGGACTCTGAGACACTTGATAGAAAAGGGCACGGGTCTATGAGCCTGTTTAGTTATTAAGCACTTAATTGAAAACCTGCAAATACAGACGGTCTACAGACGGACTCAAAGCAGTTTTTATGTTTCAGCTTTTACACAAACTCATATGGAGCCTTCAGGGGCTCCGTTATGCAGTGCCCATTATATTTTGTCTCCTATGGCCACTCCAAGGCTCCGTAAGCTTTACATCACATTTTGTCTCATTCAGGTGGGATCACAAGCCTCCAGGCTACTATAAGACCCAGTACCTCGCTCAGTGGTCTATGTCAAGTACTGGTAATCACACTGGAGATGTTCATTTGCTTTTGGAAGAGCCAGATGTTATGAGTCTTATGATCTCTCCAACTAAAGACTGTACAATGTAAAGGAACTGTGAGTAAGCATAACATCTGTGTTTGAGCTTTACTTAACATTAGCATTCACTGTTTCATTAGCATTCATTGTTTCATTAGCATTCAGTATTTTGGCTCAGACTTACAGTAGATGCCTGGATAATTGTTAGTCATTTACATGTTCTTAGTGGGAGACAGCACAGATTGGTTACGTAGATGCCGCAGGGTCTGCACTTATCTCAGCTCCAGGTAGTTAAGTCTTTATCAAAACAGGCTAATGACGTAATTGGCGATCAATTAGTAGGCACAATAGCGGTAACTGGATCAATTAGCAACATGTAAATAAGTATTGTATCGTGATTATGCAACCATCGGAGCAGTGTATTGAGCACTAAGCGGTAAAATATATCGGGCTGAAAATGCATTTAAGTCAAATTGATCTTGTCTGAGTCAGAGATTTGGGAGTTACAATGTTGATAGTCAGACTGAAAATATTTGGCAACTTATCCTATGTTTTTTTACTTATCTGCTGATAAATTGAAGAAATAAATTGTACTTCCTTCCTAATGAGGCGTTTTGGATTTATTTTCTGAGATTCCCAGCACTCCCTCTCCCTTTCTTCATCACACACCCTCAAACACGTATTCTTGTTCTACATACGTACTTACAGCAAGATATCCCCCCCTTTTATTTACCCAATGCCAACAGCAGATAACTGTCTCCAAACTCTCCTTAACATGCCCCCCAGTGTTAATGGCTCTGCTAATGACGTTCGTAATGAATGTCACAATCAACATTGCTGTGGCTCTTGCAATTAGGGGCTAACAAAAACAACGGGCAGGGTGAGGTTTGTCCATTGTAATGGACCTTGACCCCCCACAGGGAGCTCTGAATAGTGGAGGGCATGAGAAGTCTGCCTTCCCACCACCAAGAAAAACATGTTCAGTGCCGTAATGGATGGACGACTGGCAGAGAAGGAATGTGTACTAAGGGAACTGGATAATAATGGGGTCAACATAGTGTTTCTTCAAGATTCAATATGTTGTTTCAGTATGACTCTAGGTGTGTAACTGGGAAGACAATTTACACAAACTGCCCACAACAGTTTCATTCGAAGGTGGAGTGAAAAGTCGAACGTCGTAGAGAGAGGTGAGATATTTGTAGTGTTCATTTTTGCTCACGAAAAGTGACAGAAATAGTTTGTTGAGAATGAAAAAAGGGAGCTAGGGAGAGAAGTTCAAACGCTGTAGGTGTGAATGTTGGATCGTCGGTTTTGGTTGAACACAGACGCCCCGCAATACAACGTCAGCAAGGTGTGGGTGGGGAGGGAGTTTTCAAAGCTATTCAACCACCCACTAAGCAGTTCTGACGGAGCATACTGGCCCCTTAATACACCTGGCAATATAAATGTCCAAGTGCAAGCACACGGTTTTCCAACATTTACTTCCAGCCTTATATTTAAATTGAAGTCACATTTTAAACGAGGTGTGAGACATGCCTCAGAGCCATTTTCTCAGCGTTACTTGCCGACATTCCACACCGTCCACACACAGGGCAGAGGTTTAATGTCGCTCCTCATTAAGTGAAGTGAGGTGTGAAATGCAGCCAGTAAATGTTAACACGAACAAAACATTTCCATTACAAGGTGAATCTTATATTCTCTGACTGTGATCACGTTTTATTTTGAAGTAATGGAAAGCTTGGTTCTGCTCGATGAGTGGAGTCAATGCAACTGTGATGACAGAGATGAGCTCCCATACTCCATCTGTCTGGAATGATGCAGTAATGTCTACTCTAGTCATTAACTTTGTATTGTCTTAAAAGTGAGGTATCTTTATTACCTCCGCTAAGGATGTCATGTTTTTGGCTCGCTTTGTCTGTCAGCAAGAAAAAAACGGAACAACGACTAGCCAGATTTTCATGAAACTTCTAAGGAAGAACCCATTACATTTTGGAGCGGATCTGAATCCCAGGGCATATACGTATACACAAACTTTTTTCACTTTCGTTAACTAATTATGAAATAGTGCTGCATTCATGTAGTGTCGGAAATATCTGAAAAATGAGTGTCTGATCATTTTTCATGGCTCACTTTTGCTCTTTCGTTGTCACGCAAATACTCGTCTCGCATTGCCAGACCCTCCTCCACAGCGCTGCGGAGGAGGGTCTGGCTGGTCCACACAGCATTCCGGGATGGGAGAAAAACAGCTAAGCGCCGGACGGAGCAACGGTGCCTCTGCAAAATAGCCTCGGGAAGAAACTTGTTTTGGTGGAACATGTTGTTTTAGTCGCGCAACAGAAAACTCAGATTGGACAGATAGTCTAGCTAGCTGTCTGGATTTACCCTGCAGAGATCTGAGGAGCAGTTAACCATTGTCCTTAGAAATCCACCAGAGTTTAGAACGCCAACACAAAGAAAATGGAAGAGTGTGGGACATCCGGCCGAAATGAGGGACATCCGGCGGAATTACTCAATCCCAGAAATGAAACTTCGTCGATATAGACTACGCAAATACTGGAAACAGCAATCAACATGATGCTATTAACATGTTGTTTAAACGCTCTGAGCAATAAAATACCAACACATCTTCTTTTCAATGTCCATGTTGTTTTCCACATTACGACTTAAAGCTCGTGAACACACCAAAGTCAGAAGAACGACTTCTCAACTCAGGAAATGAGACCATGTGAGGAGCACTGAATGCACCATTGGCCTTGGCGGCGGCCAGTGCCATTCTAGTTGTTGCTGATACGGATACATTTATTGACACCTGTGTTCATTGTAAGGCTCTTTGTAAGTTAGTCGTTAATGCTTTAGGGAAGAATTGGCAGTTTTTTTTTGTTTTTAAACAATATGGTAAAACAGTTTGCAGCTATGCAGCATTTTAAGGCAGAAAACAGCGAAAACAGTAAAGGGATGACTTACAACAAAGGTCTTGAATTGGATTAATTTTGAATTTGACAAGTACACTGTGTGCCCAGCATAAACATTCACCGGGAAAGCACCACACGTAATGGGTTTTCAGTTTCCAATAATGGTAATAGGCCTGCCTCGCGGACTCAAAACCAACTCATCTGTCCTTTCTTATTATTTAGACACGGTGGCAGTAATAATTTTGACGAGGGAGGAAATAAATGATAATAAAATGTGCTCATTGGTCCATAGACAAAATAAATGCACTAAATATAATATTAAATCAAATAAACCTGTCTTCAGATGTTTGAATTGCATTTCTGGTAAGGTTTAAATAATGGTCTCAAGACAGAAGAGTGTGAGTCCAGCTGTAATAGGAAACAGCCGTGTGTCTACTTTGTGCCAGTTTTTTTTTATTTATTTTTTTTTAAAAGAGGGTAAGATGAGAATCTGGAGCAAGGGTCACTGGCGACCAATAATCACAAATCATAATAATCTCGCTATAAACAAAGAAAACAGCCTGTAAAGTATGTACAAGATTAAGCAGAATAAAGCATCACCAGGGAAGCCAAAATATAAACTCTGGAGCATTCTTACGCCAACCACATCAACAAATCCCTTTAAATGGGAGAGAGAACAATCAAAAGAAAATTCAAAGTCATACTCCAACTAATTAATTAATTAAATTAATTTGAATCGAACGGGAACACATTTTCAGCATAGATTTGAAAGAATTCAAACTTTTTTTCACGCTGGATATAACACTCTATCAGTTGTAAAAGAAAACCAAATAAAAAGAAAACATACTCATTCCATTAATCCATGTAATATTTCTTCAAACAAACCAGAGGAGGGAACTTTTCTCAAAAAGTCAACCATTTAACAATATCACATTTGTTTTGGTTCAACATGCTTCCACATGGGGGAGACATGCTCCTCCTAACTCCAACCCCCTTTTACTTTTTTTTTTTTTTCGGAAGGAAAGATTTTTTTTTTTTGAAATACATAAATATTTCCTCTTTGTGGAAGTCTTACAAAAACCCAGAGCTCTAGAAACAGACACAAACACAAGCAACGAGACAGACAGAGACAGAGGGGGGGAGTGGTGAAGAGTTATTTCAAGGAGTAGAAAATAATGAGATTGGCGCAAAGGAA
Source organism: Sander lucioperca (assembly GCF_008315115.2). Classification (NCBI taxonomy): domain Eukaryota; kingdom Metazoa; phylum Chordata; class Actinopteri; order Perciformes; family Percidae; genus Sander; species Sander lucioperca. The sequence goes on along the minus strand of NC_050194.1, from coordinate 22,169,554 downwards.
GAGCAAAGAGAAAACACCTCACTCTGCGACACTGCAACTGCTTGTCAACTATTTTCCTGCCATGGACCCGTCATCCAAGAAGTTACTCTAAAGGGAAAAAACAAGGACGCAGAGCAGAGACAGACAGAGGAGGGAAAGAAAAGCAGTAAACCTTGGCTGAGGTGAGGAAAAATCAGTTGTGTGGGAGAGCAGAGGCGAAGAGAGAGCGACGCAAGGCAGGGGAGTGGAGGAGTGAGGCGCCCCGTTGCTTCCAGAGAAGTGAGAGGGGGAAACGGGGAAAAGAAGAAGAAGAGAGTAGAGGAGAAAAGTCGGGAAAGGAGGGAGAAAAGTTGCCTGGACATGGGGCTTTGTGCTGTTCTCCTCATCTGTCTCTCCCAGGCTGAGCTGGGGAGAGTCTGGGCTCAACAGCACGAAGGTAAGCCCCTGTTCTCCAATGCCAAAATCCAGGTATTCACGTCTTCTAATTTTAACACCATTTTCACGGCATTTCTTCCGACTAGACTGCCAAGACAGCTTCCAAATATTCAGGTTAAGAGAAATATGATATGACCTGAATTTTTGCCACTAACTCTGACAACAGGCAAGCTGGAAAGATTTTATAGGGCACTTTTTTTGCGTGGATTTGCATGTATGTGTGTGTGTTCATATGTATGTGTGAAGCTAATAGGTCCCTTGATATTTCTGTCTGTCAATCACAGGAAGCACATGAAAGAGTGTGTGTGTGTGTGTGTGTGTGTGTTAGGATGCCATTACAAAAAACCTTTCAGAATTTGAAGAAAACAAACTTCTGTCAATGAGAGCAGCAACTCAGCCTACAGAGTAGTTCCATTTCAAAAGTTTCTTTGCTTTTCTACATTTGCTTTATTTTAGGCTGTGTCTAATCACCAAAATACTGTGATTGGTTGTTCTGTGCATCACCTATATGTATGCTCCATTCCTGTGGGTGTGTGTGTGTGCGTAGGAGTGCATGCATGTATTTTTGTTCTCCTTGGAGATACATTATTTTTAGCCAGCCCCCGTTCTTCCGCTGCTGCCGCTCTTCCTCCTCCTCCGACAATCAGTGGTGCTCCAGTTTTATCTGGCCTATCCTGTGGTCCCAGTTCCTCTGATCAGGGCCCTAGCTCTGCAGAGGACAACTGACACACTGTGCACAGACCAGAGAGACAGATCCCCCCCCCCTCTTAAACTTAAAGTACGCCAAAATTTCTACGCTCATCTTCACCACTAAAATACGCTCCCAAGTTTCAGTTCATGTTGTCAGCCTCGACTCTGGACCTTTCCCCCCCCCCAACATCCTGATAACGTCATCTTAGTGCTTGCTCACGCCAGAATGTAGAGCAGGTATTCTCTTAATATGCAGTGCTGTAGTGACTACCTGCGCTTGAGGGTGATGCATTTGTACCATCCACTCCTGTCTCACGACTGACTGCTGACCACGCCACAACATTTTATTGCAATCTGTCCAGTAGTTGTTGAGATATTTCAGTCTGAACTTTAGTGCTGGAGTGACAGACAGGTCGACCATGCTTGAATTTAATCAACAGTTAAGTTATTTTCCCACTCAGGTCTTGTGCCTTTTTTATGTTTTGCAGGGGGGTAGCTAGAAAATCTGTCACACCTCCCAGTACAGATTGCATGACGTGCTGTGTGGCCTCTACTGTTCAGCAGGTCACCAAGATCCCTATACGAAGCTTTTCTAGCATGTCTGATTATACCATGTGTTAATGTCCAGATAGATTTATAATATGCATTTTGACATGACAACAAAATGAAAGAGGGGAGATTCCTGGCTTTAAATTGTTGTACCAGACATCATGAATTGCATGAGTCATTTGATATTGAATGGAATTTAGGGACAGTTCCCTTTAAATCGCACATCATTTTTCATTAAAGCAGTTTCCAAGTGACAGACAGCGACGATTGAATGTTTGTGTGCAGCTATTGATTCCAATACAATTTAATGTACCTGCTGTCCACACAGATTTAAGAAGTAGATGCAAAAGGTTGTCAAGATTATTGCCTGAAAAGAACAGAGAAACTACATTTAGGAGTAACACGAAGACAACTTGATTCACATTGATGGATTTGATCGGACAGGGTGCACTGCTCAGTAGTCACGGTGTGCCTGAGGTTGCAGACAAATGACCTGAATGAGCTAAAAATTCCATAAGGCTGATATTTTCTTTGATACCTTTTCAAGGTTGCAACCAAGAGAATATCTTCAGATACTTATTATTTTATCCAAAGGGAATATAAATAACCCAATAACATACAACAAAGACCACAAAAAGCCCAATCATCATCATGTTAATGTTTCTTTCAAATATAAAATTGAACCCAGGTTATCAAAAACTCACATCTATTATCTGTGGTATAAGTGTGGGATATGTTTAATCTCTAAGAAGAATTCAATAAATCTCTATTTTCCTGATCAGCTAATCTACATTTCCTACCGTAAAGTAATATCCTGTTGTGAAAACTATAAATACTGAAAAAACTGACCGTGAACTACAACTGGAACAAACACCATCTACAAACTGGAACTAAATTTACATGTCAGCCGCACTAAAAATGGAAAAATCTGTTCCAAATGTAAACGAAAAACAACTCCATGACAGTAAATTAAACATGTTTTAAACTCTGCACCTGATCCATTTGTCCATATTTATCTAAACGCTACATTGTTTTCTTCTCTTTGTGGGTCCTTATCAGTCCAGCTGCCAGTGTTTGTGATTGTGTGTTATGGTTACTGCTGTTTCTCTGAGCGTAAGGTGCCAAATGGCTTCCTCCAACGCCATAAGCTCCAGGCTGGTTTTAACACAGATCACCACAAAGTCCAACCATAATAAAACCACTGTGCTAAACTGCAATGACACACACTGACATACTGTGACGTTGTGATTACTGTTCCATTAATGATTCTTTTGCCAGAAGACTGCAGGTGCTTTGCTAATCCTTGTCCTGACACATAGTCTCATCTCATACAGCACCCAACACTGGACTGCTACAGGGTCAAGACTTTGTTTGCATCTTGAGATTTAATAATGTTTTCTCTGCTGTGTTTTGGACGGTACATAATGGTTTAGTCTCTTCAGCGTATCTGTCTGTGGAGCAAAGATGTTGGCCTTCTGTAGATAATTCACTTTTCCTTTCCAGGACCAAGTACCTACCTTTGTGCCCTCAGTGTACCCTCGCTTGTACTTCAAAGTGTTGTGCACTTACCCAGAAAGAGATTATTTTCAGAGGAAATGTATTTTTTATTCCTGGTCTTCATCCAGCTGAACAGACTGAAAGGCCATTTAGCTTTTGTCTCGGTTGAGGAAACGTGGCTTTTTCTGTCTAGTCAATTTTGTCCGGTTGCTGTCTACCATTCAAAAGCTGCTTTCAAATAGTAAAAATGTGACCTATGTTTCTTTGGTGTCTGTCATCAATGACAAACGATAGTTAAATAGTTCTGCTAAAGACATAGAGCAACTGCACATTTCTGGAAAAAGACAATGAGAGCAAAAGATCAGGGGAATGGGAAATAGGTGCGTGGGAGACTGTAAAGGGATTAATGAACACAATGTGTATATCCATAGCACGCTGTATATGGTTCAAAATGCTGTGGCCTAGTTTGATGTGACTTCCAACACCCACTAGATTTATAAGGTGGTTGCTGCAATGCAGACGCAGATGTAGTGGAAACCGCTGCCATGCAGGTGCCATAATCTCAAAACAGCTGTATATTTGTTAATCATTCAAAATAAAGCTGCAGGATTAGAGGTTTAATTTTCACTTAGGTCAACACTCCTAAATACAATAAACACTTAGAAGTTAACAGGACTGTCAGAGCACCAGCTAGTCACCAACAAAGTTTGTCACTTGTGTTGTTGGATTTTTTGTGCCCTGTTGCAAATTCGCCAGGATGTTTTTTTTCCACACAAGCACACGCACACGCACACACACACACCTGATGCTGCAGAGTTCAGCTTAACTCAAGTTCTTATGCAAAGTACAGCCCACTCTTAAAACTCTTTAGCATTATTTTTGTTGGAAGTCCATCCGAGCAACGTGATATCATGACTTTGCGTAAACATACACGCCCACTTTCTTAAGCCAAGTGGCGTGTTATCGCGAGGCTATGTGTTATCACGAGGCTACGGCTGGGTTTAGGAAACGTCACACGCGGGTTGGGTTTAGGCATGGGCTTAAATCTGATCTAACAGTAGGGGGGGACAATAAAATGTTCATAATGTAAATTAGTGAGCCACTGGTAAAGTTCATCTGCTAACCCTGACAGCCACACACCTCCAAAAATATTAACTAAGCTCAACACACTTACCTGAGACTCTCCACCTGACTGGCCCTGGTCTACCTGAGACTCTCCACCTGACTGGCCCTGGTCTACCTGAGACTCTCCACCTGACTGTCCCTGGTCTCCCTGTTCCTCAGTTCTTTCTGTCTCCTTTGCCTGTGACATAGTGACCTTAGTATTTCCATAAGCACCCATTCTTATAAAAATGTTACCAAATTGTCTTGATATGAGGACTTCTTGTACTCACTTGGCGTTTTGATGTAAGCCTACTGAAAAAGGATCTTATGTCTGTTTTTTTTTTTGTCATTTTTAACAACAACACAAATCTTTAACGTCAGATGTCTAAATATGAGTTAGGTTCATAGGTTCACCACGCGGTCATATTATAATTATAAAATGATCTTGCATCCTCCACATAAATATTAGGTTTAGTCTGGGACAGAGGATATATATTTAACTGATCAGCCACTTAACTTCATATTGAACAAAACACAACTGAAGATCTTCAATATTAACCCTAATATCAGTTCACACACATAACGTTAGGCTTATCGCCGTGGTAACGTTAGTTGTAGTGGGTGCATTTCTAACCAACAAGCTATAAGCTAGGTAACGTTACATCATATTACACTAACATAGCGAACTTTTTTGTCATGACTAATTTATTAATTACTCAGCATCATTTCTATTTGAGAAAAGAACAACTTCATCCGATGTTTAATGTGAATAAAATAGCCTTGAACAGCCTACTTACTACATTCCACAACTAATGTTACTACCAGTTCGTTCTCTCATTCTCTCCTGTGGTCCGCCGGACTTGTTGTGTGTGGGTACAGCAGGCAGTGGACCAAACCACTGTGAGGCAAGGGAGGGGGGACTTAAAATGTTTCTAAACTTAAAAAGCATTTTTTTGGGGTTTGTATTGTTTTACTACTTACACAGATATTTTAAGTATACATCATTATGTTATTTACAATACGCAGCATTGTTTTAGTGATATTTCTAGGGGGGGGACAACCCTTAGATGGGGGGGGTCCTGACCCCCCCGACCCCCCTGGGATTTACGCCCTTGGGTTTAGGAAAAGAAAAACCGGTTGGGTTTAGGAAAAGAAGAACAGGGTTGGGTTTAGGAAAAGAAGAACAGGGTTGGGTTTAGGAAAAGAAGAACAGGGTTGGGTTTAGGAAAAGAAGAACAGGGTTGGGTTTAGGAAAAGAGGAACAGGGTTGGGTTTAGGAAAACAACAAACGTGGAAAAGAAACGTCATACGCGGGACACGAAGGAAACGTGACATGCGGGACACGAAGGAAACGTGACATGCGGGACACGATCCCCGCTCTCCTGGGTGAAAGTCCTGTGTTTTACTCATCCTCCACCCCGACCAATGTCCCTATGCGGATTTTCGCCCTTTCATACTACTCGCTACGGCGTCAATTCACATACAATTGCAAGGTAATGTAAGTCAATGGAGGCCAAACGGCGTTGATAAACACGCTAAAAAGCGATTATGCGTCTTGATAACACACGGCAATAATGGCATACGAATTGACGTGTCATACATACGCCATTTCATGAGATCAGTCTGGGATCCCACATGCACACAGTTACACAAGGTTAGATTTGTTACGGGAAACACTTTGTGTTTATAAAGCTAAATCGAGAAGTGACCTATAAAGTGTAAAGGCTGCAGAGGAATGCATGCACAATCGTATACTAATGCATAGTCCTTGATCTGCCACCTCCAGTCTTCCTCCCCCTCAAAGCTCTTCCTCCTCCCAGCTGTTTGACGCCTCCTCAGTTGTTTAGTGATGATGAGTGCTGCCAATCTGACCCAATTAGGAGCCTCTTGTTCTGAATCCGTGGAAATAGCTTTCTCTGTGTCGTAATCAAACAAGATTCCTCATTAGAGACATTTCCCTGGTGTGTGTGATAACCTCTCTATGTTTCTTTTCTCTTGTCCTATTTTGAATCTTAAGCCTCTTTTTTTTCTTTGTTTCTTGGTTTTTTACATCTCTACCAACAGAAAATTCACTTAATTCAATCTGAATGCAAAGATAGCACACCCCAATTTTTAAGCCTTTCAGTGAGCCTAAAAATAACTTCATTTAATTCTGACAAATCTTTTCTAGTGGCTTTACAGCATCTGGCCAACAAATCCTGCACATAATCTCCCGTAAAAAGCTTGTTGTACCGATTAAACAAACAAGATATAGCGTGTTAATCTGTGAGCCTTAGAGGCTGGTAAGCAGATATTGTTACCTTTACACAGAGCCAGGCTAGCAGTTTCCCCTGGATTCCAGTCTTTATGCTAAGCTAAGCTAACTGGCTGCAGCTTCATATTAACCATACAGACATGGCGTGATATTGTACTACTTTTTTTGCAAGAAAGCAAATCAGCATATTTCCCAAAATGTTGCACTATTCCTTTAACGGACAACTACTTACATATCATCTGCTTTTTCCAACAAATAGCAAACAAAGAGATCCCAAATGCCAAAAATCCATCAAGTTAATAAGCAGTAATATTTATGTTTCCGCACAGAGGAAAAATATAATTTGGCCACGTAGGTCAAAGGAATGTAGACACCCAAACATTACACCTGTATGTGATTGTTAAACATCTCATTTCAAAACACTGGGCATTAATCTGCTGCTATAACATAATCCACACTCCTGGGAAGGCTTTCCACCAGATGTTAAACTTGGCTGTAGGGTATTTCTCTTATTCAGCCACAAGAGCATCAGTGAGGTCCAACACTGATGTTAGGTGATAGAGATCAGGTCTGGCTCACAGTCAGCGTTCCAGTTCATCCCAAAGGTGTTGGATGAGGGTTGAGGTCAGGGCTCTGTGCAGGCCAGACAAGTTCTTTGACACCAAAGTGGGAAAACCATGTATTTATGCACCTGATTTTATGCAGGGGTTGGGGGGATTTTAATGTTGAAACAGGAAAGGGCCTTCCCCAAACTGTAGCAATGTAATTGGCACAGACAGACTAAGCCAAACCAAGAAAAACAGCTCCAGACCAAAACAAAAAAAAGAAAAGAAAAATTGTGGACCGAACCCAGGGTGTGCACATACTTCTGGTCTTAAGTTGTAAACACAATTTAAATAGAAAGAGGCTGAGAGGGGGGTCTGAACCTCGGGCTGGCTCTTGTCTTTTCCTCTCTCTCTCAAGATGTTCATAAACATGCTGTGTTACCTCAGATCAGTGAACTAACAGCTCACATAAAATCTACACAGCAAACTGGATTTAACCTTCAACTTGTTCTCCAGTAGGAAAAACAGCAGAGACCTTCACCCGGCTGAACGATCAGCGAGTTCTGCTGATCTCACAACTCTGTCTGAAAATGTGCACAGGACACTGAGTCATGGATCAGTTTACTGTCAAAAGAAAAATGGAAGAAGAGTTCCAAATGTGAAAGAATATAAACATCCATCTATGATCTGTTGAGCAGATGACAAGAAACCCACAGAGATGTAGGTGGTCAGCAGAGACATGAATGCACACAGGAATACTTGGCCAATAAAGAAGGCTGGCCCCTAAATAAAGGTTGTATCATACTTCACAATTAGTTCATAAGCACCTATCGTCCAGCCAAAACACACACGCTACATTATTAGTTTAAAATGCAGAAATTAGAACTACATCACGGCAGTATTTCTGCATGACAGATTAATTACAGATTACAGATCAATTTTAAAAAAAGCAACCATGAATTTGTTTTTATTGGTTTTGAGAGTTGGGGTTTTCTCTGTCTTTGTGTGAGTTATTGCTCTAAACATGGATTACATTTACTGCGGGCATGTCTGGCTGTTAATGATCCAAATGATGGTAACCAATAATGAGCAGATGTGACCGCAATGTTTAAAACTGTTCCAATTCTTTTAAAAACAACATTTTTACCAGATAATCTCAGAGCTCTTTTCACACGTTTTGAAATCATGGACAGAAGTCAACGATCATGTTTTTCTCAAAGGGCTGGAATCTAGAATTGGGTGGTTTATCAGGTGAATACTTACTACAGCATGTAGAAGGTATGGTAAGAAAAAACATCTGGGCCCAGCAGAATTCAGAAGACATCTGTGCGTTCATGCAGGGCCCACATGTGTATTAACTGTTCAGCCACCATAATGCCTGTCCTGTTCTAGATGCACTGAGTGGGACTACTCTGCAGACGAGCGAGGATCTGTCCGGTTTACACAGAACCAGGAGGGACCAGCAGACCCCACACAGACACAGAGAAGCCCGCAACACTGAAGGAGGAGGACTTGATATCAGTACCCTGCCTGACAACATGACCCGCATAGTGGTGAGATCCAAATAATTGACCCTGTGCCAATTTGTTGCTATGCCTTTCAAGCTTTCAGAATCAGAATCAGAAAAAGGGTTTATTGCCACAGTAAGTTAAACCTACGTGGAATTTGCCTTGGTGAGTGGTGCATACATAAACAAACTAACATCAAACATAAATAAATGAACAATACAGAAACAGAAACAAATATATACAATATTCTAGCACAGCATGTATGCACTTTTTTAAACAATGCTTCCTTGATTTCAGACAAAGATAGCAAAAATTAAAATACCTATGTATTTATTTCCTTTATCTCAAAAGGCTTGAAATGTTGTATGTAATGTATTACTGGGTCTTAGTGTACCACTGTACGGTCTTGTTGGCTACGTATTGTTTTAAGTTTATGGCAGCTGTGTGCAGCACTACTGCCCAAGCAAAATCCCCTTGGGGACAATTAAGTACATCTTATCTTTAAATCCTAAAAACAGCCTCTCATTTCTAGCTGACGAACGTAGATTTTGCTGGTTGAAATGACAACTGTAGCTGGCAGATTAGATCACCTGTAGCGTGCCAGCTAACGCAGTATTTTTTCGGTTTTACAAGAGAAACGATTTTAAGGATAAAGACTAACTGGTTGGTTTGGCAAATGGTTTGGTTAACCACCGAACTTCTGTTAAAAAGCAGCGCACAGCAACTTCCCTGAACTTTTCTATGAAACCATCCAGGATTGTCTGGCCCAGAGTGGACAAGACAGAGCTTGAACTCTGATACAGTGGCACCTAGATTAATGAGGAGGTCATCATCCTACATAACCTAGCTGCATCTGCTAAAAGAATAGTGAGGCACAAATTGCCACAAAAATGGTGACCTTGGATGAGATCGACACAGCTCTACAGACTGACTCAAAGACATGAGTGTAGCTTTTTTTTCACCTGAAAATGACGTAGACATGACGGTTACGTCACTCGCTCAAAGCTTTGAGAGGAGGTTATTGTTATTCTGTCAGGTGGACTTGTCCTGTGCCATTTTCCACTCTTTAGCTTTTACGTGTGTGTGTGTGTGTGTGTGTGTGTGTGAGGTTTTATTTGTGTCTTATGTCCCAGACTCTTCTTTCACTTGAATTAGCCTCAGTAAAATTCAACCCAAATAAATTGTGTTGTACGCTCTTTTTTGTATTTCCTCTCCCTCCAATTCAAAATTGAAAACAGACGACAGTCTCGTCCTGCCAACTTACAGTTCGTTTGTTTAAGCGTGAGTATGTGTGCGTGTGCGTGTGCGTGTGCATGTGCGTGTGTTATATGAATGACTCACTTGAACAAGATCACATGTAACCCTGCTTTTGCCTTTTTGGGGGGAGGTTTGATCCCAATTTCCGAAACCCTCCACCTCTTGTCCAGTGGGAATCGCTTTAATAAATCAGTCAGCTGTGAGGGAAAAGTGTACGATTGTTCCCTTCTCCTCACCTAGAAATCCCACACCCCCCCCCTCTAGAAAACATTGGCTGGTGTCAGGCAGTGAAGATGGGAGAATAAAAGTGGGTCACTTGCTGTATATGGAGCAGCCGGAGAGGCAGTGAGAACGCTGCATTTAACTGCTCCACTTTCTGAGCCCACACTAAACCCCAGAACCATTGCTCTCTGTCACCTTCAAGTGTGGCATACATTAATAATGCCATCAAAGTGGAGATCTGTATGATCTGTACGTCAGAGTACTGTATGCAATGTGTAAACAGCTCCCCCAAGTGGAACTGTTTGGACAGAAAGAGAGGAGATAAATCCCAGATGTTTGGTGCGGTGGTTCCCCACCAACCCCTCAACACAAAACATCTCTCATAACCCCTTTTCGATTGGATGTATGTCTTTGATTTGTGAGCAGATCAATCAGAGGATGAAGCAAAGAAAACAAAAAAGCACAGGATTTTGTGTGGCCGATTTTTCTTGCCTGACAACTCCTTAGATTCATCCAGCGACTCCTCGTAGGGTGCCGACCCCAGGTTGGGAACCACAGTTCCACAGTAATGTGGCATCAACCCTGATCCTCTGATTCACCATCACAAGGACACTCGATCATGTCATGACAAAATGTCTGGGGGAAAACAAACACACAAAACACATAAATAAACTAATGTTCCAGTCAAGGTATCATCAATGTAATATAATGGTTTTCGGCCTGATGACGATGTAACTATGAATGCTTTGAGGAACAACACATAAAAGAGGGTGAACATACTTTCCTCACAAACATTAATTATGTCTAATGTATTATCTATGAAATATACTATAATTTAGGGCTACAACTGACAAGTTAATATGCGCTACCTGCCAATGTCTGTACTATATACAACACATAACACTATGCAGACCACTAATGCTGTACAATACAGGCATACAGGGTTTAATTTCTAGAAAATAATTGCAATTTGAATCGCAATCCCAAAACTGGTAAGAGAATTTGTAATTAAATGTTTTCCTCACATCATTCGGCCCTAACTAGTACAATAACTGTACTACAAGCTACAATCATTTAAGAATCGCATGGCAACAATTTTATGAATTGTGAAATAGTGATATCATTATAATGCAAATAAATGGCTGTTAAACCCACTCCCCATGAATGACCTGTTTCTCTAAGGAGGACACCCAGCAGTACTACACATGGAAGAGTTTTGGTCCAACAGACAGACGGACTAAGGACTTGTGGATAGATCTGAACACCCTGCACAAGAGCCAAGTCCAGATCCACGGCATACTGTCTAATGCACACCGACAGGCAGCGGTGAGATCGATCTCTCACTCACACACACACACAACACACAACACGTTTCACTATCTTTGTGGGAACCCGTCATTGACATAATGCATTCCCTAGCCCCTTACCCTAACCTTAACCATCACAACTAAATGCCTAACCTTAACCCTTACCCTCACCCTAACCATAACCTAATTCTAACCCTAAAACCAAGTCTTAACCCTCAAACAGCCCTTTAAACTTGTGGCCCCCCAAAGCTGTCGGGACCCCACAAGTATACTGTAGTCCCGGTTTTTGGACCCCACGAATATAATTAAACGCGCACACACACACACACACACACACACACACACACACACACACACACACACACACACACACACACACACACGTCTGATATGTTTTCTTTTCCACAGAGGGTGGCACTTTCTTTTGATTTCCCTTTTTATGGACACCACTTGAGACAAATTATCGTAGCGACTGGTGGTGAGTTTCACTTTACCTTACTTGATATCACAGCAGTGTTCATCTACTGTGCTCGTCCAATCAGGAGATTGAACGACTACCAGTGTGCTCAAGGAGACTTTGTCCTACCCTGGGGAAATATTCAGGCATACCATGCTTTAAATCTGGTTAATTCTAAATGCCTTAATTTTTTTGTTGGATTTAATTGCTTAAAGACTTGTCCTTAATTTTTAACCCAAAGAAAGTAATCTTGCAAGCAAGAGTTATTTGTTGATTCAACATTATGCTATGCTAATGGCTGTGCAGTGGATGGGAATGATTAACTTGATGTGCAAAATGAGTGTAATTTTGTATTTTGTTTCCCACAGCATAGTATTTTTGAATCAAGCTATCATCTCATGATGTTTGTAACATATACCTGCTGCAAACAAACATTACAGTACATTGCTATTGTTTGAATTGCTGTGTTGAATTGAGCATTGTGGTTGTTCATCCTATATTTCACGTGTCCACTTACTAGCTTAGAGCTTTTAACTAAATCTCACAGCGAATGGATTTAAGTAACATCATGACAACTGACCAAAGTGTGCACTTCAGTCACATAAGCAGTTGTATATCGGGGGAGGAAATGGAATTTTATTTCCATATGGTATGAAAATCAGTGGTCAGACTCTTGAAACCTGCTCCAGATAGATAATCCCTCACAGTGAACAAGACGCCTGCTGCATCTCATAACGATAATGTAACTAACAAAAATTAAAACAGACTTGTTCTGTGGATTGATTTCCCTCCCATATAGAAATAAATGGAAAACAATGGTTGGTAAAAGGGCTTGGTATTGTAGAACGTTTTCACACAATATCAGAGTTCCTGTACCAAAACAATCCATTTATCAATACCATACTATAGAAATGTAAATAAAGTTAAAAACAAACTTTTTAGATTTAACAAAAGAACCCAAATTTCTCAAATGTTGTTCACATGGACAAGTCATACAAGAACTTTGCATAAATAAAATGCTCTAAAATAGTCTCCATTTCTACTAATTTTGTTTATACATTCATTTAAATTAGGACGTATCTAATCGAAGATTGAAAGTATTAGACCAAACATTCTATGCCAGCTTTTGATCATTTTGACTCTGTGCTAAAAACATATTTTGTGATGTATTATGGTTTTATATGAAACTCTACAGCATGCATTCGAAAAAAAAAAAACAGCCATTGTTTGTGCTAAGTTTGTAGTTAACATCTGTGCCTGCGTTTCCGCCCAGGCTTCATCTTCATGGGGGAGATTACTCATCGAATGCTGACTGCCACACAGTACATTGCTCCCCTCATGGCCAACTTTGACCCCAGCTTCTCCAAAAACTCAACAGTGAGGTACTCGGACAACGGTGAGTGAGGAGCTCCTCTGTGAAGTCGGTAATGTTTGGAAGCTCCTGGTTTTCTTTAACCAGCCTCTGTATCTTGCTCTGCAGGTAATCTATTTGTGGTGCAGTGGGACAAAGTCCATCTTAAGGACAGAGAAGCTGAAGGACCTTTTACTTTCCAGGCAGTCCTCCACAGAAATGGAACCATTGTTTTCAACTACAGAGATGTAGGTTATGGATTTCAACTAAACTGTTTTCTTCATCATCTGTACACTTCTGCAGCTGTTAAAACAAACACTGCTGTTATTTTTTAGATCCCTATACCGGTGGAGAAAATGAATTCCACCGAGCATCCAGTGAAAGTGGGACTGTCTGATGCTTTCATGGCACTCCTCCCCTCCTCACAGCTCCCAGGTGAGTTATTGAGCGAGTTTTCTTTTTTTTTTTTTTTTTTTAAACACAACTGACTTTTAAATGTATGGAGATGCATTGCTGCCATTGTGACGAAGATAATCCGGTTTCTCGATTCTGTTTCTTCTTATAACAATACGGTCATATTTTTCTTTTATTATAACATATAAACCTCATTTCAATTTGATTCGAAAATAAACATTATTTCATAGAACAAAATAGCAACTTTCAATTAAAGAAAATGTCAAATGTGATCCAGTAAAAAGCCTAAAGATCAGACTTTTGTCTATATTGCAAACGCACTAACATTTTAGATTTGTCTTGAAGATGCAAATCGCCGTACTATCTATGAGTATCATCGTGTTGAGATTGACATCACAAAGATTGTTAGCAGATCTGCTTTCGACTTCACGCCTCTGCCCAGTAAGTATCCTTACAAACCAGCCTTTATATGAGAGCCTAGCCTCATTATTCACCTCTCTAACTCCAGGACACTGTGTATCTGATTCCTCCAGCTTGTCTTCAACACACATCCTGTGATCTCTGCCTTACATCCAACTTGACAACCGGCTGTGGCTGGTGCAACACACTTCAACGGTAGGAAGAAATTCTGAAAGATTTATCTTGTAATGAAGCCGCAGAGAGCCTGGCTCTCCTCATTTTGTTCTGAGTTTCAGATGCTCGGACGGTATCGACCGGCATAGACAAGAATGGTTAGATTATAACTGCCCTGAAGAGGTGAGACACATTTTCCAGTTATACAACAGAGAAATGAGCAGCTGTTCCATTCTTTCCTGAGTCATTCCTGTGGGCATTCACTCAGGCAAAGGGCAAATGTGAGGACTACAACCCGGTACTACCTGAGGGATCTATGAGCTCCTTTAACCAGTCTTCTCCAGGTCCGACACCTTCTTCAGCAGTGATCGAAGACCCGCCTGTCACTAAAGGTAAACTTCTCTGAAACATCCTTCTGGTGGTACAATGTCTGGAGAAAGACGAATCCGAATCCCTGGACTGGGACTTTTGTTTGACAGTTAAATGTGTGACTTGGATTCAGCTTTCTCCAGAAATAATGAAGATTATTCAGTTTGGTTTGACATTATTATAATATATTTATAATAGTACAACATATCAGACTTTGTCAGGGGCAGAACGCTCAAAGTCCTGGGGCCTTTACTACGCAGCAGGATTTGGGGTTAGTGAGGTAACTTCAGGTTTAACCCTGGGTTTTCCGTGTTATGGTGGTGTTTCGCTTCTGCCGTGGTTATTTATGCTGCACACCTAACCTACCCTATTTTAGAGTCTTTTGTTTTTATCTTGTTTATAGATGTACTAAGAAGCTCTACTCTTGATGTTAACGTTAACGGTGCTGCTATGCCATGTCATCTCCTATAGGGATCAATAAAGGTTACATCTTATCTTATCTTAGCTTAAATGGTTACTCATGTGTTTAGAAAGACTGTGGCAGTCCTTCAAGTGCTTGTCCAGGCGAGACAAGCTGGGAAAACATGAACTACATCTGCAACCTTGATGATTTTGGTCCACTTCTGGCTTTTTTGCGATGACTAAAAAAAGACAAATAAGAAGAAGAAAAAAATTCAACATCCAAAAGAATTACAAATTCTTATTATTATGTAGTGAAAACAGGTATCTGAAATCTGACAAAATATAACCGACTGTATGAGCCTAGAGTAGCCTATATAAGACCAGTTTTCTCAACCACTAGGATGCACATTTCATGAATTATTTAAAAAGGTTCCTATGTGGAACTTTTTACATGTATTAATAGTTTTTTATCGCCAATGGTCCAACTGATTGTAACGTAACTTTAAAAAAATGTGACCTTCCTGCAACTGTATAAATAAAGTTGAGCTGAGTTAATGTTTTCTCAGGCATGAATGAAGCATTTACCAATATGCTTTATTTTATAAACACATAGTAGTTGACAAGTACAACAGACCTCTTGTGGTCAGTTGCCTTGCTCAAGGACACTCATACCCATAGTATCCCAGCAGGTCAGACCATACACACCAGGAATGCCTCTAAGGTTACAGTCACCTCTTTAGCTGGCTACTTCTACATGCAATAACAATCTGCGTTTTCCTTCCTTTCAGATATACAGACGGGTCCACCAAACCATAAGGGGAAAACAGGGAACTTGGCCATCATAGCAGGTGTAGTGGCTGCGCTGGTTCTGCTTGTAGTTCTGACCCTACTGGCTGTCTACTACATCAACACGCACCCCACAGTTGCTCCACCGTTCTACCTCATGCAGGTGAGAAAAAAAACAAATGCATGCATTCTGTAGTCACAGTTTATTTTTCTGTTTAAAGCTGCTGTAGGTAGAAAGCAACAAACCACCAGAATTTTAAGTAGAGTGAGACCTCTTCCTGCAGCTCTCCCTCTCCTCTCTCTGTCTACATGTGCAGAACAGCCAATAGGAATGCTCTCTCTCTGAAAGGACCTGTGATTGGCCAAAGTCTCCCGTCACGGGCTAGATTTTCTAAAGCCTAAAAACAGAGCCAACAGGAGGTGGAGAAGTCTTGTTTTCTCTCAGACCACTTGAATTACAATATGCTAAAGGATTATCAGGATTTTTTGCCCAGCGGCACCAAAAATATAACGCCTACCACAACTTTAACAATATCCCACATGCACACTCATGTTTACAGTGGTGGAATGTAACTAAGTACATTTAGTCAAGTACAAATGTAAGGTACTTGAACTTCGCTTTCTTTTCATTTCTACTTTTACGCCACTACATTTTAGAGGAAAATGTTGTACTTTTTACTTCACTACAATTATCTGACAGCTTAAGTTACTAGGTACTTTACAAGTTAAGATTTTTGCACACAAAGAGCTTATAAAATGTTTTCTTATAAATTAAACTACCCAACTATATATATATTTTATATATATATATTAGAAGTTTGTACTATTGGTTGGACAAAAAAAACATTGTGAGGGTGTCACTTTGGGCTCTGAGAACATTTCTCACTATTTTCCAAACAATCGATTAACCGAGAAAATAATCAGAAGATTAATGCATAATGAAAATAATCATTAGTTGCAGTCCTATGAAGAATAGTTAAATCTGCAACAGTAACATGCTGCTTTAACATTAATGCAATAATAATAATCTAATGATGTATAACAGTCAGGGGACATTGTTCATCTTTGACTTTTAACACTTAAATTGCATTTTCCTGTTTATACTCACATACTTTTGCTGTAGTAACATTTTAAAAGCAAGACTTTTACATACAACAGAGTCTTTTTACAGTGTGGTATCAACACTTAAGTAAAGGATCTGAATACTTCCTCCACCACTGCATGTTTGTCTGCTGCCTGGCCTTTAGCAACTACTGTCTGTTGTTCTTAGCGACGCACCAATAACTACTGGCCCTCCATGAAGTTCCGCAACCAGGGCTGTCACTCCAGTTACGCCGAGGTCGAGCTTGGGGGTCATGAAAAGGATGGTTTCATTGAAGCTGAGCAGTGCTGCTAAGAGTCCTGGACATGCAGGATTCAGTCAGAAGAAGAAAGGACACCATCTTGAGGACTGCAAAGTTATTACAAGGGGATGAATATGGACGATCAGGCCGACCATCAACACAAGTTGTCCCTACTTCTACCTTGGCAGCTGGACAGTGTTGACTGACTCTTGTAGCTCTTGCCAACTTTTTCTGTGTCTTTTGCTCTCTGCCATCACACAGGGGATCTGCCATATTATTCAAGGGTTGGAGGGTCTGAGAGGAAGCCGACTGTTCAGAAATGAGATGCAAACGTGTAACTGTACAAAAACACATCAACGTAAGCTGATGTCAGGGAATGAATCGAACTAGCCGTCATACTGCAAACCAACATACAGCTCAACTTAACCATGTTTTTTTGTTTTTATTCAGTTTATGGAGTTATTTTTGTTTCATGAAACTTCCACGTGACCAACGATTGGTTTATAAAATGTTATATCTCTGTGGACTTCAATATAACTGATATTTAGCTATGTACCTGATAGTGATTATAATGATCATCTTGAACTTCTCTGGAGAAATATTGTTTGGATGAATTTTAGAGACATGAAGTTATGAGAGTTTTCTTTTATCATTTCTGTTTAAATGTCTGCTAATAAAAGCTGGTGGTGAATGTTGATAATAATCTCATGCTTGGTGAAGAGTTGAAAACAAATGGTATGGACCACCTTGGCCTATATTTAGACCATGCACATCCACTGATGACTAAGTGGAAAAGCTGTCAGGTGAATGCCATCAGGTAACAAACTATGTTTATTTCGACAATATGGATGAGCTCTAAACTGTCACATGAAGGAGCCCATAAGACTACAAGAAAGTCAACAACCCTCGCGTTGATTCAGAATCGTCCCACAGACACACAAAGGAACAAAGGAGGTGCTTTAATTACAAAAACTCAGCTATGCTAGCTTTATGAGCAATTTATACTCCTGCATCATTTAGAGCGTCCTGACGGGAAACATCACTGCCTCGTACGGAAACAGCACCTTATAATTACATCCAGGACAGGACCCCATCCTCTGCGCAGCTAGTTAGCACTGCTGCTAACGTTAGTTGCTCTTAATTGGTCCTATACGCGTGACCCCAGCTACCAGTCCAACAAAAAGAGTCCAATTATCTTCGCATATGACAAACCAAGCGGTTAATATATAAATGCATCACTTACAGTTCGATGGACGCACGTTAACGCGAAAATAGTAACACAAGGTACATTAATTGCCACCTGAAAAACTTTTAAACGTCTTTCTGAAGTAGCTAGTTACTGAAAGTAGTGCAGGTGGAACGTACCATTCTAAAGCGGGAGTCTGGAATAGTCCAAGTGTTGCTAGCATTAATAATGTAATATTTTAAGAGGATTGTAAAACAATCATTGAAGTACAAGTACAAAATACAAGAGAGTAAAACATACATACATTTGTGATGTCTGTGTAAAGTTAGGTCTCATGAAGCAACATGGCGAGTGTAGGATTGTACGTTAGCACAGACTATAAGAACGTTAGCTGTCAACTGCCTAATAACCTCACGTCAACGGTAACCAATGAAGTTACAGCGGTACCTCTTTGCTTTGTAATATTGTAGAAGGAGAAACTTTATGTCGCGGTTAGGAAAAGAGGGGGCACCCGGATTTGAACCGGGGACCTCTTGATCTGCAGTCAAATGCTCTACCACTGAGCTATACCCCCGATGCATTGCTTCACTGAAAGGCTAACTATTTATTGATAAACAACGTGTGTTACCCAGTGGTATTATTCTGCTTCTGGGTGGAATAACGGTCCGTTTATTGCATATATCCCCGCACTACAGTATGACGCGTGTTACCACAGTAAAGTAGCGTAGCATTTAGCTTAATTCCACAGTGAAAACAAAATGGCAGTTGTAATGTTAGCTAGTCATTCTCCAGCAGATGGCGTCAAAATAGGCTGACTGATACTGTGGACTTTGATCTCATTCACAGTTTGTTCGGAATTTGTCGTCAAAGTTTATAAACTATTAGAGTTTTACCGACATATTTACTGTATTTTAGTTTGATTGTAGAGCATTATGGTAAGATGCCATGCTATGTGTCTTATATTCAGTGTAAATTGCTGGTCTTTTTTAAGGTTATTACGGATTCCTCTTGATGCATTTGACGCTGCCTTCAGGCGCTCAGAAGAAACCCGTTATTTACATATCTCAAGTGAGATACTTGAGAGGTATAAATACAAATCAATGATGACAGTTGTCTTTGTTGTTGTTGTTGTTGTTGTTGTTGTTGTGATTTTATACGCTTTATCTTACGTTGTGAAATTTCAACATAGAGCCTTTGAGGATTTGAATTGGTAGCCTACTGTCTGTTAACTTACACACGCACAAAAAGGGAAACTTCCTATATCCGACGCTTTATGAAGGCACCGTGAAGGCTTCGTGCTTCACGCTTGACTCCCATGAATGTATAAGTGACTCCTCCTCGCCTTGATGTCGCGTCCCTATATTAATTGAATGCCTGCAGGCGAAGAAGACGACGGTAGTTCGTGTACCCGCTGCTTATCACAGTCTGTACTTAACTTCTGAATTGTTATTTTTTATAACTTTTTATCAGTTAGTTGTTTTTTTGGTGTGAGGAATCCCTGCGCGATCATGAATCCGCCCTGTGGAAGATGCAATAAGCCAGTTTATCCCACAGAAAAAATAAATTGCCTTGATAAGGTAAGGTTAAGCAAGTCTAACCCCATTCACTAACCAAATATCACTTTGATATTACAAATTTCACTGATATACGTAGATATTTAGTCTATAATATTTCTGTCTGATAAGTTTCATATACGTGTAGTATTGCTTATTTATAGTACTATATAACTCTTCACCTGACTATCATTGTAGCTCTTTGGTTAAAACAGTTGTATGTTCTGTGTTGCAGACTTCTCATAAAAGTGAGCAGTATTCTTTCAGGGGGAAAAAATCTATTGACTGTAGGCTATTTGCTTCAGCAATTGAAATCAAAATACATTGCAAGTTGTGAAATTGCTTTTAAAGTATTAAGATGGTCAGTACTAGACAGGCAGAAGTCTTTCTCTCCAATGTGATGTTTACTATGGTGTCACCAACTGTTTAGTAAGACTATTTGTTATTGTTATGACGGCACATATCTCATTTTAAGAAATAATGTTGTATTTAATGCCACAGTATCCTCACTGTGACAATTATATGAAATTATCTGGCTGATTATGTGGCTAACTATACATGACAAATGCTGCATATACACAAATAGTCACACAGAAACACACATTAGGGAGTGATGAGGAGAGAAACCACATCCAGAAGATAAACATTAGCCAGAAACAAATGTTGAAAAAGGACAGAGCACATAAACTGTGTGTGTGTGTGTGTGTGTGTGTGTGTGTGTGTGTGTGTGTGTGTGTGTGTGTGTGTTTTATCAGTTAATCAAGATGTGACTACAACCAGATAACGACAACAAAACTCTGAGTACTGGGGGAAAAAATAAGGACCCAGTCGAAGCAACATAATCTGATCTTTTTTTTGCACCTTTTATTGTGGAATTTCATTAAAGCGGCCTGTACACCAACAACGTCTTTTATTGTGGCACTGAAATGTTTCCTTTCTTGGCATTAACCCAAAAAAATGGTTAAAAAAATTGGCTACAGTTAGCAGAAGGCTAAAGGATAAGCAACATTTTCTCTCCATCTCTGAAATGCTTCGCTGATATTGACACGTGTTTTCTAAAGCCTGAAAATAGAACCAAGAGGAGGTCCAGAAGTTTAGTTTTCCATCAGAAGACGCAAATTATATTAAGCTGTAAGGTTAAGGAATCATTGCCCAATGACGCCAAAAAACCTGACTACCCCAGCTTTGAATAATCAGTAAAACGGAAAAGAATTCTGAATATGTGACACTTAGCTTGTCTCTTATTTTTGCCTCCTCTAGTATTGGCACAAAGGTTGTTTCAGCTGCGAGGTATGCAAGATGGCCCTGAGCATGACGACCTACAAAGGCTTTGAGAAGAAGCCTTACTGCAGTATGTGAGTGTTTACACCACACTGATCATCCTGATGCTTAAAACAGTTCAGACAACCCTATTCTGTGTGGAAGCCTTTCTGAATGATCTTGTAGTTTTATTTCATCACAAAACTTACCACAGCTACCATATGTATACACATTATGGTATTATTATAAATCTACATTCCATATTGTGTTTGTACGTTTTTAAGGAAAGGTCTAAGTTCTTGTAATTTAAAACAATAATGCCAGAAGCAGTTTAAAGTTACCATTTTTGGGAGCTTTTGGTCCTTGTTTATTTCTGATGTTTCTCTTCTTTCAGGCATTACCCCAAAACCTCCTTCACCATAGTGGCCGACACCCCCGAGAATCTGCGTCTCAAACAACAGAGCATGCTCAACAGCCAGGTGAGACGCCCACAGATCCCAGATCAGTCCTCTGTCTCTGCTATCACTCCTGCTCCGTCAATGCTTTCAATCACCGGCAGAGACACTCGTCCTAATCTCCTTGTCATGACTCGGTATATCTTCCCCTCTTCATCTGTCTCCTTCACTCAGCTCTCTGTCTGTCTCACAGCAAGAGACGAGGACACACCGCTCAGGACAATTGGATTCCTTTAATTGAATCAAATGAGCCCTTTGACCGAATACTAAAATGAGAACACGCAAGTTTGACTTTGATAAAGATCTGAGATTTAACTCAAACAACCTGGCCAAAAATCAGAGTTTTATAAAGTGGAGATGTGTAAATTCTCTTCTTCCTTTCAGTTTCAACTCTGGCCCCTGATCAACTCAGCCTCCTCTCCTGCCTTCACTGTTCTTAATCCCTAATCTCGTCACACTGTTCAAACCAGTAAATTAACCTGATCCCCGAAAAGGGTTAAGTCCTCCAAGTCACGAAATGAAAGAGATTCCTTTACAGTGTGAATCTAATTTTAGGGATTGTCTTGTCACTCAACATTTAGAGGCCAAGCCTTTTTTTACCCAGCAAACATTTGGCTAAAACTCAAATCATCAGTTCGTACTTTAAATGCTGCATTTTTCTTGTTTTGTTTACCTTTATATCACTTGCCAAACTGCAAAACTGAATGTTTAATCTGCAGAGAAGAGGCAAATCTGATTAGTACAGAACTCTGTACCTGTCGAAATGTCTATGTGCTGCTGTTGGTATCGCTATTTTTTTTTAACTCTGAAAAAGAGCTATGTTAGCTGTTTCCACCTGCTTCAAGTCATATGCCTAAAATAGGTTAATCGACTCCCGGCTCTATCTTGGTGACTCTCAATGGATCGCTTCGACCTGAAAGGCGAAGGTTTAACCGATCCATTAACATGCAGCCGCAGCTTGTTATGTAACTGTTTGGATTTTTTGCAAAAAAAATCCATCATCCTGTTTTTTGAAAGTTTAGTTGTCATTGTGCACTAAGAAACCACACACATTAAATATTAGCACGACCGTTTGGTGGGAACCACAGACTGCTCTTCACAGGGGAAACTAGAAGGGCACTCGGAGAGCGCAGACCTCGGCCAAGGCCATGCCAATGTTTACGAACGGGTCAAATAATTTGTGCTTTTGCTCCGTAATTTAGATCCACTCTAAAATGCAATGAGTTCTTCATTGGCACATGCTACACCCTTCCACCAAGTTTCATAAGAAAACTGAGGCTGTAGTTTTTCCGTAGTCCTGCTGACAGACAAATGGAAAGACAAACCGACCGAACCGAAAACAGGAGGTAACCATAGCGACTTCAAGCTCTTTACAGATGTGAATGAATTGTATTGAAGGCACCAAATGATTTTCATGAACCAAACAGGATGTAAAAAGTGACTAAATATCTGAAACAAGCATCTGATGTAACCACACAGACCAGTTCCATTTTTGGTTAAAAGCCTTTTAAACTATCATGTAACATAACTATGTTATTATGCTACATGATTGTTATGATAACATTGAGATCTAATTTACACCTCTCTCTCTCTCTCTCTCTCTCTCTCTCTCTCTCTTTCTTTCTTTCTTTCTTTCTTTCTTTCTTTCTTTCTTTCTCTCTCACTCTCTCTTTCTTTGCCCTCTCGTGTCGTCTCGTCCAACCCAGTTCATTGTTTATAACCATAAAAGTCTCGGCAGTCAAGCTCTCTTACTGAGACAGCATATTCCTCATAGCAAGAACATGACTCACTGTGTGTGTGTGTGTGTGTGTGTGTGTGTGTGTGTGTGTGTGTGTGTGTGTGTGTGTGTGTGTGTGTGTGCGCGCGTGTGCGCGTGTGTGCATGTGCGTGCGTGCGTGCATCTCAGATTTACTTTCAAGTAAATATTTCGGCTGGCTTTGTTTAATGTTCCATGTGTTTCCCCCCCTGGGCCTAAAGTTACATGAATACTGACAAATAGCTGTTTAAAGGACAGCACGTGTGTGTTTATGTTTATTTGTGAATCACATTCAGTAAAAGTGTGCGTTCTACCTTTTAGAATGTCTAATCAAGTTTGTGTCATTTCGGAGAATATATCCCCTTTTTGGGCTGAGAAGTTAACCACACGCTGATCAATTCAAAGGCTGAGTTTCTTAAAGGTGCCGTAGGTAGGATTGTGAAGATCCAGGACTTAGCCAGTCGGTCTCCTAAGGCCCTCCCCCCACAAGGGAGAATGAATGCGTGTGCCTGAGCAGTGATTGACACGCAGTTAGACACCCCCCCCCCCGCCCCCTGGCCCTGATTGGTGCATCTCAACAGGGAGCTGTGGATTTTTGCAAATCACACTACAGGCTGTAGGTGGTGTTAGAGGAGCCGGATTTTTTTTTTATAATTACCTGCTTCATGTAGTTCTGCTGGAACATAGGGTCAGTTTCAGCAAATATGACAGAAAGTTAGTTTTATAAGTCTTACCTACTGCACCTTTAAATCCTGATGAATCACAATTTACAGGCGCTCTATAAGGAGGACTTTGAAAAGAACAAGGGGAAAGGTTTCAGCGTGGTGGTCGACACTCCGGAGATGCAGAGAGTGAAGAAGACACAAGATCAGATCAGTCACGTATGTCTGGTTCGCCTCAAAAACCGCAGAGCATCGAATAATCTAATAACACTAAATAATCGTACATCTCTATAGTCATAACACTCCGTCAAAGTATTAGATGTGACGTCTTTCCAACCTCTAACTTTGTATGTGTTTATGTGTGTGTCTGCATGTCTGCGTGCACTTTTATAAAAATCTGTCCCTTAACATGTAAACTTGCTTGTTAAATCATTCGTTGGAGTTTTTTTTTAATCAAATGCTGCATTCAGGTTATGTTGAATTTATCGTTGCTGCCAATGTGTCTGTTACTTACCATTTTGTAACAGAGAGAGATGACATTAAACTGATGCCAACACACCATGAATGCAGCTTATAACTCTATGTGAAGGATACAAATATGCATGAATTCTAAATATATCAATATATAATTTAATGAAACAGTTTCACTCCAGTTGTGTGTTTAACGTATACTTGTCAGCAATCTTCGCTTTTTTGCTGAGAGTTAGATGGGAAGATTGATACCACTCTCATGTTTGTCCGCTCAACATGAAGCTACAGCCAGCAGTCGGTTAGCTTAGCTTAGCATAAAGACTGGAAATGGGAGAAATAGTTATCCCTGAAAAGAAGTGATTTTTAGAAGAGCTTGTAGGCAGATTTTATTACTTTAGGACAGAGCCAGGCTAGCTGTTTCCCTCTGTTTCCAGTCTTTATGCTAAGCTAAGCTAACCGGATCCTGGTTGAAGTTCCATATATGTAGCGTACAGACATGAAAAAAGTATTTATCTTCTCGTATAACTCTCGGCAAGAAAGCAAGTAAGAGTATTTCCCAAACTGAATTAACTGTACATTTCAGGCTCTTTACAAGGAGGACTTTGAAAAGAACAAGGGGAAAGGTTTCAGCGTGGTGGTCGACACTCCGGAGATGCAGAGAGTGAAGAAGACGCAAGACCAGATCAGTAACGTAAGAAACTCTTCACGGCTCGGTTCAAACAAATCACAAAACAACAACAATTTTCTCACCATCTCATCTTGTCATGCAGATTCAATTAACTTATCTTTCTGTAAATCACCCTTTTAGAAACTCATTTTTCACTTAAAGACATTATACCACAACTCAGAGAAGAAATCCTCAATCTAACTTCACAGGTCTTTTTTAAACGTTTTTACATAAGGGACAAAAAAACAAGCAGTACGTGTCATCAAGTCGAGCCGTTTCCCCTGAGATACAACAGGAAAACATCCCAGTCCAATAACACGGTGGTAGATTTGCGGACTGGTGCTTTACAATAAGCTGAGACACGAGTAGAGAGGAACAAACTGCTGCAGGCAGCAGTGGAGAGTTCAGATCCTGCAGAGACACATTTCAGACATTTCTCCTCGTCCACTGAGGGCCAGCTGCCCTATATGGTCAAAGACTCTCAGCTGTGGACACAAAGTGAACGTCTGCTCTCTGCTGCTTTCGAGCGCATGCACACACACACACACACACACACACACACACACACACACACACACACAGCATACTGAAACACACATTTTCTCAAAGACTCTCAGCTGTGGACACAAAGTGAACGTCTGCTCTCTGCTGCTTTCGCGCAGACACACATACACACACACACACACACACACACACACACACACACACACACACACACAGCATACTGAAACACACTTTCTCTTTTTTTCTCTCATGAGAGCTCTGGTTGCAGAAAGGAATGACGGGTGATAAGCTGCATGTGAAAAAGGCAAAAGCTGCTAACTTCCTTTTCCACTGGGAGCTTCCTTCTTTTATTATTTCTTTCTCCCTTCCTTACTGACTTCTTTCTTTCTATCCTTCAACCCTTTATTTCTCCCTCTCTCCAACCCTACTTCTTTCTTTTTTTTTCTCTTTTTCTCTTTCTGTCTTTCTTTCTTTCTTTCTTTCTTTCTTTCTTTCTTTCTCTCTCTCTCTCTCTCTCTCTCTCTCTCTCACTCATAAGCTTTTTACATCATCCTCTGTGTTTGCTCCTCCTGAGGTCTGTTGAGGACACAGCGAGGGGGGGGGGGGCACTCCTCCATCTCTTTTCCCTTTTTTTTCTTCTAAAAATCAAAAAAATATCAGTAGTAACTCACAGTGGAGAAATATAAATAGCAACAAAAACAGTAAAACAGTATATAAAGTGAATAATCAAACTTTTTCATATTGAATGATGAATAAAACATTTTGCTGTAGATATATAACATGACTTTTTATTTGTACATTTCATCTTCTCCTGTTTCTGTAAAGTGTGAGGAAATAAAATGCACCAAATCTGAAAACTTAAAACAGACACATATCATAAACCCCCCCTCATCATGTCTCAGCACCTCCTCAAATGGTGAGCAACTGTCAGTCCGATTTTATGTGGTTTTAACATGCACGTGTGGCTGCTTGTGTGTGCAGATAAAGTACCATGAAGATTTTGAGAAGAGCAGGATTCGAAGTGACGCACCTCCTCCTGAGAACAGACAAGGTAAGAAACATCCTTACACTTTTTGAGACACACTCCTCTAAATAACCGTATTTAACAGTATATATTTGTATTAACTGTGTGTGTGCGTGTGTGAAGACTATGAGGAACAACCATCCAACCCTGAGAGATTCAGTCAGCCGGTCGGGCAGATGCGTCCTGCTGCTGTAGCACCACCTGGTGGAGGGGTAAGACTAATACATAAAAACACTATGGGGCCAAAAGTATCTGGACACTTCAACATCGATATGTGCTATACAAACATTTTGTGAGAAAAAAGGGGTGAATCTCCCACAAATTGCAACAGAAAATCTGACAAATGTTTATTTCTCACAGAAGTCTCCTCTATAACATATATAAAGTCCTAAGAAATCCAAATGGTGGAAAGTATTGAAAAATACTGAAATCGGTGATGCCACAATTTCCCATTGCCGCCCATGTTAAGGGGAGACACTGCAGGTGAATAGGGGACATATTTTAACTAACAGATATCTCCATGACACTTCCCCAGTTGATTATTTACATTAAGACAATATAGTATATTAATTTACACAATAAAGTACATTTTGTACTACAAGTTTTCTGAACTTTTATGTTTAATTATGCAAATGAGGCATTGTCTAATTAAATATGTGCTAATTTGCATAAATAATGGTGTTTCAGTATTTTTCAACTTGAACCCTGTTTTCCCATGCATTTGTGTCTCTTATATAAATCAAAATCCTTCAAATCTTTTGAAATCTGTAGTCCAATACTGAAACACCATTATTTATGCAAATTACCACAATTAGACAATGCTTTATTTGCATAATTAAACAAAAAATCTGAACATTTGTAATACAAACAATTATTGTCTTAATGTAAGTAATCAATTGGGGAAGTTTCATAGAGATATGTTAGTTAAAATATTTAACATGGGCTGCAATGGGAAATTGTGGCATCACCGATTTCAGTATTTTTCAATACTTTCCACCATTTAGATCTCTTAGGACTTTTTCCTGCAATTGGAACCAAGGAGCCTAGCTCAAGCTATCAAAACCGCCACAAAAGGACACAGAAGTTCAAAAGTATAAGACGAGGATGTCCTCTTACTTTTTGACATACAGTGTAGCATGCATTTTTGTCCTTTATTTGTTTACATGCATTTATTTAATTTGTGATGTTTAATAATAGGTTAGCTTTTTAGTTTTAATTCATACAGAAGTCATGTTCTTCAATAAAGTGTGAGTGTTCCTGCATTTGTGTGTGTTTATGCCTCACTCAGTTGGGAAATTCAATTCAAATCAATCTGTTTGGACTCAGGTTATCTTGTATGTCAGTGCCTGTTTATTCATTTGTGTGTGTGTGTGTGTGTTTTGGATTGAATCAACTCCACAGAAACGTTACCAGGCCGTGTACAGCTATGCGGCAGCAGAGGCAGATGAAGTTTCTCTGCAGGAAGGCGATCTGCTCTTAGACGTGGAGCCGATAGATGAAGGGTGGATGTTCGGATGCAACCAGCGCACGGGGCAGCGGGGCATGCTCCCGGCCAACTACGTCCGACCCGTGTGAAACAAACAGACACAAGGTGGCCCTCCTCCAGCATGAGATGCCCTGTGACTCTGCTGTCACCAACAATCAGGCATCTTCTCTAAATCAGCTTTTGCAAATGAAAAGAAATATTCCCCCAACTGGTTCAGCTTTGCCTTTTTTTTTTTCTTCCAGAGATATGATTTTGAAATATAAGTAAAGAAGAGGTAGTGGTGTGGTCATAGGTTCTTGAAAAATGAGATTAGTCAGAGTGAGATTTCACTTAAGGGAAGAGCAATGATACTAAAGATTGAAGTGTCTGTAACAGAAACTCACAAAAGAGGAAGTAAGAGAGTAAAGCAGAGGTAATAAATTCACAAAACGGAAGAAATGTTAAACCTACAGCTTTTTAACAATACTTCTCATTTACTTTTTTAATCTCTCAGGAAACTTTCATCTTTATGGACATGTCCTTCAGCAGTAAAGTGCATTCCTGATATCAGACAACAGATGCAGTCAAGTGTGATTATATTCAGAAAGTAAATCATTTAGGCTAATTTGATTAAAAGTTGAATATTTAACGGTGTTTTATTAGAGGACTAAATCTAGTTCTGCTTCATTCATTTTGTTGTATGCCTATTGATTACTGAATTGTTCATT
The DNA here is from genome assembly GCF_008315115.2 of Sander lucioperca. Classification (NCBI taxonomy): domain Eukaryota; kingdom Metazoa; phylum Chordata; class Actinopteri; order Perciformes; family Percidae; genus Sander; species Sander lucioperca. The sequence continues at coordinate 22,140,781 of NC_050194.1, read as the reverse complement.
TAGGAAATGAAGTGCAGTGGAAGAAGTACTCAGATCTTTTATTTTTAGGAAAAGCAGCAATACCAGTGTAGAAATACTAATTTTCCTTAAGTAGTAGTAGTAGTAGTAAAAACAATATTTGCCTCTGAAATGTTGTCAACGTTGCAGAAAATTGAAATACTAAAACAGGACAAGTACCTCAGATTGTAATATACTACAGTACTTGTAATAAATGTTATGCGTTTCTGATAAACACCACAGTCATATACAAAATATCAATATCTTTATTCAAAACAGATTGGACATCAAATCTCTATCTACATGGAGTAAAGTATTACCAAATCTAAATTGCTTGTTTAAAATAAGGCAAAAAATACATAGAAAATGTGTCTTAAGTTAAAACAATGAAACAGGAAATTTTTTTAAATCATTAAACACAAAAATACACAATACTCGACAAAGAAAATAAACAGTTTTGTAATAATTGACTGGCTCAGATTCTAAAAAAACAAAAGCAGTCCTCTTCAAGCTGTAAGAACAGGCTTCATAGCAGAGAAAAAAGCCACTCGCTTGTCGATTTTGTTGTGTATCTTTGACGGAAGCCAGTCCAGATACTTCCCAAACAGCTTGGGGTTTCTTCCTATGAAGTCTTCACACAATCTAGAGAGGAAAGAAACACACAGCTGTTCAGATGCTCTAAAACTATTATATGGTGTGTACAGTCTGTAGCCCTGCTCCGACAACAACTGGTTGCATTACTTATCCAACATGCTATTCATACGATTATGGCCCAACGGTTGGTTGCATGGTTTCTATTCTCCTTGGTTGCAGGCGATTGCTTTCTGGACTGCTTCAAAAAAACGTATCGTTCATGTTATATCCACGACGTTCCACTTCCGGGATTGTGCCGGTGCCGCAGGAAATTCCGCCGGATGCATGCATTTTGCCAATTCCAGTTTCCTTCCGCTTTTTTTTGTTGGAATTTTAAACTGATGGATTTATGACGACTATGGTTAACTGCTCCTCAGATCTCTGCATGGTCAATTGAAACAGAGTTCTCTCTCGCACGACTATTTTGCAGCGGCTCCGTCCGGATGGTCTGGCAAAGAGACTACGTTCAGGTTAACTTGGTGTTATAATTTCTGTAAACCTTCGACACATTTGGAGACGAACGTATTTTGAGTACCAATTTTCCCCGGAACACCCATAATCTACCTCTATACTAGTATACAGTTTTTACAAAATTAGGGTTCATCCCTCTGTAAATCCCAAATGTATGCACCAAATTTAATGGCAAGTCATGTAATCGTTGAGTGGGCTGATCAACCAGCATTGCCACAATAAAAATGGTCCTGTTGGCTACAAGAAGCACATAATGCAAATGCTCATTTTAGGCGTTTTAAGGTGAATTTAGAGATGGCAATGTCTGTTGGTCCACCACTTTGTTGCAGACTAATATATCTCAACATCTACTGGATGGATTGGGATTCAAGCCACAATGAGGTTGACATTTTTAGTGAAATTTCTTGACAACTACTGGATGGATTACCATGACATTAGATACACAGTCACATTCCCAGTAGGATGAATTCCAATACATTTTCCCTTTCACCAAGCGCCATCGTTACCAGGCCGTGTACAGCTATGCGGCAGGAAGGCAATCTGCTCTTAGACGTGGAGCCGATAGCTGAAGGGTGGATGTTCGGATGCAACCAGCGCACGGGGCAGCGGGGCATGCTCCCTGCTAACTACGTCCGACCCATGTGAAACAAACAGACACAAAGTGGCCCGCCTCCAGCACGAGATGCCCTGTGAATCTGCTGTCACCACCAACAATCAGGCGTCTTCTCTAAATCAGCTTTTGCAAATGAAAAAAAAAAAAAAAATTCCCCCAAATGGTTCAGCTTTGCCTTTGTTTTTTTAGTCATGTTCCCAGCAGGATGAATTCCGATACCTTTTACCAAGCGCCATCATTAGGTCAAAATTTCTCTTTCAAACAATATTGACTTACAACTTTAACCTCACCTGATGCTGTGCACATTATCAAAACAAATTATACAAAAACACTTCCATTGGTTACCAGAAAATTAACTTGCATCACCAAGTGTTCTAGGGATACAATGACCACAATACTACACCTTAACTATTTCATCTCAAGTGAGTCATTTAAGTCCATCCCACATAATCAGGCCGCAGACACTGGCCAACCATACGTAATATTGTAAAGCTCATTAGCATAACACAATGTTCTCCTCCAGCACACACACCGGTCCAACAGGGCAAGAGTATAAATAGCGTTTGAAAAGGGTCTCTGGACTTTGTTAAAACTGCTTAATCATGTGTGAAAGGAGAGGACGTGCAAACTGGCACACGCTGCCTATGCACACAAAGTGCAGCGAGAAACACCAACACCACTAACGCAACAGAAAGTAAGCAATGCTACATGACACATGTAACAAAATATGAATTCAAAGCGGATATGTGGAGGTTCAACATACCTGAAGAGTGAGTATGGCTCGGCCTGAAAAATGAACACGTCTCTGCAGTGATTATCTGAAGGAGCCACCAGAACAGCCACCTGATAGAGGTTTGACAATAAAATCACATGAAACCGGCTGACCGATGAAATACTGGTATTATTTTCCCTACTTTCAAAGTTTCAGCCTCTTAAAATGGTGAATAGTAAGTCATTTTGGGCTGAAAAAAAGCTAAATGTTTGTGAAACTGTGGGTTAAACTAGGTCTATGGATGGTAATGTCAGTGGCCCAGACTGAAAACATCTCTACAACTGCAGGATGCATTGTTTCTACAGGTGTGCATGGTCTCCAGAGGATGAATTCATATTATTTTGGTGATTCCCTGACTTTTCCTCAGGCTTCATCATCAGGTTTCAGTGTTTTACAAATGTGGTAACATTTTTCCATAATTCATTTAAACATTAAAACTACACATTTCAGTAATTTAGCCCTGTTCTACCCTTAAAGAAACAAAAGCAGAGCCGTTTATCTTTAACATGTGAACCATTACCACATACTGTGCGTGCATTTCAAACTTTGAGTCCTTAAATCACTTAAGCTTTCTTTATGCAACACATGTAGTTAGGCGCTGAGCTATAATTAGTTCACTTGACAAATGACAAGTTAAAACATTACAGAAGGATTTCAGGGTTTAAAGTCCTCCTTCTCACCCACAAAGCCCTCCATAACCAGGCTCCTTCCTACCTCACAGACCTGCTCCACCGCCACAACCCCCCACGCCCCCATTACCTCCGCTCCTCTTACGCAAACCTCCTCTCCCCACCACTCAGGACCAAGCACCGTACCTGGGGTGACAGAGCTTTCACCATTGCAGCCCCCTCCCTCTGGAACTCCCTACCCATTCACATCCGTGACTGTACTGACCTGGACACATTCAAAACACACCTTCAGATTAGCTGTCCACATACAGTAGTCTTACATTTCTCACCTGATAAGTTACTGATTTTATTATTATTATGGTGTTTATTATTATTATTATTATTATTATTATTATTATTATTATTATTATTATTATTATTATTATTATTATTATTATTATGATTATTATTATTATTATTATTATTATGATTATTATTATTATTATGATAAAAATCCTAAAAAAAACAAAAAACAAACAAAAAAAAAACAAAACATTTTTATTCACCAAGACCTCACTGTGGACCTAAAAAGTGAAGCTTTCAGTTTGGGGAAAAAAAAAAAAAAAAACAAAAAAACAACAGCAGCAAAATCCTTCAGAATTTGTTTATATTATTGTCCCATGGAAGTTCTAAATAAAAAAAGGTTTTCTAATCACATACCGAGTCCATGACGATGACCATGTTGCTGCTTCCCCCGAACACAACGACATCGTTGTCATTTCCCAGGCACGCTGTGTGACACACTCTGTGAGGAAGACGCAGATTTGGGTGAATAAATGATAAAAAAAAATAAATAAATATAAATAAATAAATACTGAATAAACTTCAGTTGGCGTTAACTACCTGGGCTTGTTGTTGTGTGGGTGCGTCACCTTGTTCCACTCTCTCTTTTGCGTGTTAAACTGCCAGGCATCATCTAGCAGAGATAGATTGTGATGATAAAAACAAGTTAAACAACAACAGAGAGCTTCACTTCAACATTTGACGAAAACCACCCACTGCAGCAATAATGATGTCATTTGTTTTTAGCGTTGCCCGATACTATAATCAAAATGTTCTAGCATGACAATAAAAAATAAAATGTCCTTCAACCTTTGGCACATTTGTCCAAGACAGTTGAAGGATTAAGATGATTATAAGATGCAGATAGTGTTTGATTCTTCTAGGGCGAAATCCTTTGTTTGAGGTTAATATTTCTTATTGGAAAGTTAAGTAACCACAAAAACACGCAAAACCACAAAGATCCAAAACACCAAGAAGATGCACGATGACTCTTCATTTTTTGTCTTTTTGTGGTGGTTTTGCATTTATTTGTGGAGGTTTTGCAGATCCGTGTGGGTGTTTTTCATCTCTTCATGTTTAACCATTATCCGTCCATGAGGCGGAGAAGACTTTGAGCATGTAGAGTTAAACACTTAAGCATTAGAGATCCTGTGGCCAGCACTTACTGAGAGTGTTTCCGTGTGTGCCTAGACCTCCGTATATGAAGAGCGTGTGATCTGACGTGGGCGTCATGGTGAACATAGAGCGCCCCAGTGGTGCACAGGATGCAGGGATGTCACTGGTGGAAAGTAGCAGAACGCAACAGAGGTCAGTACATCATTGGAAAGAAGAGCGGTCTTAAAAAATAAATAAAATAAAAAAATGTTTAGCAGTTTTACAATTTAGTCCACGTCCATGTTTCCAGGTCTAAGCAGAACATGTCCAAATCTGCCTTTTCCTGCAAAAAAATGGTCAGACAAGCATCACGGCCATAAGTATGCAGACACCAACATCTCTTTACAGTAGTAAAGTAAAGTAGTAGTAGGCCTGGCAAACTTGATTCCTTTTAAGGATTTGGGTTATTCTGAGTCACTCACTAAACTGATCCGGGTTGTGCGAGTCACTTGAATCACTTGAGTCAGTATTGATCTATAGGTGAGCTTGCAATGTTTCGGACTGTCTGCTCGACATAATTGCTTAACATACATTTATACACCAAACTTACAGTAGGCCTAGCTAGGCTAAGTGCAGAACATTGTTATTTCAGAAGTGAAAGAATGGCTTTTGTTGTGGATTTGCTTTACTCTGAGCTCGTCTGCTACAGATCCACTCATAGCCGGCTGATTCGCACGATTGACTTACTCACGCGAGAACTCATGAGTCATCGACAACTCATCAGTCATCTACAACTCATGAGTTCTCGAGTGAGTCCCGTGGTCTGCGAGCTTGCAATGTTTCCGGCTCCGAGTCTGCGGGTCGGGAAGTTCCTATAACCTGTCTCGGACTGTCTCTTACTCAGTCGCTTGAGTTGACTTGTGGAGTTGTGGTTGCCTACAAAATTGTAAGTTAAATTTTGTCAGCTAAGATGGTTAGGACTAGTAGTAGCTAATGTTGCAAGAGGTTTGTGTGTGGCGCCGTTATCATTTTAGATTGAATTGTAGTAGGACTCAACTGATCCGAGTTAAAGATACTAGAGACTCGCGACTCGTGAGTCAATTTAAAGTGAAAGATCCGAGTGAATCACGACTAAAACAGGTTTAAGTTATACTGCAGGTGTCCACATATTTGTGGCTATATGCAGTTTTTAACTATAGTTTAAAAGCTTCCTTAGCAACGTCAAGCCAACTCACCGTGCCACCAGAGATGTAACCTTTGTTCATCAGAAGGGCACTGGCATGGCAGCCTCTGGGGGCAGGAGCAGGACCCTGGACATAAAAAAAAAACAAAAAAAAAACTATAGTCACACCATGCGTATAGTAAACTTATAATTAAATGATGTCTAAAAGTAAACGCACAAGGAAATATAGTACAGAAATGTGTGCTGACATACATACTAAGCCCTCCGTTAACTAAACTTCAGACATGAAATCATGTTGTTTCACTCACCCGAGTCTCTGGCATGCTCCACGTAGCCGTCTCTGTGTCAAAAACATTGACTTCATTGGTCCAGCCCCAGCACCTAAATAACGTGTTTCCAATTGTTGCCTAAAAAGACAAGGGATTGTAATATGATCTTGAGAACCAAACAAGCAAAACTGTCAGGAATGACAGTTGCAATGTTTTGTTCACAACATTGGTGCTCATCATTTACCCAGGACATCTCTTCCAGGACGAAGCTTGACGTTGGCGCATTTCGTAGCTCCCCTATAGTCTTACATCCATAGCCACCGAAGTAGATTAATCTGCACCAAGAAACACACTAAAGAAAATTAGATGAAATCACTTATCCTTAAAACATTTCATTTACCAGCCCTTCAAAATATCCCTGAATTAAAAACCTTTTGGAGGTGTTAAAAGCTACATTCGTTTTCCTGCAGAGCTGCAATTTAAATGTCCAGTAAGGGTGAAAATCCAATGTTGAAGATGTGAACTGCTGCTAAAAAGGCTCAGCTGTCTAGCTAGTCTTAATGGAGTAGTTTAGTGGAGTAGGACTGACCTGTTTCGGTGAACCCAGCAGGAGTGTTTGTGTCGCGGTGAGGGTGCCGTTCCCTTGGTGTCTGTCACTTTCTTCCACAAGTAGTTCTGTTCTCTAAGGTCAACGCTGAACATCTACCAACAGGAGAGTTCAATTCATCACATCAAGGTTTCACACGAATAAAATAAAACCTTCATCGCTGTTGAGATTCTGAAACACTAAAAGTTAGTTAAAGTGCTGATATTATGCTCATTTTCATAATTGTATTTAGGGGTTATAATTTTATTAAAAAACGTCATATTTTTGTTGTACCGCACATTGCTGCAGCTCCTCTTTTCACCCTGTGTGTTGAGCTCTCTGTTTTAGCTACAGAGACCGACTTCTCACTTCTGTTCCATCTTTGCTGGGAGTCGCACATGCGCAGTAGCTAGGTAAGGACTACTAGCCAGTCAGAAGCAGAGTATGAGGGCGTGCCACGCTAGCAGCTAGGAGAGCATTATAACGTGTGTTGCAAAGTGACGCACGTTTGTCATGGAAGTAAAGGCTGGACTACAATAGAGCTGTTTGGAGCAGTTTGTGAACAGGGTCGGAGATGGCAAGTCCCTTTGGGGTGGACTTTGGGCTTTTTCACTTTGTAAATGTGAACAAAAAGATAACACAAAGGAAAGGGAAAAAGCCAAAAAAAAAAAAATAATGAGCACTTCAAGATTTCCACATTTTCCTATGAAACAAGTAGAAAAGCAGACAATTATGCAAGGCTTGACCCTGTCTCCTATTCATCTCCGTTTCATTTTCAATAGCATCTGTAAAGCCATTCTTGATAAACCTGCCTTTGCTCGGTTCAGAAAGCTATCAGAACAGATGATCAAGCTGGATAATCTGCACAGTCGGGTATGAGCTTGGCAAAACTGCATTTTTGTAGTAGGCTACACATCCTGGGCTTGACATGATCTACAAGACAAACTTCATATCTGACATTCAAAAATGTGTTTTATGATGAAATGTAAGTCATGCTCTACTCTCTATGGACACACACACACACCATTGAGAAGTTGGATTTAATTGTTTAAATGTGGGAATAACATTTTCAGACAGTCGATCCTGGAAGGCACTCATGGTACTGCGCATGAAAAGTGACGTAAATAATGACAAGACGGCTACACACCCACAATCCTTTGTGTGATCAGCTGAGAGCCAGGCATTTCCCATCACGCCGTGGGTCTTACAGTCACTAGAGAGCAACTGCGGCTCCTAGCTCTAAAAACTGATGCCATCTCAAGCTTGTGAGGTTATCGCTGCCCACATGTGCTCGTGACGTCAGAGCAATTCAAACACAGATCTAACCAGCATACATTGGGTGGCGATCGCCGGTGATCGGTTCTGCGCAGAGCTGGCTCATGTCGAACGAGCCTAATGCCTCGGTGAAGTAGGTGGTGGCAGTATGCAACCTCAAAAGTAAGGATTGCTATACCAGTGGTTCCCAAAACTTTTCACATCAAGGACCCCTAAAATGACACAAATTAGACCACTATTGGATAAGACTTCATTCCAGGGGTCCCCATCTGATAGTTTTGCTTTTAGTTGTCTCACCACCCCCCCCCCCCCCCCGCTTAATGTGTCCCCCAAATAAAACCCTACGCCCTTGCTCAGCTCAGTGTCTCCAGTGTAATGATAATAAATGGAGGAGCCAGCTCCTTTTACAAACAAGGCCCCAGGCTTGTGGTAGTCCACAGCACCTCACCTGGTTTGTGTGTCCATCGGGGTCACATCCTGCAAAGATGTAGAGCGTGCCATTAAGATAAGAGCCACAAAAGCCAGATAAGTCTGGGGGTTTGTCACCAGTGATCTCCCGCCGCTCCCTGTGGCACAAAAGGAAAAAAAGGGCGATATGAAAGAGCCAGCTGAACACTTGGAAATGTAAACTCAAAAATGAGGGCTTTGGTGCAACTGTAGCCTGGCCCGGGGGGACCGGCCGTTCTGGGAACGGCAAGGATTGCTGGTGGATTATGTGTATAGAGCAACGGCTTATACGTTGTCCCATACAAGCATCCGAAAATCTCATATTTGATCTGTTTTTATATTTTTTATTGTTTTTTTTTTTAACTGCTCTTGAATGTTTTGTATGTAAAGCACTTTGAATTGCCCTGTAGCGGAAATGTGCTATACAAATAAAGCTGCCTTGCCTTTTGCACAGTCACTGTATCTTATATCTTGTTTGTTCTGTATCCAGAACTAACAAACATAGCTTTAATGTCAAGGTGACACACTGTCCATATCAACTGATAAACGGCATTCTTCCTTTCTTACCACGTCCCACTGTCTAAATCACAGAGCCAGATCTCATCACTGGGCAACATGACGTCCTCTCCAGCAACTACCTGTTAAGGAAAAAGAAGTATGAAAACATGTTGTACTCTAAAGCCACCAAGCAAAGCTTTTGGATGGAAAGTGGCGTGATGTTCAGTGCACACGTCTAAATCTTAATGGCTCATTTTTCATATTCGAAGTTTAACTGTAGGCCATTAGATGGATGCCATAGCAACAATCAGGATGCAACAAGATAGGCTATGTCTGAGAAATGTTCTTTGTTGAAACATGTTCATGTCACATGCTCCGCTGTCAAAGTTGGGCGTTTCTGCATGTTTTGTAGGTCAACATCGCTCTCTCTGTGCAGATATACCCTCAGGTTGCCACTTAATTAGGTACACTAATCAAAGCTGCAATACATTCTCCCGTCATGAAGTCATTCATTATGTTTAAAATTTGAATTTACACGGTATTAAGATAATGATTCAGCGTTGTGGTCATTTTAAAAAGGCTGCTGGTGAATTGTGCTGCGTATGTGACAAAATATTAGAAACACCACAATCAACCAACTTTTATTTGTCGCATGAAATCGTCTAACTATGCTACAATTAGAGTGAAATGTAATGTCATCAGCTCCTTCAACTTCAGCATGATTCATCCTCAGGCAGAATATGTAGCCGCCAGGTCGCCACACGGAGAGAGAGAAAACCCTCCCAGTTAAATGGCACCCTCATAGACTAAAGTTCAATGGCGACAAACATCCTCCCAAACGGTTTCAACAAAAACTGAACTATATCTTCATCAACGCAGGGTTGATTGCAGCACTGTTGTAGATTGCATTCGTTTTGGTTAAATGTTAAACTGGCAACTCAATTAAAGTATTATTGAAAAGTGGTAGCCTACATTGTTAATTTCACCATGCTATTATTTACAAAAAGAAAAAAAAAGAACAATCATTGACTATTGGAGTAACTGAAGGACACGTAAAGTCCCCGGATGTGACACAGGTAATGAATGCTTTAAAAATGCAGATTTACCTGCACAGGTACATCGACACACCGACGGTTCTTACCTGGTAACCTCCCCAGACATACAGCTTGTTGTTCTCTATGAACGCCGTGTGGCCGCTTCTCTCCAGCCGGCTCACCGGGGCGGTTCTCTCAGCAACATCCATCACCAAAACCCGGACTCTGATTCTCAGACTCACCGCTCAAATAAAAACACCTAAAATGATTACCAGAGAGGGGGAAATGCGATGGATGTTGGCTGGTGGCTCAGAGAGCAGAGACCTGCTGCTCCGGATGCAGAGAAAAGCTAAATGATTGGTGGTTCGGCGGAACGTGTTTTTCAGGCTTTCTGCCCTGATTTACTCCTCCCATTAACATGATCCCTGTTGTGATAGGAAACCACTTCGTCATTTAACACCTTCAGGGCTGCACACATCTTTAGAATATCTAATTAAGTGGGCTGAACCACTTTATATTGTTTATTGGTTGTTTGCTCTGTACTAATCAAGCTCATGCATATTTCTACTGTTTAGTTTACACATCATTTCTGCAGTTTACATGTAATTAAGTGGGATGTAATCAGGCCAATGTGCTCAAAATTAACAGAGAAATACACATTTTGACTCATCAAACACAGGTGTGACTGGTGAAATGAGCAATCAGTGCATAGCATTCATGTGAGGCACTTCCATAGCTGTGGTAGTGTGCATGCTGCCAGCAAAGCAATCATTATGTGATAAAAGTCCAGCCTGTTCCTCAACAATAGCCCAGGTAACAATTTTTGGTTCCCAGAACGTTCGTTTTTGGTTGCGGGAACGTTCCCTGAAGGTCCTAAAAGCCTAAAAATGAATATATTCTCTTGCTATGTTGTTTATCTTACTTAGATTTTATAAGACCAATCATTTTTGAGTGAATCTAAATCAAGTGACTGCAGACCTTTTATATGCTACTTCAAAACTTAAATGGAGCTGGTATAAATAAACATTTTCAAAACCGCACTCAGAACAACCAAAAACAACCAAACGGGAACATTGTGTGGAGGTACAGTGCAACCACAGGAGAACGTTCCCGTTGGTTGGTTCCCTTAACGTTTAGGGAACGTTATAACCATGAGGGAACGTTCCCTAAACGTTAGTTTTTGGTCTGGTTCGAACTAACCTTTAGGGAACAAGAAACTAACGTTCCCCAACGTTCCCTAAACGTTCTGTGTTAGTGGGGAGACTCTTTTCACAGCAGACTGTAATTGATGGAAAATCACAGGTGCCACTGATAACATTAAAGGACAGGTTCACAATTTTTAAAGCAATACTCACATGACTGACTGTACATTACAAGTTGACGATATATATAAAGATATTTTTGCATGTAGTTTCTGCCCAAGAAAAACATAGTCTTATTGTGAATAGTTATGAAAATAAGACATTTGGGGAGGCAATAGAGAGTGGTGCTTGGAGCAGAAATGTAATTCATCTTTATTTATATATTTTTGTAGTTTTGTTTTATTTTATTTATGGAAAATGTTTTTTTGTTTTTTTTTTTACATATTTTCCTGAATTGTAAGGTTGATTATTGAATGGTTGAATTGATTTTTTTTTTAAATATATATTTAATTTGAGCTCCTGCTCAAACAGAAAGTCTTTAATTTCAATGCCTCTCACCTGGAATTAACCACTTTAGTCATCTTATTTGTTAACCCAGTAGCACTGTCATATTTAAAGTTTTTGATCAGTTTTGTTTTACTTCAGTGCAGTTGCTTTGATATTTTTCTTCCTTTTTTGATTGTTTTCCTCATCACTGCTGAATCAGTACAATTATAAAAATAAATGCCATCGTTAAACACAATAAAATATAGCTAACTTAACAAAAATGACTTCGAAAAAAATAAATGAAAGTATGTCCAGACTTAAAATGGCACTTAGATATTAAAGTATGCTCCAGAAGCAGAATGGAAGAGAGCCATCTTGAACAATAATACCATTACACCTTTAAAATTCAATCTCCATAGAGCCTTTGTGCCTAAAACACAATAGATTCATAAAGTAACACACTGATATCTATTTCAAAATGGTTATTTATACTTCATACATAATAAATGAGATGACAAAACAGAAATACAAACCAGGAATAACAGTATACTGTAGTATTCTGTTCTGCATATATGAAAATGGACTTGATGAGTAAACCTTCAATGTCTTTTTGTTACTCCTGTTAAGTTCAAGTCCACATCGGAGTCAAATGTTCAAGAGAAGGAAATCAAATTAAGCCAAACTTAAAATAAAAATGTCAGTAATACAGGTTTTGTTTGTTGGTTGAGGGGTAACTCTGTGTGCATGAAGAGATTACAATTACAATCTAGCTGAAATATAGGTATAACAGTCATAGCTAAGTGCAAGTATATGCAAAATATGATTTGCCTTCAGGATAAATGCGAAATCCAATAATTTGTTGCTTCTACCACACGTTTATGAGTAATTTACCTCAGCAAACTTTATGAATTGTGTCAGTGTGGCTCACCTGACACACAGCAGATGTTTGACTGAATGTTTTATACATATATCTGTAAGAAGGGATGCACAGATCCGATACTGATATCGGGCCAATACTGACTCAAATAGCTCAGGCTGTCCGCATTAACCGCTGTTAAGTACTAGAGCGCGACCGATATATCGGCGGGCCAATATTAGGCATTTTCAAAACTATCGGTATCGGCATTTATAATGGCCGATAAACGAATATTTTAAAAAAATAATAAAAACGGACGAAACACGCTTCAACCATGAGTGTTGGCGTTGCATAGTTTGTCCACCCGAGGGCGCTCTACAACCTCCCTGTAGGCAACACTCAGATTTTTTTTATTGTGTTTTGTTCAAAGGACTTTAAGTTTCATATCTTAACTTTGTATTTTTATACATTTTATCAGAACTTTAATATAATTTGATGTTCCTCTGTTCTGACAATAAAACAAACAAGTTTATTTTTAAACTGCATTATCATATTATTTTAGTGAGGACTCATAAATAACTACAAATAACTAATGTTAGTTAAATCCGTTTGTTTTGTTACGCGTTTCTGGATTTAAAAAAATATATATATATCAGCCGATATATTGGATTGGATCACCAAATATTTGTATCGATATCGGCCTTAAAAATCCTTTATCGGTCGGGCTCTATTACATATTACTACGAAAAGTAATGCACTGTAATTCGTATGTATTCCACATATTTATTTCTGTAAGCCTCACATTTTCTTTTTCTTTTTTTGGGACATTTCTGCCTTTAATGGATAGGACGGCTCAGATATGAAAGGGGAGAGAGAAGGGAGAGACATGCAGGAAAACGTCACAGGTTGGACTCGAACCCTGGACCTTCTGCGTCGAGGAATAAACCTCTACATATGTGCGCCCGCTCTACCAACTGAGCTAACCCGGCCACGAGCCTCACATTTTCTTTATCTGTAAAGTGTCCTGAGATAACTTCTGTTATGATTTGACACTTTTAATCAAATTGAACTGAATTGACATTTGCTGTAAAGCGACTCTAGTGTCCGTAGTAATTATGACTGGAGCAAAGAGAGGTTGAAGTGGTGGATGGGTCCTAAAACACAGGACCTTTACCAGGGAGGCAGGCGTTTGTGTCCTGAAAGTTCTTATTTTAACCCAAACCACAAACTTTTGTAAATCTTAACCAAGTCATTTTGGTGCCTAAACTTAACCAGTCACGGTCCCTTACCATCCGTTGATGTTTATATTCTATATACACATTATATACACTGACATTTTAAATCCTGTTTAAGTTTTGACCAATTTGTTGCTTTATTTGAAACGGTTTAAACGTGTAATTTCTTTTCATTTTGAAGCTGGTGCAGGATTTATTTATTTTAATAATAAACAACAAATACATTTTTTTCTTTTACAAAGATAGGAAAGCAATGTTTGAATCCAGCCAGATGTTGCCTAACACATAAAAGAATTATCCCAGTCACGTTCACACAGTGAGGAATACATCTTAATAATCAAACCTTAGTATTGGATCGGTATCGGCCAATTAAGTCGGATCGGTGCATCCCTCACTTTAAATACATATATGTCCGTTGGTAAAACTTGAGTCAATATACTGAGAGAAACATTCCACAAAGTCTTCTCGGTGACTGATTATCACCTTTACACAAAATCAGTATGTAATGCAGCAATGTAATCTTATGTTATGGTAAATCGAACGCAAAACTGTCTATTTTAATGATTTTTGGCACTATATTAAACACACACCAAGAGGAAAATAGTGTAAAGCTTAAATTAAAAAGAAGGCACGATCCAAATCTGTTGAACATTTCAAGTACTGTTATTGTTATTTTGCATGTTGAGTACCCAACCTCACTGCTGCATTGTGTTTAAATAAGTGCATCTAAGACAAATGCAGAATGTTCTGTGGAGCATTTCTGGTAAACATGATGGTGAAGAAGAATGTTGTATTTGACACGATGAGACACAAAGTTTTTAAAAAAGTGGATGTAAAAAAAATGTGTTGGATATGATTCTTGGCAGCAACCTTGACTGTCCCTTGTTTGATGCCGTGGCGGAGTCTGAATTCAGAGAGGTATTAAAGTCACTGGTCAGTACCATTTGGCTGCATTATGTTAGCATCGTGAGGCCTGATGTGCCTCTCCATTAGTGCAAGCGAGTCTAGCTACTGTAGCACTGTCACTCTTACACCTTCCTCTTCAAGGTCAGTTAGGGCACTCATAATTGCACTTGAGGTTACTTAATGTAAAAGCTAGATTTTCTGTTATTTTTCTGCCCCGTCAGCTCCCCTCTAGCTTCCTGAAAAACGTGGCCTTGTTAGACGTGGGCCACACAGCGCCGCCCCGCTGGCTGCGCTCAGTCCTGCAGATCTCTCTCCAGGTATTTCCTCATCCGCTGACAGCGAGGACACGAGTCCTCAGCAGCCTTGCAGGCCAGGTGAAACACAGCCTTACAATCTTTACACCTGGGTCAGAGACAAACAAATATGAGGACTGAATTCAAAGGCAATTTAGAAACAAATACAAGTTGCTTACCACATCTAGAACAAAAACAAGTAATGGATAATTCTCTGGTTGACATTTTCTGCATCCAGTTTGTTTTCATATTCAGATTGGCCAGTTCTTCTTTGACATAACTACTGGAGGATGAAAATGGAAGATTTAAAACACCTCTTTACTTAGTTTTTTTGTATTGTGATTTGATTTTAATGTTTAACGTTGCAACCCTAGTGAGAGGTAGGGTTGGGCATCGAGAACCGATTCCTACTTGGAATCGTTTCAAAAATTACGATTCCAGTGGAATCGTTTGTTATTGGAATCGTTTGGAGGATTTGGTTTCAAATCTGATCATGGGTTCCCAATTTAACATGCGCAAGTTTTAGTTTCCGTAGCGGCCAGGCGCTTGTTGTGTTGCAGCCATGGAGCACAGTAAGCGGCGCTCTAGTGTGGCTTTATTTTACGTTGAAAAAGCTGTAAAACTGCAAACCACCATTGAATCAAAATAAAACTTTCCTCTTATTTGTGAAATAAGCATGGGACCCGTTTCAACTCCACCCCTCAAAGAATCGGAATCGAGAATCGATAAGAACCGGAATCGAAAGGAAGAATCGGAATCAGAATTGTTCAAATCCAAACGATGCCCAACCCTAGTGAGAGGTGCATAAAATGACCTGGAAATACTGGTAGACGCAGACAAAGGTAAAATAAATAAAATGACTTAATGAAGTAGTTGTGCGGATGAACAAAGCAGAAGTGAGGCGGCCCAGAATAACGTACCTGGTGGTGATGTCAAACTGGAAGGGGAAGATGATGTCATTAGCGTGGCATATCTGACAGATGAAGCCACGCTGGGTGCACAGGTCACAGTGGAACACGTGGTTAGAGGCATACTGCAACAGCGTGCTCAGGTAGGTTGCATATTGACCCTCTGCTATCTAGTAAAAAAAAAAAAACAGACAAACACAAATTAAGATGTTTCAAGGTGGCAGATGACTGGTGCGGTAACGCAATCAACACAGCAGGATACCTGTCGTAGGTCCATGACACTGTACAGATGGCTCGACTCCAACAGGTACGTTCGCTGCTCCATTCTGGTAGAGAATTTAAAGATGCATATAATAAAAATGTCGTAAATACAATATGGTTAAATGTAAAACGCATATGCATACACACACCTGGCTTGGAGTTTCTTGCAGGCTCCGCTGCGGCAGGTGAGCAGGTAGTCGCCCAGCAGGCGTAGCCTCTGCCGCAGGTTGTGGGCCTGAGCCATGGACTCAGCATGGTTAACCAACTCAGGGTTCAGCCGCTCCAGGTTCAGCAAAGGCTCCTGCTCCACCTGAGCCAGCAGATGCAGGGCCTTCCTAGACACCTGGACAGACACACACACAGGGCACATTCACGAGGTCAGAACATGTTGAAGTGGTGTGTGATTACTGAGGGCAAGTGTTACTGAAGAAACTCTGAAAAAACATCAAATTGTCAAAGTGAAACCAGAGCATGTAGTGGGTATCTGTCCAATCTGAGTTTTCTCTCCTACGACTATTTTGCAGCGGAATGCTATGTGGAGTAGCCAGACCCTCCTTCAGCGTGCTATGGAGGAGGGTCGGGCAAAGCGAGACTAGCCCACAGCTAGCCTAGTCCCCCCTCCGGAGATCAATAAAGTATTATGATTGATTGATTGGTGGATTAAAAGAGTACCCTATAACATTGGCGGACTCGCGATGGACAGTTTAAAAAAAGTATCATTGATGCAGTTAAACCAGACATATTTTTTTCCTTTCTGGCCAAAACCTGGCATCTTCATTATCCACAATGTAGTCTCGCATTGCCAGAACTTCTGGCTAGTCCACACAGCATTCCGGGCTGCAGAGATCTTGTAAGCTTACTTCTTTCTAACGCCACATCCTCAGGCCTTTTTTCATTTTCAAAACTTCTAGTCTTCAACCCAAACCAAGGTTGACTCAAGTGAGATCGCAGCTCCCTCCACAAAGTCTTTCTACAACTCTCTCTCCCCCCCCCCCGTATAACCCCGATATCTGATAACACCATCTGTGTGCATATGTATGATCGGTGATGCGCTGCACCTACCTCTCGTAGTGTGAGGTCCCAGTTGTGCACCATGCGTGAAGGGATGATGGTGACGTCACCGTGGTGACAGGAGTCACAGTAGTACTGTCCCGAGAACTCACAAAGCCTGGCTCTGCCCAGAGACGGGCCGATCTGCTGAGGACACCCTGCGTATGATACACAGCAAACAGAACCTCAGCCTCTGAGTCACACGCACAAAATGAAAAACTAATTCCCTCAGGCTCACACATACAACACAAACACACTCCTGAACAGACTTGAAGATTATTTAAACCCACAAAGACTAGACGCCCCACACATAGCGACTGTTTCCACCAGGATACCGTGATTTTCATGTCTCAGTCAGAAAAGAGCAAATACTGTGGGCAATAGGTGGACTATGACTGAAGTCGTGTTGCTAGCTCTCATGAGAACATGGATTATATAACAGTTTGATGAAACTGATATTCATCAGAAAGAGTTGCTTTGCTAATTTATGTGTGGTGGGATAAAGGGAAAGACAAAGGAAAATTGTAATTTATAAATTTGAATTAGATAGTGGAAGGACAGGTGAGAGAAACAAAGATATAAGAAATAATAGCTACTCTACACATTGCACTAGTTTGATCGCTGTTGTCATGTCATGGTTTTATTACTTTCTACTTCGCACATGTAAAGTTTATTTTTATTTTATTTTATTTTATTTATTATTATTATTATTTATACTTATTTTTTATTTATCGTAAACAGTCAGCTTAGACATACATAGTAACATAAAGAGGTATCTGATCAGACCAAAATTTAGAAATAAATAAGTAAATAAATAGAATAAAATAAAGTGAAAACATAAAAAATAAATAAAGCACATGTAATGTTAATGTCCTGATTCAAATCACAATGACGGGCATCCACAGGATCAGAAGACCAACTATTACAACCCTTTAACACAACACACTGTATGATTTTATCTCCCAAATATTGAAACTGAAGCAGGTCTGATCAGTTGTCATATTAAGAAGCAACTCAACAATGATAATGAATGTGCGTTAATGCCATTATTAACAACTCAAGATTACCTGCACACTTGAAGCTCTGACTGTCCAGTCCCTTCTCTGAGGGCACAGTGCAGAGATGAACAAAAAGTGCTCCATCTTCTTTTAGTCTGTGCTGCACCAGTCTATGGAGATTTCCAGTCACTCCCGGGCATAGGACAACTGGCTCTCCAGAGCCCCCATCCTCCCCACTCTCCAGGTACGAGTCCAGAGCTCTTCGGATCAAAACCCTCCAAGAACGAGCCTCCTCTGGGTTCTCCGCCCTCAGTCTAAGCGTCTCCCTGACGGTCAGCAGTTTGAAAAAGGCCGGTCCTCCCAAAGAGACGTCAGGCACCACATCTCGGATTTCCTCAATAGGGTGGGTTTGCCGCAGCAGCTTCCTTCCCTCTTGTACCCGAAAGCCTTTCAAAGCCTCCAACGAGAGGGAGAAGACCAGAGGTGCCCATGTCCGAGCCTCAGAATCTGTGGAGAAGTACAAAACCGCTTCTTTGAGGGCATCCGTTTCCAAATCAGCACTCCGGGACCAGTCGAATTCCTGTAGAGGAGGCGGTGCCTCCTGCGCTCCACACGTCCCTGTGTCCGAGAGTGATCCTCGCTCAGGGCTGGAGGGGGCGGAGGAAAGGGATGACACATCCACACCATTCTCACTGGTGGGTTGCAGCACCTCCCACTGCTCATCAACGCGAGATGCTGGACGGCATTTGTTGACGGCCTCTACTATCCGGTCCACCCAGTCCTCAGCTTCGCCGCGATTGGCTGCCCGGAGGTACAGTCGCTTCCCAGGGAAGGCCAACTCAAAGCGGCCCTCGGGTGAAGCGATGCGAGCGTCCTCACATCGCACCAGGGAGCAGTTGTCACAACATGTCCGCTCTTCTGCATTCAGATACAGCCGGAACTCGAAGGGCGAAAGCTCACAGTAGTGATCGCGCCACAATCCCATCGCACTTCGACGCTCGAGATGACCGAGCTTCAGCAAGCCCCGAAAAGGGTTGAACAGCCCTGACAGACAGACAGATGGACACAGAGTCAGCGTAAGTTATTATCCATTATCTTTGGTCTACTTTCACATTGTGGAGACTGGTTGACAAGCTAGAGACTTGTTTTATTTTGTCATAACTGCTTTTACAACTATGTTTGACCATGAAGTGACAAGAAAAATGTGATAAATATGAACATTTAAAAAGGAAACAACAGCAGTGAAAAGATAAGATCATAATTCTGCGGAACTAAAGGGCTAAAATGACCCAGAATAAACTGTTTATATCACTTATAATATCTTTTTTTCCCTACAGAATTGACAAGCATAAGCATTTAAATGTTGGTCCTCTCTAACTGTAACGCAGCTTTTAGGGAACTGCGGAAAAGCTGAGTCAGAGGGTTAAACTGAGTCAAAATGTCTGCCATAAAACAGCAGTAACGTAAGCAGCAGCAGTGGTTTTCATCATCAACCATTCTCTAGCATTTATTGTGCACACCGCTATTGCCTCAACAGATTATTAAATAAGGGCAACCTATTCTGTTCACGTGATGCAGTGAGATTATACATTAGCTGTTCCCTGGAGTATTGCCTCTATTGATAATGGAACAACAAATGCTTCATAGTCCAAGCACTCATTGAGGTGACGTCTTGCAAGCAATACAAGTCCACTACATTCCAGTGCAATCCAAATTCCAATGAATGACGTATCAAAAGGTGTGTTTCCATTTGATTGCTGTTACATAACTGTTTGGGGTGTGGTTAGAGCTGCTATGTTGTTTTCATTACAAGGTTTTCCAGTGCTGTAGGAATTTTCTGCCTTATGTGATTAGTATTATTTACCTTTTAACTTAACTCCTTGGTGGCCACCTTTATGACTAAACTGAAGGCACCATGTGGAGGTTTTGACCACTAGTAGCGCTATGGAGCAATGTTTTCACACGCTTTGACTGATCTACAGAGGGCGGTAATGCACCAAATAGACTTTTAAGAGAAATCTTAAAATGTTTTAGGCGGAAGGAAATGCATTCAACCTCGACAACACACTGAGTGTAAACAGCAACTGTGATTAAATGATTTGACGGATCATTTTGAAAATATCTGATGATTATTTTTCTAATTAACTGATTAGTTAAAGATGCAGTAGGTAAGACTTATAAAACTAACTTTCTGTCATATTTGCTGAAACTGACCCTATGTTCCAGTAGAACTACATGAAGCAGGTCATTTAAAAAAAAAAAAAAATCTGGCTCCTCTGGCACCACCTACAGCCTGTAGTACGATTTGCAAAAATCCACAGCTCCCTGTTCAGATGCACCAATCAGGGCCAGGGGGGGTGTCTAACTGCATGTCAATCACTGCTCATCACGCATTCATTCTCCGTTGTTGGGGGAGGGGCTTAGGAGACCGTTTTGGCCTTTGGCGGAAAGGGGGGAGGGACTGAGAAGTTATCAATGTTCAACTTTTTTTGCTAAGTCCTGGATCTTCACAATCCTACCTACAGCACCTTTAATTGTCTTGTTTTTGTTTGACCAAAAGTCCAAAAGTCAGCATATATTCAGTTTACAAATATATGACAAAGAAAAGCAAGAAATCACCTGATTAGAAATGCTTGAACCAGACAGCGATTGGCATTTTTCAACATTTTTGTTTAAAAAAATGGTGAAAACAGTTGGGAGATACATTTTCCGACGATTAACTAGTTGTTTCAGCTCTAGATGAGACAGATCAATCTGTGACTGTTTGTAGGATGTAGACGGAGGCAGAAGGCTAACCCTGTGTTCTCTGTTCCACCTTGCAATAATGAATAAAGATCATAAAAATCATCTAGACTCTGTACCGTATATTCTTCTTCATTTTCTAAATGTAATCATGGAAATACCTATTTGTCGGCGATGGACGACACTGGGAGGTGACTGAGAAACCTTGAGCTCGGCCGTTGGAGCAGGAGGAGGCGCCTCATCGGGGTCTGACACGTCCTCCAGATGGGGCTTGTAGATGTCATCGTCAGAGATCCAGGAACGAGAATGCTGCAATGGATGTAAACAGAAGGTTTTTTTTGTTTTTACAGTGATCTTAGAAAGCGGAACGGAAGACGTACATTCAGGGTACAAAATGAGCACAATCCACTAGCCAAATTCTGGTAAAATATAAAAGTGGCTGGTATTTTGCTTTACTTACTAGCCAAAAAAAAAACAACAATTGTAATTTATTGAGTGGCTGAAAAAACAAATAAAAAAAATATGAATCGATTTTTGGAATTCTATGAATCGATTTTGATTCCGTAGAGCATGAATCGCGATTCGAACGTGAATCGATTTTTTTGCACACCTCTACTATTTAGGGCTGCAACGATGTGTCGTTTAACATCAAATTAATCAACAACTATTTTCATAATTATTTAAGTCATTTCAATAGCAAAGGTACCAAACATTCTCTGGTTCCAGCATCTCAAATGTTAGGCTTTGGTGCTTTTCTTTGTTTTATAATCATTCTAAACTGAATTTCTTTAGGTTTTGGACTGCCAAGTCAAACAAAAGAAAACATTTGAAGATGTAAACTTAATTAAAAAAAAAAAAAAATGTGATGGACATTTTAAACTGTTTTCCAACATCTGGCAATTATTTTGAATTGACAATTACATTTTTCATCAGTTGGAGCCCTACTTTTCAATGTTTTCCAACAAACAGATTAGATCAGATTTACTTATCAATTTGGTCGCAGAGAACACAGATGAGCTGCATTCAATGATTAGACCACAGTTTGTGAAAGAGCAGTTCTTGTTATCATGTGTCTTTGGAGGTTAGAAGTGTGAGAACTATAATAACTCTGTTCAGGGTCATGTAGAGATAAGCACAAATACATCCCTATCTTGACTTATTTGACTAACCAATGTGTGGCAACCACAGAAAGTCCTACATTTGAGGAAAATGTTGTGACATATCCTGGAGCTGTCTCTGCTCCAGGATATGTCAGTACATGTTCAGTAAAGAATACAGAATAAGGAGGTGTTTTATTATGCTGTTCTACTTCATGTCAAGGTTGTTCTAAGACAGCAGGACTAACATGACTCATGATCTCCTTGAGTGGGAAAAAAATAACTATTTTCCATGAATTATTAAATAGCTTGTGTCGACTTTCCACTTTGATACACTGGCTTACAGTATTAAGAGTCAGGTGTCTTATTTGTCATTGCCTCAGTGGAAATAGCCAAAAAGGAACTCAGGAGCATGGGCCATTCTGCATTTCCCCTATCTGTAAAATCCTTTAGTTGTATACAGGAACTACAACACAGTGAAACACAACATGTATAACAGTCAGGAGAGTGTGTGCAGGGCTCGACATTAACTTTTTGAGGCACTTGTCCTTTGGACAAGTACATTTACGTTTCACTTGTCCATGCACAAAAGTCACTTGTCCGGGTAAAGATTTATCATTTTATAATATTTTGTTTGTGTGTTTTGCTAATGCAGAATTCGAACAAACCGTTGAAAGCATCCAAACTCTAGCAACATTAATAATATTCAGTTGAAACAGTAGAAACAAACGTGTCCCAACAATAGATTTCCCCGTCAACAAGAAAAAACGATCTCCAGGTTCCATATTACAAAGTAATACATTGCACGCCGGTGTGCAGTGTATCACCAGAGGTAGTGGTGACTTGAACTTATACTATATCTAAAATAATTTTGTAGACATAATGGATTTTGCCACTTAATGTTGGTGTTAACTTTTTTTTTTTTCTACAATTTCACTTTCTACCCGGCAGAGGATGATTTACCAAGGGAGCCTTTAAAAGGTGTAGCTACTTTTTTTTTACTACAGTTACTACTTTTTTTTACTACAGTTGATTATTAGCTGATATTGAATCCGGCAAGTCGCGGAGCTGAGGTTTTACAATAACTGACAGACAAACAAGCAGCGGGGTAGTAACGCTACGAGGCAAACAGCCAGCCGCTAAATGAGTCCAATTAACTTAATGCTTCATCCACACAAAGCACATTGCTATCGCCACCAGTGACATCTGCATTCAGCTCGTTTTCTGTGAACAATGTGGCGAGGGGGATAAGGCGGAGTTAGCAAGCTAACGTTAGCCAACTAGCGCTGGCTGACTTGCTGGTTCTGCGGTGCTTTCATGCTGCATCGCTTACAGAGAATGAGCTGAACAGCGGGCTGGGTCTAATGTTAGCGGTCCGCTGACCCGCTGCCACTGGGTCTAATGTTAGTGGTCTGCTGACCCTCTGCCGCTGGGTCTAACGTTAGTTAATGTATTTGTTTCAAATCGGTAAAATAAAAATCGGTAACATAGACATAATGAGTGGCACATAACGTTAAGTAACATGGCATTTTATTTTGTTTGAGTTTTAACTTGTCCAGTGGGGCAAGTAAATTTCTCTTCCACTTGCCCTACAAAAAAATCCACTTGTCCCGGACAAGCGGACAAGCCTTAATGTCGAGCCCTGGTGTGTGTGCGTCTTTTTGTATGCAATATACTCACTGATAAAGAATCTGAGGACAATTTTCCGCTCAGGATGCTGGTGGAGCGACGTGAGCCTAGATGCTCTGAAGGCTCTGAAGTCTCTGCTTTTTTCTCTACCTGAAGAGGCTCAGGACTCTCCTGAAAAAAGGTTGCTTGTACTTCTTCGACAGGCTCCACAGACTCCACAGACTCCACAGGCTCACTGACTGTAGCGGGCATGTCTGTGTCCGAGTGTGACTCAGAAGAAGTATTGAGGCACACTTCAGAGGGAGAGTAGTTAACATGGTTCTCTTCAGATGTTCGGGGTGGCTCTGAATCAGACAGTACAGAGTTTGGGAGTGTGTCCACGTGGTCTTGGGATGGTGTTGGGGGACCCTGGGTCTCGCTGTCAGAGCAACTGAAAACGGCCGTCTCTGAGTACTGATCTGGACCTGTGCTGGAGACAAAGGAGTCCTCACGCATGGAGTCCTGACTGCAGTGGCCACTCTCCCTGAACTCTGTCAGAGAACTGAAGAGACAAGGACAAGTCATGATATCTTTAACTACAAGAGAGGATTTATTGTTGCCCGATTCTATTTCTTTTTCTCAAGAATAAAGCTGAACATTATTGTATATTTTTCTTATTGTCAACAAACCCAAAGAAAAGCCCCAAGCCCATTCATTCCTACTGAAGATATATATATATATATATATATATATATATATATATATACACACACATACATATATATATATATATATATATATACACACACATACATATACATATATATATATACACATACATATATATATATACACATATATATATATATATACACATACATATATATATATATATACACATATATATATATATACATATACATATATATATATATATATATATATATACATATACATACATATATATATATATATATATATATATATATATATATATATATATATATTGGGGACTATTTTCAGCCGCAGATAAATCCATACTTGGTGCTCAGGTCATTATCTTCAGTAGCAGGATGGTGATTTGTATATGGGATGACCTAAAAAAAAAAAAAACTACAGTGTGTTCGTTCATGGTCATAAAGGAGCATGTCATCCAGTGCAACAGTGCGGCTCACTGATGTGTTTTATTCATTCATTGTTGGACAACAATGAAGCTCTATTGCACAGAGGAAGAAGATATATCAGGTTTAGGCTACTTTTTAGGATGAATATGTTGCTGGTTTTAGTCTTTCATGAGCGTTGTTGACAATAAGAAAACATAGAATATCACAAAGCTCTGCGATAACGATAATTTATCGTCTTTCAATGGAATCGTAAGGTGATGAAATCATGTATCGAGATATTGTGATACAAAATGACCACTTATTAGTGCTAGTAGAGTAGTGTTTGTGTTTTCCAACAGCAGTTTGTAGGACTTTCTTCATTCATTCACTCAAGAATTCAACTCCAGTGTGCCTACACTCAATTCTGCTCATGGGAATACCCCGGGCAGTGTAGTTAAATCAAACTATTGTCCTAATCTGATTACTCTGTATGTGTGTGCACGCATGTAAACATAATCAGTGTGTGTGCAGCAGGAAATGTTCTTTTTTTTTCTCTATAATTTCACTTGAAACTTTTACCGCTGAGCCCCTCAAATATCATCTGCTTTATCCTTCAACTCTTATTTGCTCTTTTGCTTTAACATATCCAAAGACACAGCTAAGAAGATACACTTACTCCTTCTTTGGCATCTTGGTGCTGTTGTTGACATTAATGGGCATGTCCAGGTCACATGAAGACCATTGCTCTCCTGTCGGGCTGCGGGGGTCCTGCCCTTGCAGGAGGCTATCAGAGCTCAAGCTGGAGGAGAGCTGAGAGGAGCCTGTGGTGTTCAGGCTTAAATTAGACGAGTTGAGTGCAGTCCTACCCCCTTGTAGTGCACTTGTCCCTCTCCCCAACACTGGGCATCCTATCTGCACATCCTGCGCATCGGATGAGCCAGACGACTGAGACACTGTATCCCAAGATTCTTTATACATGGGCTTGGAGGTGGGAAGGTCTCCTCCGTTGACGGGCAGGTCGAGTGTGTCCGCCTGGGACAGGGGGCAGAGTCCAGCAAGAGCCAGAGGCGTGGTGGTCCATTCATTGAGGACAGCTGACTTGTAGGACAGGCTGAACGTAAGTGAGGCCAGACCCTGGAGGTAGCTGAGCAGAACTTCCCGCTCCTCGGTGTCCAGGAGCAAGGCACTGGGCTGGTAGTGGGCCCGCAGCTTGGAGCCCTCACGAAACAGCGATGCAAGGTAGCAGTCCAGTGTGCCGTGGTTGAGGGCCAGCCGCAGCCATGCTCGGCAGCGACCCACGTCCGTGCCCACGAAGCTGATCTTCTCCAGCTCTGTGATCACATCACTGGGGATTTAACAGAGTGTGTTATTACACTTTATACTAAGTTTTCACAGAATAATGAGTTGTAAGGTTGCAACCAACGATTATTTGTATAATTAATTAATCTGCTGACTATTTTCTCAAGGACTGATTGGTCTATAAAATTGTGAAAAATGTCCATTATAATTTCCTAAAAGTTTTTTTTCCGACCAATAATCCAAAACCCGAAGGTATTCTGTTTACTATCACATAAGACAACGAAAAGCAGCAAATCGTCACATAAGAGAAGCTAGAAGCAGGGAATGTTGGGCATTTTTGTTTTTATCAAAGTTATTATTACCCTATTATCAAAACAATGAGTGATGTCCTTTTATCATAAATGTGCCTTTACCGGTGGGTGACTGTCTTGAGGAGGCTCCAGAAGAAAGGCTGAGGGAGGGGTCCTCGGTCTGCCTTCTTACTCCGGCCCCCAGCCTCTGAACGAATGTACTTGTTCTTGATACCGTGGATGAAGATGGCCTCCAGGGCACAGCAGAGGAGGTTAGCATCAGCATCTTCACTGGTGACCACTGTGTCTGACGTTACATATCGCTTCTGCAGGGCCTTGAGCGACTGTGCCAACCTCTCTTTGATCTACGTGACAACGCATGGGAGAGGAAATATAATCAGCTTCCTCGTTTCGTTTGGACAGAGATCAACTAAGGTGTGCCTCTAATGAAAAGTGGGTTGGCAAATAACTTCTCTGTTCACCAACACACATAAGAGGCACATGCCCTGCATTCCAACCTACAGCGCGATGATGAGGAACAGATAGACAGAGGGCAGTGGCCATGTTGTTATGAAACATTGTCTGTAGATTACCTACAGTCGACTGACATGGATAGGCAGAGAACATAAGCATATAAAAAGCAAGCCTTACATTATGCAATAGGTTGCAGAGTAAAAACTGATTCTTCAGCAAAACTCTAAAAAGCAATGGCCTGGGTGTTCTCGACACAGAGCACTGACGCACTCTTCTTTTACTGTGCTTGGCTTGGCAGGACTTGAGAAACACAGCTAAAAAATACTATATGTCTATAATAGAGGACAAATTCCTTGCCTGCTTTCTTAGTTTCCTGACTTACATACATGAATGTATTAAGCAGCAAGTCAGCAGTACATCGTAATAATAAGGTTGCACACAATCTATTGTTTTTTTTTTTTTTTTTTTTTTTATCGTCATTGAAATGTCAATTTGCGAGATGAACACATTGTGAGACTGCAATATTGCACTCTTTTTTTGATTGATTTCTTTTTTTAACATAGTCGAACGCCATTTTAAAATGCAACTTTCATTCTTTTTTATTTGGTGCCTTTTGTGTTCAGTTCAGTGTGCAATAAAAGAATGTTGGAAATAATTTCCTTTCATTGTTTTTCTAATTCAACAATCAATTTGTTGTATTTTAGCAGTATACTGACAGCAGCACAAATGCAGAACTGAGTACACTTCAATATCTGTTTATTTATCAAAAGTAATATCGTTGGAGATGTTTAACTTTATCGCATATTTCCTTTGTGTTGTGCAGCCATATGGCATCCATCATACTACAACAGTCATACAGTATATTCTGCTAAATATTACCTCTGCACTCTCTCTCCAATGCTTTGTTCTCCCTTCGTATTGATCTGCTATTGTTTTGCTATTGGTTCTGTATCTGATCTTGTCTTTTTTATAAAGCATTGATAGTTAATCCCATAACTGCTGTAAGTAAGATACACAGGCAAGTGGATGCACCAAGTTCAGTGCAGAAAGTGGTGTAATGATCAGTACAATTACAACATGTACTACTTAAATGTCACAACCTGACTATGTCTAGCAAAAATCCATTCCAGGAGCCAAAAAAAAAAATCTGACACCTTCACCAGAGGTATCACAGTAACAATAAGAGCGAAAACAACCAGCCAGAAGAGGAAAAAGCTTGTAGTTGTACCTGTTTGACATCTTTAGCCTCAGGTGGCGTGTCTGGCATCTGTGTTGCTAGCATTGCACCTCCTGCGAAGGTTTATTCCCACATGGCACACTGAAACACAAAAACAAAGACTATTCCTTTAAACTTGACGTGTCGTCTCTAATAACAACTGTACCCCTGAGTCCCGCTCCCCTGTTGTCATTACTTTTGACATTTGCGATGAATAAACATGTAGTGCAAGCTTCCGTTTCCTGGCAAACACGCAAGGCTTGTGATGATAAGGAAGCAGTTTTTTTTCCTCCTTCCTTCCTCACTTTATGTCACATTTGCCTCTGGGCTATCATTACATTTTCCATCACGAGACTGTGTTCTGTAGCATATCTGCTATTTCATGGTTTCAGTGAGTAACCACTTTGTAACTTAGTCATGTGAGGCACTGATTAAAGAGGGTGTCTGCAGGGAAGTAGCTACAAAATGCTTTATGACTAACTTCCCCACTCAAAAATCACAGAAATCACTCTCTTCCCGAGTGCAGTGGATCTCTTCAACAAGGCCTGGACCTCCACTGACAGACAGACTCTTAACCCACCACCCTCAAGTCACTACGCATTACATTTACACACATCCTGGAATATTAACCCTGACCATTGCACACATTATACAGTACATACTGTGAACTTTAGCACATGCCCTAATCTATATTTTTGCACACACTGCACTGAACTGTACAGCCTTCCTTCTTTCCCTTTCTTAAAGTTATATTGTACATGTTAATTTTGCTGTAGTGTCTTTTTAGACACTTTTTATTGTAATATAAAAAATTATATTAGGTTACTGTAATGTGTACACTTTTTCTCTCTTTGCGTTTTTAAAGACCAAAGACCAAAGATTAAACAGCTAAAGTGCGAAACATCTTGAGACCTCAAGAGACTAATATCCTAATGCCTTCAAACTAATGGCTGAAGCAATTAATCAAATGGAAGTGGCCAATTGATCTGCCAAAATGGAAAAGAAGTGTTTGATCATTGAGTGCATCAAATCCCTTTCAAGCAGGAAATCTGCACACAGTTAAAAAAAAAAAGAAAAAAAAAAAAAGACTGGACGTCTATTCTGTATTTATGTTCTTGACTGTAGCAGTACTTGTTTGCATTTATAATGTTGCAATTGTATGCACCAAATACATCAAGACAAATCCCTTGCAATTGAAAACTTACTTTGGTAATTCATTTGATTTTGATTTTCTGATTCTGAATCAGGATCCAGTCTGCCACCACTGACTCCCTGCCTACCCAGCACTAAATGTAGCCTACAGTACCTCCAGTCCGGTGCCAAGCTACTGACAAAAACAGGATTACTTAACACCAGTGGATAAGCAAATGTCGTTACGTATTAGCCTTGCAAAAGTGTAACGTTAGCAGTCAGTTTGTTTGCATATTGTGACAGTTTAAGGTTAAAACGAGCATAACGTTAACGTTACAATCGCCTTAACGTTATATTAACTGGCAGGAAGTTGTTAATTGTAATGTTAGCTTCAGTTTAGGGCGTGTGGGGCGCATTGAAGCTCGACAGGGAAGGTTAAGACACCGTAATATTACACACAGAAAACCAAACCAAGCTATTTAAAGCACCATTCATGTAGCAGTTCGGGAAAACAGAAAGAAAAACAACAGTGCCAGGCAGCCTGAATGTGGCATTCACGTTAATGTGGCTAGCTTCCTTACCGAAACAGGTTGGCTAACTTCTCATTACGGTCCAAAGACAACCGCGATATCCTCTGCAAATTATTATAAACTCAGTAGAAGAATGTTTGTAGGCAAGTCAATCCGTACAGTCGCTCTCCATCTCTTCCAAAACATCCAAAAAAGCACAAAAATTTGCGTTAACTACGATTTGTTTCCTCGAGAGGGTGAGACGCTCTCTTTTCAGTAGCTATACATCTGAAGACAGATGCATCATGGGAACTAGACCAGTGCTGTCTTCAGGCTCTGTCAAATAAACACAGTAATTATGAGATGAGCGTTACAGGAACGTACAAAACATAAACAACATTTTACAGAAAACTTTGTTTCACGTCATTTGGTTGTCATTTGCACGCGTGATCGCATATTGACTTCTTTGTTATTTTATTAAAGCACAATTTAGCCTGTACCTCATCATATCTGACCACACATTAACAAAAGTACAGCCGTTACTGGATGTGTTTCTTATTTTATCGAATGAAAAAGGACTTGAATAAGTTGCAAACATGGGACTAATATTTTATAAAAACTCAATACAAAAAAAAAATAGTGCCTGAACTTACGCAAAGTAGAAGCATCGGTAATAGTGGTGCTACAGAAGGTGTTGTAGTTTACGAGTAACCCCCAAAGGCAGCACAGCTTTTGAGGCGTGCTGATGTTGTTGCTCTGTTGCAGACATGTGAGGACGTTGTGTACCCTGTCCTGTCGCAGAGTTCCTTAGGCTTCCTAGGCTTACATCACAGCTCAGAAAAGTTTTAATCATACACTCTACAGCTTGTAAACTGTGCACTGTATTTCCAGACTGCAGTTGCACTAGAAAAGGATTGTTCTCCACCAGAAACAACCAATTGCCAGGAGCATATTAAACTTTTATGTGACTGTTTTAGTATATTTCAACATTTACTTCATTTCATCTTTGTGCAGGTTATCATTTCGTGACACAAACTTTTAAAATTAACTTCTAAGCGTAATGTTGTGGATATACAGCTGATATTTAGTAATGGATACTGCCTTGGTTCAACAGGGGGTGCCATTAGTACAAATAAGGATCAAATCTCTGATTTTGATTCCTTTATAACTTTCATATTTGTCAGTGAATGTGAATCCTGAATTTCCCGCATGGGTGATCATAAAACGTGAGGAAACAGCCTTTCCAGTGTGTAATAATGTGATAAAAAACAAGTTAACATTGCTGTAATTTTGACTTTAATTGCTCTTATTCTTATTTATTTTTTAACATACTAAAAAACTGTAACTTATCTCTATTTATTTGTATTTATTTCTGTCCTAGCGCTGTTGCAACCCCTGAATTTCCACAAAGTAAAGGCCAGGGACGTTTTTAAGATTTGAGGACATTGGGGGCTTAGGCCGGACCTTTGACATATATTTATTTCTTCTAATAAACAAGCTCTATTTTGATGCTTGTTTTACTCACTCTGGCACCTTACATCGTCATTTATTTGATTATATTTTATACAATTAACCTCAATCTGTAAAGTAACTAAAGTGGTCAAATAAATGTAGTACAATATTTCCATCTGATATGTACTAGTGGAGTAGTAGTACTTCAGTGATGCTTACAGACCTCGGCGTCCTAGCTGCATCACTGTCGTGCCAATAACGACAATAAACCACACCCTCTGGTGTAATATTGCTTAATTCATTACATAGACTTGATGTA
This sequence comes from Sander lucioperca, assembly GCF_008315115.2. NCBI lineage: Eukaryota > Metazoa > Chordata > Actinopteri > Perciformes > Percidae > Sander > Sander lucioperca. The sequence goes on along the minus strand of NC_050194.1, from coordinate 22,109,583 downwards.
AAATGACTGAGCCTAGAATGTTAGTGATGAACAGATTATTATTATAATGATTAATATTTAAAATAGTCCTTAATTACAGTCCTGTGAATACAACCAACAGTTTTTGAGATGGAAAAGATGTCAGAGGTTTTTCAATGCTGGCCTTCGAGCTCGTAGTTGGTTGGATTGATTCCAGGCTTTAAAACTTTTTGTGTGAGCATTTGCTAAAACGAGCATTTGAATGCATCACTTCTTCCTGTCCATCTTCCATGGCAGCCAGCAGCGAAAAGGGCAGATTGCAACTTTGAAATAGCTTGACAGTGATTGGTCCACACAGTCTACAGGCTTTTTTCTAATACATTTTCTATTTTCGTGTATTTGTATTTATATCATTTACAGCTGATAATAACAAAAAATATGTAACATTGTATATATTGGAATTTTCAAAACACTGTAGTTGTTGCACTCAACAACACACATGTGTGCATTGATTAATTCCATTGTCATGTATGTCATACTACACATACAGAATACAGATACAGAACTGACACCGAATGTGTTAAATATTAGTTCTATTTTACAAGAGCCATAAATGGAAAGTGCAATTTAATAATACCATAAAAGAAGGATGACATGATGAAATACCAAACAATCACCAGAAGTTCCTCTGTGGAGATCAATAAAGGCTTATCTGTCTTTCTTCTCTTTACAGCCTCCCTCAGAAACGTCATGACGTGGTTTCATATTGCAGTCTGAGAACGTCACACATCATGTGACTCAGGCCAGTCACTTCCATTTTCACTTTGGGGAAGCACTTTTTTTTTATGCCATGATTGGAATGTGGACATGCTGCAGTCATGTCGTCATTTTTAATCGGGATTGACAAATGTTATGAAACCAATAAAAATCCATTAATGGTGGCAATAACAACAAATATACGTTTTCCAACACAGAGAGTCTGCAGACTAAATTAAAACTTAATAAATACATATAATGTCTTGCCTTAAATCTCCAAATCACAAATTACTAAAGTGACAGATTTAAATAAATAAATGTCAGAAAACCCCCACTTAAAAACTACACTTAATTACCTGACTTGCTGATTGAGTGTGATTGATTTGATCAGTTGATGTGAGTTTGTGAGAGGTATCACATGTTCCTGCATGTTGTTTGATTATCATTACAAAGAAAAATCTGCATACCTTTTGTTTTTGTGAGAGGAATAAAAACAACAACCGTTTGCTAGACAAAATATTATTTTTATTGACTATGTCAGGGGTCTTCAACGTTTTTTAAGCCAAGGACCCCTTAACTGAAAGAGAGACGGATCAGGGACCCCTACCACATATATTGTATAAAATTAAGTTGCATATTAATCTGGTCCTATACACCAACTTTTAGGGCAACCTAAAGCATTTTTAGATACCTTTTTTTGCATAGAATACTAAGCTCTTCAAATAGCCTAATAATTGTTGGCGTGATTTTATAAATGTGGAACAGTCATTCCTTTGGGATGAACTGTATTTGTGGATGGCTACCTTAGTGACTACGTTACCTATTGGCCAGTAAGCCTATCATCAGTGGGGATTTATATTTGCTAATAATATGTTGGAATCATGTTAAGACTTTTTAATTTTTGAAAAAAATTAACAATTATTTGGAGGGCCCCCTGGAGTAACTCTGAGGACCCCCTAGGGGTCCCGGACCCTGTGTTGAAGATCCCTAGACTATAACATAAGAAACATAACATTTTGCTCAAAGCAGAGTTAAAAAAAAATAAGCATGTTGAGCAGTAAAGACAACTACATGATCAATAAATACACAAACAACTTAATAATAAATACATCAATATGTTAATAAATAGGTAAATAGATACTGCATGTGAGCAAATAAACAAGGCCCTTCTTATTCCTGTTGTTTGATTATATTACAAATCTGTATTCCTTTTGCTAATGTAACCAGAAGAAAAGCAATAAACAAGTTTCCGTTTGCTGGAGAAAGTCTTCTTTTTATTGGCTTTTACAGGTATAAAAAAATAGAAAAAATAAAAGAGTTGATCAAGAGCATATTTATAAAAATACTGGTTGTGTAACAAGTCACTATATAAATAAGCAATAAATAGATAAATACATAAATTAATGAAAAGACAGAAAACACAGGTTTTAGTCATTTTAGCATAGAAAAATACATATCAATACATACACACATCTCAATAATAAATACATCAATATGGCAATAAATAGATAAATAGATACTGCATGTAAGCAAATAAATTAACACATTGTTAACGTGACAGATTTTAGTTGGGCAGCAGAGGTGAAACCAGCTGTTCTGCTCTGATCAGATGGTCTTTCATTTCCTCCCTGATCAGCTCCCAGGCTTCAGCACTGTGGCCCTGCAGACACAAATATATCAGAATTATTAAAACATAATAATGTATATAACTAGATAGATAGATAGATAGATAGATAGATAGATAGATAGATAGATAGATAGATAGATAGATAGATAGATAGATAGATAGACTTACCATTCGCTTCAGGACATGGTGTGAGAGTCTCTTGAAATACATGTGCAGCTTCTTGTTCTTCTTCTTGTGGCTGTGGCCCTGAATCTAAATGAATTACAAGGAAAAAATATATTTTAGAAATTTGCATCCCATTCCGTATAGACCTATTTACAGACATGTAACCCTGGCACGTGTGTCAGGACTCCAATGTAACAGAAATCCAATTAAAGTTATACTTACACAGGAGTGGAGGCCGTCAGCCTGCTGGGTTACAACAATGAGAAAGTGCTCCACTGTGTTCTGCTCCCATGATGCAGAGCTGTGATCCTCCTCAAACAGGGAAACCATCTCCTCCAGAATCTGAACTGTGAAACTCAGTTTGTCCTCAGCCTGGAAGAAGAAGACCATTCACAGATTACAATAGGAACAGATCTATGCCACTTTTAAGCAGTTTTTCTGGAAAATATTAGATCTAATAGATATAATAAGCAACACTTTTCTTTGAAAATCAAGTCATGTCTTTGTCATTTTGATATTTATTAGAAACGTTGAGGCTGACTTACTGATGCTTTGGACGCCTGGTTGTACAGATCATTAGGGAAGTCCACTTCATCCTCAGTGGTGTTAGTGGAATTATTAGCCTGCATCACACACACACAAACACCATGAAGTAAACAGACAGTAAAGTAAACTCATTCAATAACTTTAAAGAATATCCCAAAGAAGTCCACTTACCATCGTAGCTATTAGATCCAAAGAGTTTGTACTGTGCTGTCTGAATTTATGAGTCATCCATCTGCAGCTCAGCGAGGAGCCTGCACTGTACAGACTGAGAGACAGGCACACAAAGAAGATCCCGTTCAGCATTTTTAAAAAGGTACAAATTGTCTTTGTATGGAGCAAATACTGATTTCTCTTGTAAAGCAGTTGTTGTGTTGGAGCATATCTGCAGAGCCACATTTATACGGCAGCAGGAACACTTATTTCGTTTTCCTTTTGCGCTGGGAACCTCTACATGTATAATGTCACACAGTCACATTTCGGATTTGTATTATAATTGTATTGAAATATGTACCACAATAATAATAAGGTGTTGCGTATTAAGCTGAATGTTACATCATAATACAGCAATGCTACATACTTTTGATTATCACACAGATTTGTCTGACTGGACAATTTTGGGAGTAACATGGGAATATATTTGAGATTTTTAAAGCTATATATAAAATTCGTTTTACGTGATTGAAATCTATCTCGTTAGTTTACGTTTTTAATTAGTTTTATTTTAACATGTATTAATTTAAATATGTCAGTTTGCTTGTTTTGTATGTTGGAGATTTGAGTCAAGAAATCATGTCTTTATTTAGTGTTAGTGCAGTCCGCAGGCTCTCCATGCGATGGAAACGATCTGTTAAAACACGATTAATTCTCTATTTGTTATTGACATCATAGTTTAATAATTTAGGCTCTCTATATATTATGATATAGCCTAACATTCATGATTAAAAGTGTAGAAATGATTTGAGAGTGTCCACATACCAAACACGCCATAAAAATGACGTGAGAGACAATATTAGAAAAGAAGAATTGTGGCAGTTATTTAACCATAATATAGGATTTATCATTAGTTTGATACCCTTCAATGTATGTTTGTTTGTACTGTGGTATAAATAGCCTAAAGGTCTTTAACGTGTTTTAGGCCAAGGACTCCTTACTACATGTTGTATAAAATGATATTGCATATTAAACTGAGCCTACAATAACGTGTAAGGCAGCCAAAAACGACCTTACCTACAGGCCAATAATTCTGTATTCAACGATGTGTAAATAGCCTAATGATTTAAAAAAAATAATAATAATCACAATAACATGTCAGATTCGTGTTTATGTCTATTTTCAGACATAGTTTAACTTTTGGAAGAAAGAAAAAACTTTCCAGAAATTATCAAAAAATAATTTGGTGGCCCCAGTGCAGTAACTCTGAGGACCCCCTAGGGGCCCCTGTTGAAGATCTCTCGCCAAAACTCTTGTCCTTATGGGCTTTTGGAAGAATATAAATACACATGAAATGCAAAAACACACACATTGAAAATAGGCCTATACAAATTACAATAAAATCACCATTAAAGAAATACAAGCCTATAAGCAACGAGACGTTTTTCCATACTCTGCGGCCACTTCCTGAGTTTTAGGCCAAATATTAAAAATACAATGTGATTAAATATCGATTTATACCAGGCTGAAAATGTGCTCTTATCTGTAAATTAAATACACGGCGAAGGAGAATCCCCCCTCTCTGGTTCTCACGTCCAAAGCCGCCATGTTCTAGTTAAAACAAGATGAAATGTCACTGACCAGTCACAGTTCATCTGAAGGAGCGTCAGAACGCCGGCCGCAGTCACGGAGCTGCTTTCATTTTCACTCTGTGGGAACTTCCCGTTTATGGCACCTATACAGTGGACGCAGCGCAATCAGGTCTGTGGTTGTATTGATTAATGATTATTAGGAATCCGCAAAGAACGAATGATGCAATCACAATAAGACAAGGGTGCTTCATTTATTTATTGATTTTAAAATACATTTTACATCGCGTTAGAGAGCGTGCAGACTGAAAGTGGAAGTGATGACAGCGTCAAAACATTGCCTATAAGATCTGCAAAATCCGAAAATGCACTGTAAAGTAACAACATTAGATATATAAATACATATATATAAATAGCCATAAATCATTATCAGTGGCAGGGATTCCATTCAAGAACAAGTGGTTTTGGGTGCAATTTCGTACATTATTCGGACTTAAAAATTATATTTCTAGGCTATAATAATCCTATACCTTCCAATATAAAAATGTTAATTTCTCCAGAAGAGTGAGCGCTGTGTTTGTCTTTATAGTTTGTAGGTAGGCTACTTTTTTAGGTGGTAAAATATGCATTTTCTATGGAATATTTCAATATGCAGTAGGCTAGTTGTCGTTTTTTTTCTATTTAAAATGAGTGATATTTTAGCTTCGTTGTGATATTTGTTTATGCTTTTATCGTGGGAGATTTATTTCATCAGTTTGATAATTCAAATCCGAAATGTGTGTCATTAAACATGTATGTCCAGTGAAAGCCGCAAGTCAGGGTTATTTCCGCAGGTGTTAAGAGTTTTCCCTGCGTGAAAGCAGCTCACCTCAGTTTATGTTAGGAAAATGAAATAGGTGTCCCGGCCGTATAAATGTGGCTCTGCAGATATGCTCCAACACAACAACTGCTTTACAAGAGAAATCAGTATTTGCTCCATACAAAGACAATTTGTACCTTTTTAAAAATGCTGAACGGGATCTTCTTTGTGTGCCTGTCTCTCAGTCTGTACAGTGCAGGCTCCTCGCTGAGCTGCAGATGGATGACTCATAAATTCAGACAGCACAGTACAAACTCTTTGGATCTAATAGCTACGATGGTAAGTGGACTTCTTTGGGATATTCTTTAAAGTTATTGAATGAGTTTACTTTACTGTCTGTTTACTTCATGGTGTTTGTGTGTGTGTGATGCAGGCTAATAATTCCACTAACACCACTGAGGATGAAGTGGACTTCCCTAATGATCTGTACAACCAGGCGTCCAAAGCATCAGTAAGTCAGCCTCAACGTTTCTAATAAATATCAAAATGACAAAGACATGACTTGATTTTCAAAGAAAAGTGTTGCTTATTATATCTATTAGATCTAATATTTTCCAGAAAAACTGCTTAAAAGTGGCATAGATCTGTTCCTATTGTAATCTGTGAATGGTCTTCTTCTTCCAGGCTGAGGACAAACTGAGTTTCACAGTTCAGATTCTGGAGGAGATGGTTTCCCTGTTTGAGGAGGATCACAGCTCTGCATCATGGGAGCAGAACACAGTGGAGCACTTTCTCATTGTTGTAACCCAGCAGGCTGACGGCCTCCACTCCTGTGTAAGTATAACTTTAATTGGATTTCTGTTACATTGGAGTCCTGACACACGTGCCAGGGTTACATGTCTGTAAATAGGTCTATACGGAATGGGATGCAAATTTCTAAAATATATTTTTTCCTTGTAATTCATTTAGATTCAGGGCCACAGCCACAAGAAGAAGAACAAGAAGCTGCACATGTATTTCAAGAGACTCTCACACCATGTCCTGAAGCGAATGGTAAGTCTATCTATCTATCTATCTATCTATCTATCTATCTATCTATCTATCTATCTATCTATCTATCTATCTATCTAGCGATAGTCTGATAGATTGTCTGTCTGTCTATCTATCCATCTACATTATCTATTATGTTTTAATAATTCTGATATATTTGTGTCTGCAGGGCCACAGTGCTGAAGCCTGGGAGCTGATCAGGGAGGAAATGAAAGACCATCTGATCAGAGCAGAACAGCTGGTTTCACCTCTGCTGCCCAACTAAAATCTGTCACGTTAACAATGTGTTAATTTATTTGCTTACATGCAGTATCTATTTATCTATTTATTGCCATATTGATGTATTTATTATTGAGATGTGTGTGTGTGTATTGATCATGTATTTTTCTATGCTAAGATGACTAAAACCTGTTTTCTGTCAGATTCATTAATTTATGTATTTATCTATTTATTGTTTATTTATATAGTGACTTGTTACACAACCAATATTTTTATAAATATGCTCTTGATCAACTCTTTTATTTTTTCTATTTTTTTATACCTGTAAAAGCCAATAAAAAGAAGACTTTCTCCAGCAAATGGAAACTTGTTTATTGCTTTTCTTCTCGTTACATTAGCAAAAGGAATACAGATTTGTAATATAATCAAACAACAGGAATAAGAAGGGCCTTGTTCAGGCTCTGATGCACAAACATTTAGACATATCACACTCACACATCAGAGAAGTCCATATAAAATAATACATAACACTTTTTATTAAAGAAGCACCAAAAATGCTGAAATGTCAGCTGTCGAGTCTGAATTATAGAATTGTTCATTTACATTTCAGTGGACTTCAAATCACAGCTGATTATTCACTGATTATTCACAGTGTTACTAAATAGCATAAAATCAACAGCACATATAGACAAGGGCATAAATCCCAGGGGGGTGAGGGGGGTCAGGACCCCCCCCCATCTAAGGGTTATTCCCCCCCTAGAAATATCATTAAAACAATGCTGTGTATTGCAAATAACATAATGATGTACCTTAAAATATCTGTGTAAGTAGTAAAACAATACAAACTCGAAAAAATGCTTTTTAAGTTTAGGAACATTTTGAGTTCCCCCTCCTTTGCCTCACAGTGGTTTGGTCCACTGCATGCTGTACTTAGGATCTGCACTAGACTCACAGTCACATCGGGTAGTGACAGGAATGTAGCTAGTAAGTAGGCGGTTACACTACAACTAACGTTACCACGGCGATAAGCCTAACGTTATGTGTGTGAACTGATATTAGGGTTAATATTGAAGATCTACAGTTGTGTTTTGCTCAATATGAAGTTAATGGCAGATCAGTTAAATATATATCCTCTTTCATAGAAGAAACCTAATATTTATGTGGAGGACGCAAGATCATTTTATAATTATAATAAGACCGCGTGGTGAACCTATGAAACTAACTCATATTTAGACATCTGACGTTAAAGATTTGTGTTGTTGTTGCCCAGATAAAATGACAAGAGAAAAGAAAAACAGACATAAGATCCTTTTTCAGTAGGCTTACACCAAAACTCCAAGTGAGTACAAGAAGTCCTCATATCAAGACAGTTTGGTAACATTTTTATAAGAATGGGTGCTTATGGAAATACTAAGGTCACTATGTCACAGGCAAAGGAGACAGAAAGAACTGAGGAACAGGGAGACCAGGGACAGTCAGGTGGAGAGTCTCAGGTAGACCAGGGCCAGTCAGGTGGAGAGTCTCAGGGAGTCCAGGGACAGTCAGGTGGAGAGTCTCAGGTAGACCAGGGACAGTCAGGTGGAGAGTCTCAGGGAGTCCAGGGACAGTCAGGTGGAGAGTCTCAGGTAGACCAGGGACAGTCAGGTGGAGAGTCTCAGGGAGACCAGGGACAGTCAGGTGGAGAGTCTCAGGTAGACCAGGGACAGTCAGGTGGAGAGTCTCAGGGAGACCAGGGACAGTCAGGTGGAGAGTCTCAGGTAGACCAGGGACAGTCAGGTGGAGAGTCTCAGGTAGACCAGGGACAGTCAGGTGGTGTGTTGAGCTCAGTTCATATTTTTGGAGGTGTGTGGCTGTCAGGGTGAGCAGATGAGCTTTACCAGTGGCTCACTAATTTACATTATGATCAGCTAATTTAACAAGTGTACAAAATTATTGTATTTCTTTTATATGGGGACAATTTTTCAAAATAAGTCATTATGTTTTAAGGTATTTTTGTGGCTTGATTGTAAACAACTTAAAAATAAATACATGGTTTTAAAGAAGAATATTTAGGTCAATTTAGTCAGCTTTTTCATTGAATCAAAAGAAACGCTGAAAAGAATGATAATGGTACAGTCTCCATGCTACACTAATGATAGTATTAAGGCTTTCCTCTGTGTACACATGTCCTCTACGAGTATAATTGTGGCTGTATTATTTGTGTCCCCTTCAAAAATTGCTCTTCAGAAATTTTATGTTTATTGTCCCCCCCTACTGTTAGATCAGATTTACGCCCATGCATATAGAAAGCGTTTTAGAAGTTGTTGCACATTTAGAAACAAACATTGTACTAAAGGAAATGACTAATCTCCACTAAGGACTCTTAACAGCGTACAATTTGTACTTTTATAATCAAGAAGTTGCAAGTTATTGTGAGGCTGTCTCACTCCCATGGGGCCTCAGCGTCTTCAGGCTGGGCGTACACACAGAGATCCTCATACAGATCTCCTCCACACGTCTCAATCGCCAAACCCTAAAAGACGGAAAGTTAGGTCAGTTAACATGTATATGTGGGTGGCCGGGTTGGCTCACTTGGTAGAGCAGGCACACATACTGTATACATAGAGGTTTATGCCTCGACGCAGAGGTCCAGGGTTTGAGTCCGACCTGTGATGATTTCCTGCATGTCTTCGCCCTCTCTCTCCCCTTTCTCACCTAACTGTCCTGTCCGTTAAAGGCGGAAAAGTCCAAAAAAATCATCTTAAAAAAAAACATGTATATGTGTGAGTCCCATGAGGCTTTGAGGATGACTAATACAGTCTTATGCTTGGGTATACTGTATATAGAGCTTTAATTTGCATAGTCAGTGATTCAGACATAACTGTAAGATAAAGATATGCAGCTGCTAAATGTCACAGCAGAGTAGCTGACATTAAAATAGCTCATATATTATTTGTAATAATATCTCTGTTGCTTCTGACTGTTATAGCCTTGACAGAGTTTAAGAATGATCTACAGAGAAACGGTGCTAACAATTAACTAATTGTCCTACCTCGGCACATTAAATCCATGTTTATTTGGCTCTAATTGTCCAGTAATTCTGTCATTTAATGAACACGTCAGACATTGTAACAGAGAAGCTTGTTCATGCATTTCATACCAGAAAGCTTGACTGCATCGCCCCCCCAGTCTCTAAAAAAAGTTGGAGTTGGAGTTTTTAAAGTGTCTGTCAAAAGCTGACCTTTTTTTTTTTAACTTGCTTTCACCCTAAAGCTTCTACAACTGTATTTTATTGTTGATACTTTAAACAACATTTTTGACTGTATAGGTCGTGGCATTAAGGTTGTCTGCTTCCTCTTGTTTTGTTGTTTCCCTGTACGTTAATGTAAAACACTCGGAACTCCAATTGTATGAAAAGGTGTTACATGAAAATCCTTCATCCATGATTATTACAAGAAGCAATAAACAGCAATACAATCTATTTTTCCACCCACAAATGATACTTTTAATGTTATTCCATTATTCTTACAAACAAAAGTTCAGCAAACTAGAGGTAGCCTATAAACGAAGAAAAAAAAAAAACCTGAGGGCAGTATTGACAGAACAAGATATAATTGTGGTTATGAGCTCAGCGGTGCGAGGAGACGGTGTGTGTCCTGCTGTTTGTTGCACATGTATTGTTTTTATCTAAAAATCACACAGCTGTGATGTGTGTTGTTCACTGTGACATGTCTTCACAAAAACAACCAGTGAATGACCACTTACGACAAAAAGAAATGACCTTGTCTTTGAAAGTAGTGGATGTAACTGAGTACACTTACTCAAGTAATGTACTTAAGTACAAATTTAAGGTACTTGTAGTTTACTTTTACATTTTACAACTTCACTTGTACTCCACTACATCTCAGAGGCAAATATTGTATCTTTTACTCCACTACATTTGTATTTGTGACAGCTTCAGTTACTTTTTATTACAATTTGTAATCTCCTTCCTGTCCCATGTAGCTCCAAATTTGTTAATTTTGTTTGTGATAAACTGAAGGATGAAGTGTTCCTTTATGTGTTGGGAACATTCTCCTCCTTCTTAAGCTAAATAAAGTCTTTAAAAAGCCTCTTGGATCAGCTGGAAAATGCATCGTCACAAAGCTGAAAACAGGGCTGTTTTTCTGACACCATGAAAAGTTTTAAAACTTTTTTAGAGATACGTGGTTCTCACAGGACAGCGACGCTACAAACATATGATTGTCTTATAGAATATAATGCATCGCTGTAGATTAAACTACCCAGCAGTATATAAAGGAGTTAAAATTAAAACAACTTTAAACATCTACAGTAAAAATGCAACATACACATTAATGCAGTAATATTAATCCAGAAACATCAGATATAGTAGGTACACTGACAGGGACCATTTTACTGCACAATGAGTACTTTTACTTTTTGATACTTTAAGAACATGTATCTGTTAATACTTACATATGTTTACTTAAGTAAGGTCTTGAATGCAGGACTTTAACTTGTAGTGGAGTATTTTCACATTGTGGCATTAGTACTTTTACTAAGGGATCTGAGAGTACTTTTACACCACTGATCTCTGATGAGTAAGTAAACTGTCAAATGAAAGCATTCCAACAAACCTCATAGATGTGATCAGTTTCAGGCTCCTCATATATGATGTCCGTCTTTTCCAACTGTTGAAAAGGATACAGAACAAATGAAAAAGAGAAAATGAAAGAGTTAGCCCCAGTTATTGATAAACCCACTGTACATAATAAGAAGTTTATTTAACATAGCACCTTTCACAGAACAAAGTCACAAATGGCTTCACAAGAGTAACATTGTTTAAAATAAGACACTCAATAGGAATAATGTTATGTCCATCCTGAGCGCTCTCTCTCTCTGTAGAGTTGTTCTGATACTGATACCAGTATTGGAAACGCCTCTGACATGCTTATATTTATATCCGCGAGTACACAAATCTATGCATCGATCCAGTACTTTAGCCCACCGAATATCTAAGTAGTTCATTTATGTTCTTTCTCTGTTATGACAGTTAAAGCATTCCTTCTTTGTATTGTATTTGTTCATGTTATACAAAAGGGTTTGACCTGAGCCAGGCCATACAGTAATGATAGCTATCATAGCACATCCATACAGAGTAAGTAGGCCTAGTATACAGCTAAAACACACTGAAAGGGGAAAAAATGAACATCTCTACTCTATTCCATCTAATTCTGATGCAATTAAACTAAGCAGTGCAGTCAGGTACAGCCAGATTTGCCTCAAGTGTTTTGGTCATCTTGTTGCTCACCAGGTGTCGTTTGTGTAGCAGTAAAGCAGCAATAAACACAGCCAACACCAGGCCCTGGAGGATGATGAGAGCATCCTTCATCTTGGTCCTGTACAGTGCCTTGGTAACGTCAAGGGGTTCTGTGAGAGGAAAGATGTGCGTTAGCGGTAGTGTTTTAAGAAGTGAACTCTTAACTCGTATGTTGTCCCAGCCACTTACTGCCGACTTGAACTGCAGTCCCAGGTCCCCATGTATTGTTTAGCTTGCAGAAGTACACTCCAGCGTCATTGATTTGTAAACGATGGATGAAGAGAAGGATGTTTTGGGTCAGATTGCTGCTGTGAAAGACAAACTGTTCTCCTGCCTCTATTTTCTTTTTTTGTGAGTTGTACTTGTCAGCCTTGTACCACTGCACCGTGGCTTGTGGGATTTTCTTGGAGAACAGACAGTAAATGCCCACATTGCGTTTGGGCTTCACACCATAGAACCGGGGCTTCTGGGTAATCAGCATGGCCACTGAGCAAAGAAAAAGAAGGTCGAGGGACAGTTACAGCAGCAGTTACTGAAAATCTCAAACACGTTTGCAGATAATTTGGCTATATCTTGTACACTGAATGCCTCAAATATGATGCTGGCTTTGACATCATTACATTCATTTCTCACATCACATTTAACGCTCAGAAGAAGAATAGAACTCAGTAAATGTGGAGAGGATAGAAAATTACTATTTCAAGAGTTTACAGATGGCGTAAATGATGACAGAGTTATACAGAATACCGTATGGTTTTAAATGATATGCTGAGGGTTACATGCTTGAATGAAACACACATATACTGTATGTTCAGTGATGTCTTTGTGTTTTGGGCTTAGGCTACTTTAGCCTAGGTATCTAAAAATAAGTAGAGAGACTTACAGTTGCTTACAATGATGAGGGCGTTAATTTAGGATTGCAACTGATAACTTTTTTGTATTATGGATTAGTGTATTGATTTTTGTATTCAATTGATTAATAATTTGGTCAATACAATTTCCACAAAAAAAAAAAATGCAACAAAAGAAGCACATCACAAGTTCCTGGCCCCCAAGGCGATGGCTCCACATTGCTTATTTTGTCCAAAGAAAAGTAAAAAAAAACCCCTCAAAGTTATAAACTGATGCACTGCAATGACATAAAACACAGAAAAGCAGCAATTTCGAATTTTTGAGAACCAAAGAATCTGTGGCATGTTTGTTTAATAAATGACATAAATAGATCATTTTCTGATTTATCAATTAATCAACTAATTGTGTCATCCCTAAACAGCAGGCTGTTATTCGAGGGTGAGACAACATTGAGTTACCACACGGACCAGTGAGTTATTATATATCGACGGTCTAAACTAATGCTGAAACAATGTATTAATAAGTCCATTTATGGAAAATGAATCCAAAAGCCATTTGGATAATCATTAAGGTCATTTATCAAACTAAAAATAATACAGCTTCTAAAATGTAAAGATTTACTCCTTTCTCTGGTTTTTGTAATGATTGTTCAATAAACAATGAATCCATTTACCTATAAAAACATTCACCAGATTACTCGTAATCAAAATAATCAATAGTTGCAGCCGTGGATTAATCAACCAATCATTTTGAGGCTCAGTAGTCGTGTTTATCACCTTCAGGCAGTAAAAAGGAAAGACATTTTGGGTTATTAGGACAATGTAGAGGATAATAGGAGTTAATGCATTGGTTAATTAATACTAAAGCTGCATCAACATATACATTTTGTCGTTCAAGTCAATTATCCATGTTGGGAATGGGTAGTTCATGTAATGATTTTTGTTAATGTTTACTATATGTTTTTAATCTTTTTCTTCTCATCTGTCATCTCCATTATCTTCCTCTAAAGCGGACCACACATCTGAAATAAAGTAACCTGATGGTCAGTTGATATCATGAGATAACTTGGCGTAGGTAAACTATACAGTATATTAAAATAACCAGTCTTTGTCTCAGAAGACAACTTCCTCTTTCCCCCCCAGATGGCCAGGAAGTAATGGTACTCTGGAGTCAAAAATAACATGCAAAACACTTGTAAGCATTGTAGCTGTGGTTAAACAGTCATTAAAAAGTACAATTAAATGACTTCTTAAAGCTTAACGAAATCTGTCTGCTAATTATATTGCTGTAACAGCACTCAGAGTTTTACTAATGTTAATATTTAACACCAAGACTGTAATTGTTGTTTGCATCATTTTCATTTTTCAGTCACTTCATCTTCATATCATATTGCAAAAGTTTACACTTACCTGAGATATTGATCAAAGCAAGCCCACAGCATCCAGCCAGCAACCAGCGCATGATGACATGCAAAAGAGAAATCGATTTCGAATGCTGATGTCCGCACGAAAAAGTCTAAATCTCTCTGCAGGCATGAAAACGTTGTGAACAAGGAGAAGAAGTATCTGTGGGTGTGCTGTCTGTCACCACCACACAGGCAAATAAGGGGAAGAGCAGTTATGTGGAACCCAAAATAACTCTGAACACGTAACATTAAAAAACTGTTTCATTCACATCCAATTTTTAGTGACAAATGAAACAACATGGTAACCTGAACATTACAGGGTTTGAAAGACATTTGGAGGGCTTTCGAGACAATTTGTAGGATAACAACAAACATTCATGTTATGCATTTTTCAATACTAACTCTGGGTTCAAGATTGGGGGGGTTAAGATCTCCACTTTTGAGCAACATTGAAATTTTGAACGCCAAACACTTCATTTTCTGCATTCTGGTGAATTTTTCTGCATCGATTTGTGGTGCAAATATCTTTATTTATGTAAAGAAAATTCTAATAGGTTTTTGGGGTGTGTTGCACTGGCCAGTTTTGATTATTGGGGGGGTTGTAACCCCCCCCATCCCCCTGTAAATTACGCCTATGCTCCTGCCAATACAATGCCTAAGTTTCAGTATCAATACCACAACACTACTTTTATTTGGTGCCTTACTTATCATTTAAGAAAAGCACCAGTTATGAAATGTTTGAAAAACAAGCAGCTCTTATTAAGAATGTTGCTGAAGTAAAATAGTGTTAAAACAGGAACTACCTGATCAAAGAATAATGTAAGTCGAATAGTGAAGAGACTATAGGGCTGTCCTCGACTGCCGACTAACACTCACATGATTTTGTCGACTAATCGATTAGTTGATTTAATCGACAGATCTGTAAAAAATTACACAAACAATCCTGCAAAAGCACGATTTAAAATCTTGTTTTTACCACAAGATTTGCTGATAAGTTTCTTCGATATAAGTCATTGAGCATGAAAAAGCTTAAAAACATGACTAGTCAAGTCAAGTCAATTTATTTATAGAGCACATTTAAAAACTAGGCTGAACAAAGTGCTGTACAAAGTTATAATGTTATAAAAACAAAGGAAGACAATAAAAATATAGACACAATGAACATCATACAAACAACACACTTCTATACAAATGTCCCTAAACTAAATCATATGCCAAAGAATAAAAATGTGTTTAAAGACGAGACTTAAAGATCTCGGCAGTAGAGGAGGACCTAATATGAATGGGAAGTTTGTTCCAGAGTCTCGGGGCCACACCGGAGAAGGCACGACCCCCCTTTGTTTTCATCCGAGACTGTGGAATAGCTAAAAGGAACTGATTAGACGATCTTAGGTTCCTGGAGGAGTGATGTAGGGTAAGGAGATCAGCAATATACAGTATAAAGGGGCCAATCCATGTAATGCCTTAAAAACAAGTAACATTACCTTAAAATCAATTCTATATTTGACCGGTAACCAGTGAAGAGAAGCCAATATCGGGGAGATATGATCCCTCCTTCTGATACCAGTCAACAGTCAATTAAATAAACCTTAGTCCACTACTATTACTACTACTACTACTACTACTACTAAGAAAGGGCAACCCTAAAAGAGACTTTATGTCTATCCTGAAATGTGTCTAATAGAGCAATGTGAAAAGGGAAACTAGTGCCTACCATAATATCTATTATCCCATTAATGGCTCAGTCAATGTGCACTTGCAAAAGGAATAGTATTTATGATATTGCAGTTACAGTGTGCAGGCCTACACAAAAAAAAGCAAGACATTTTTATAGGTTTGCTTATTTTAATGTTCTGGATATGAATGTGAATGTATATGAACAAGGATGGAAGGTGTCTTGCCAGATTATACCTGCAAAACATCAGCATTTTAACATTGTCATTGTGTGTACTACACTACATTACATTACACTACACTCCATAGTAAGTAAAGGCCCAAAGAGTTGCCAGCATAGCTGAAGACTCTTGTCTTGTTATGCAACCTCCACGCAGTCAAGAGTGAAGTTTTCAGGTCAGCCAAGCTGATCACATTTCCCTAATTCCTCTGACAGGAAATGCTGGACCCCCCCCTCAGAAATTACTTTAATGAGAGGTAACTCAGAAAATCAGTCAAGCTTAGGGACTGTCACTTTTTTCAATTTTTGAGTCATTCGTTTTTCAGTCAGCCACAACTGAAACCAACACATTCCTCTTAAGTAACTTCAGTCAACACTGGGCAAGGAATAGCATGCAACCACACAAATATGCAAATAAATCAGACACCCCACCTCATTATTTCTTGTAAGAAGCAGTGCTTATTTCGTCTGTTGACACTAACGCACAAAAAAAGCGACTGGGCAAGCAATCTACTAAATAGTGCTGAAATGTTTGGTTGAAGATTTCAATACTGGAGATGAGAAGATGGAAAATGTATGTAGCTTACAAAGGTGATAGTTATAACGCTCCATTGTTGCCAAAAATGTATTATAAATCAAATTTTTTTTTTAATACATTATTTTTATTTTTTCATTCCTATGAATGGCATTGCTTATTTTGAGGCAGCCCCTCAAACATCGTCCTGCTGCTGTAAATACTTACTGACGCATCAACTTTATGTTAATCTTTGGCTGCAAATAGACAAATAACATGATTTCACACAACAATACACTGTGCAATTAGTCGAATAAGACACTCTGGATTGTTTTCCAATTTCACAAGTCTACTCCAAAGTTTAGAACTAAAACAAGACAGAATTTGGGAGTTTATCAGTCAGCTGTGTGTGGCCCTTTTACCGTACAAACCACCAGAGGGCCCCAGTGCCCCAGTGTAGTTTCGCAGCTATAGTAACAACATAAACTCACAGCCTACTTTTACCTACAAGAGAGTTTTATTCTCACAATATAGTTACAATTTTTACAATAACAAAATGATATAAATATACAAGAAGAAGGAAAAAAAAATGTGTATATACAGGCAACACTGACTGTGGGTGTACCAGTAAAGCTCTCCCTCCATTAGACATGTAAACAAAAGGAGGACACTGGTCTTGTGAATTTGACAGTACCTTCAAAAGAGACAATTTAGCTAAATGATGCCACAGCGTGTCAATCTTACAGAACAACTGCCATGCTGCGGCAGCAGGATAAGACAGAGACCCCAGAGGAAACATTCAGGATTTTTTTTTTTTTTAACCCTCTCAGGGTTGATGTTAAAACAGTGCTGAACACCTAAACAAGAGAAGAGACAACCTTCTATAGTCTATTGTAAAAAAAAAGAAGAAAACTGTAAAAGTGCTTATGTTGTATATTCAGAGTAAGACATTTGAAATTCAGTTAAGACTTACACAACAGCAAGTGAAGCAACCTTTCTACAGGAGGACAGATTTGAGATGACTACTGCGCATGAAGATTGTTTTGTAAATATGTAAATGGGTGTGATTATTTACACATTCATTGGACTTCAGAGCTTCAGAGTCGTGTGTTTAACTAAACCAACACTCAGCTGCATTTAAAAATTCCCAATCAATTTGAGATCAAGTCAAAAGACAAACCTGATGCAACCTGAGGCAAAACCTTGTTTACAATGTACAGTGAGGACTTACATTACGGTATTGCTAGGATTATTGTTGTTAAAGTAGACTAATATAGTTGAAATGAACAGGGAGCTTTGCACTTCTGTTAATGTAAACACTAGCATCTTAAATTTACAGTCACAGCGTTTTGAGAGTTATCTGAGGGGACTGAAAAAATAGACAAAACATATATAAGACATGCATACATCAGTGATGAAATCATCTTAGAAAACAGGAAGGTCTCTCGGTCTTACACAGGCAAGACTGCTTCAACTTGACCGGCATGGAAGGGATATAAATAGTGCAATATAAACTGGGCCTTCAGATGTTGACTGCATTAGCTGGCCCATGTTATCCTTAACTAATAAAGAATAACAGAGATCAGGGTTTCACTGGTAGACTGGGATAAATCTGATCGAGATAAGCCAAATTTTTCAGTTAAGTACAAAACTAACTTCACCAAAGAAAATCATTTAGTGTCTTAATAAAATAAGAGCATGTAGAGCCTTCTCATTAATGAGATTCCAAGTTCCAAGTTTTGCTCGGTTTACATTTTTTCAAAAAAGAAAACAAATGAGGGGACTCTGATTGTACCATTTTTAGTACAATTTCAGTGTGGCTCTCATGATGAAGTAGTATACTATTTATATTGCTCTGTAGAGTTAGACAATAGTGCTGCATTCATGTCGGAAGAAGATGGATACAGTATGTTGTTGCTTTTAAATGTATACACACTGTGTATAACAAACACAGCATAAAAACCTATAAAGGATCATTCAGGTTTTCCCATGTGTTGTTCAAGTTACTCTTTAGTTAGAAACTGGGGCACATATTTTGGTTTTCTGGTAATAGCCATACCAAAAGCAAAGTTATTGCTAGCATAAATGAAGGCTTCAACCAAAGTGTGCATTAAAATGACTATTTATAAAAAATAAAAAAAAGATTTCACAAATACAGGGTGCTCAGTCTTGCAATTTCAAGATTGATTTTTCATTAGAAAGGTATCATATGACAGATTCTGGTCCACTATGATGTTTAATCTTGCAAAAACAAATACTAACAATATTCTTTTTCGGTTGACATTAAGTGATGCAGTTTTCTCAAAGCCAGTGTACATTTAAATGCTGAGAAATCATATCTGTAATTGTGCCCTTAAAGCTTTAGTGTGTAACTGTTTTACAGTTTTTTTTTAATGAACGTCCATTACATTCAAGCCATTGCCAAATGAGTTGCTACAAAGCTAATTAAGACTAGCAACTCCACACAACTCTCTCTGTGTTTCTCAGTATGACTATGTTCAGAAGATTGCGCCATCCGGTGACTTTCGCGCGCAGAAACTCGAGTGACGATAATTACCTCTTCTGAAGAGTCCATCATGTTTTTTTAATCCTACGTGTCCTACTCGGTCTACTACTAGCAAGTGCGTGGGGGAGGGGGGGGGGGCAGTTTTGTTGTCATTACTTAGAATTCCTCATGGGGGCGGCGGAAACAACGCACTATAGCTTTAATTTGGAAATGTCAATTAAAATAAACAATTCATTCCCACCAATATCCAGAGAAAAAGCATCACAGCCACAGAAGAGAGGTTTCGACTAATGTGACTAAACACGTACAACTGGTAATTGTATATTTTAGCATATTATTGTTTTTTGCAGCCAAATGAAATCATTTACACATTCAATGTGTAAACTAGTTTATTTGTAGTTACTTCCCATTTAGCGTTGATTGTGGTTTATATTTCCTGATGTCTTTATTATCAGAGAAAACCATGTGCTCCAGTTTCACCTTCAAGCCAAAAAGACACTTAAATATTGTATTCAAAAAACAGGAATTGTTTGTTAATTTTAATGATCAAAAATGCGGTTTAAACATGCATTAGCACTGTGTAACATCTAATGTGGAAAATCAAATGCCAACACTACTTCCTTGACTGGTAAAAAAAGGGGGGGGGGGGGGCATGATTAATTGTTTTCTGCTGTTTGTTATACAATCGTCTCTCTCAGATTTGCATGTAGGATAAAGAGGTGTGGGTTGGGGGCAGAATGTAATAAAACCTCATTAGTAATTTCTACAGGTACAACAATGATATTTGGCTCGGGGGGTTCTGGACAGCACTGGGCCTCTGTGTAATGTGACAATGTCTCGGGATTAGGAGGCTGTTGGCTTGCTAGAGTTTCTAAATCAGCCTGCTCCATCTCCCCTGCAAGGTCCACATTGCTCCCATAGAGCACTCCCATCCTTCGTGCGAGCATACCCTCTTTCTCTGGTGGGTCTTCACCTTCATCCTTTCTACCCACCCTCTTACAGCGGTGCATAAAAGCGGCGTGGCGTATGCAGCGTTTCAGCAGGTGGTTGCGGTAAGCCCTCTGAATGACTACAACAGCCATCTGCTCTTCTTTGTGGCGCACCGTTGTCGTAATTGGTGCAAAGGAGTCTGAGGTGGGGTTGCTCAGGATGAACTTGGCCTCGATGCTCAGCCGCATTGCCGCCATCTCCACTGTGTCTCCCAAGACCATCTGTGTGACGGCCATCAAGACATCCAGGCAGTGGATCCTGTCCCCAATGACCAGGGGCAGATCCATTTCAATCAGGCGAAGCCGATTGGGCTTGGCAACCCTCAGCGGCGGCTGCAAGGTATCACAGAAATCTGAGAGCTGGCGATACTCAATGAACTGAGATCCATCTAAGTCAAACTTCTCCCAAGTCTCATTGAACATCTCAAAGTCGTCCTCGCAGAGTGCATCACCGCTCTCTTCCTGCGCCACATTGAAGTTCTCCAAGATGATGGCGATATACATGTTGACCACTACTAAAAATGTGACGATAATGTAGCTGCAGAAGAATGTCATGCTCATGACCGGATTGCCGCAGTTACCCTTTACATCCGTGCCTGGGTTCTCAAAGTCTGGATCACAGTCTGGAAACTCATTGCTCAGCATTGGAAGTAAAAGTCCATCCCAGCCGGCTGATGTTGTGATCTCAAACAAGCAGATAATGCTGCCCCCAAATGTCTCAAAGTTAAATACATCATCGATTCCAGCCTGCTTCTTGACATAGGCAAAGTTTGACATGCCAAATATGGAGAAGATGAACATAACGAGGAAGAGCAGGAGGCCAATATTGAACAGGGCAGGAAGTGACATCATTAGAGCGAAGAGAAGCGTCCGAATGCCCTTCGCTCCTTTGATAAGTCTCAGAATCCTGCCTATTCTGGCCAGTCTGATCACTCTGAACAGAGTGGGTGACACAAAGTACTTCTCGATTATGTCTGAGAGCATTGTACCTGAAATAAAAGGAGACAATATATATGAACACCTATTGTCTGTTTGAACACAGTAGCAATTTGTAGATTCTAAGTAATGTAATTCACCCACCAGCTATGGACAAGATGACCACAACAAAATCAAAAACGTTCCATCCGTTGGTGAAGTAGTATTGCCGCAGGGCAAAGAGCTTCAACACACACTCTCCGGTGAAGACGACAATGAAAGCCACGTTTACTTTAAAGAGGAAATCTTCCTTCTCTGCGCTCTGGTCGTCCGTCTCCACCATCATGGTCACCATGTTGAGGCAGATGAGCACCATGATGAAGATGTCAAAGAACTGCTGACTGATGAAGTCAAACACCAACCCCTGGATTGGGTTCTGTAGGTCAAAGGGACGGCGAGGAACAGAAACACAATTCCAATAGGGTCATTCGGCCTGTTCACACCAGCAGTGTGCAGAAAGGGTCAACACAGGGGTCACTTTTGACGTCAACATACATACGCATGCCGAGCTGATGTGTCATTACTTAGGGCTACCTCATTTATGCTTTTCAACATAAAACAAATAGTCAAACAATAGTCTTTACGTTTTAAATGAATGACATACCGTTGGACGTGGAATCGGCTTCTGTGGCTTCTTGGAGCCAAGTTTCTTCATGGCTTCATAGTACTTTTTTTGTTCCTCAGTCATGAAGATGTCTTTATCTCCAAAGTGCAGACACAACATAACACAAACATCGTTATTATAGGTATTTAAATTAGGTGACAACAAGTATAGATGTTAAACTTAAAGAAAAAACATCAATCGCTTTTGTATTGGCACAGATACTTATCTTTTTCTTTTGTTGGTTGAAATTGTCAATAATGACACCAATGAAGAGGTTGAGTGTGAAGAAAGAGCCAAAGATGATGAAGATGACAAAGTAAATGTACATGTAGAGGTTGATCTCATAAGAAGGTTGCTCCTCTACCTAAAAAGGAACAAAACATTTTAAGCATTAGTAAGAAAGATGGGTGTGAGACACAGTGGGGAAGACAGGGGATGAAAGGTTATACTGGAATATGATATTCAGACAGGGTACTTGTTGATCCAAAGACTGGACTCACTTCACCATCACCATCTGTCACATATATATTACATATATATTCAATTATCTTAAAGAGCAGGGAGGTGTAAGAAAGGGGAAGGAGAGTATTTGAAATCCAGACTTGCATTTCTTATTACTATTTATTTAATTTCTATCCGTGCCCAATAAAATGCTTCTTAATATACACACTATCTAAGACAAAATTGTTATTAAGTTATTGAATTTTTTGGGGGGATTTCTAATGTAAATCTTCATTCTCATAAGTTGCCTCAACTATTTTTCTAAATATTATTACATCATCATCATACATTTGTAATTCACCAAAAGTATACATGGACATAGAATCATAAATGAATGGTCTGTACACAGGCCTTTTTCATTTAATTTGTTTCCCCTGTATTAAGTACTGATACATAGGGCTATAAAACAAAGGGATACCAACACATTTAATGCTAAATGTACTATTGTAAATAATAACTACCTCTCTTGAGTCAACGGCAGCATACATGATGTCCATCCAGCCTTTAAAAGTTGACTGAAAACACAGAGCACAAATCTGTCATTGAACAACTTTTTCAACCATTTTATTTCCAAGTATACCATAATGGAAACAGCACTCCTCACCACTTGAAGCAGTGACAGATAGCCTAGTCCCACATTGTCATAGTTGACTTTGACGTTGACCCATCGGGCTTCCTTCGTGGCCTCTTTGACAGCCATGCAGTCGCTCCGGTTGTTGACCTCCGTAATGGGGAACAGCTCCTCTGTGGTGGTGTTGATGCAGCGGTAGAACTTCCCGGCAAACAGGTTAACTCCCATGATGCTGAAGATGAGCCAGAAGATCAGACACACCAGCAGCACGTTGAAGATGGAAGGAATCGCTCCAACGAGAGCATTCACCACCACCTGCCCGAAGGAGAGGACTTTATTAGAGTTCAGGGACTATATACAAATGTATAGAACTATATTACCTAGTTTACTTTGTTTCTAAGAGTGAGCAACAAGCTTGCCATCAAGTTCTACTCGTACTCAGTCTTACCTCAGTCCGCTCGGGTACAGCAGCCATGGTGTAAGCATGCACACAACACACATTGTAGAGGAAAGCCAGTCAAAGTAGTATGATAATGCATTAAACATAACAGCCTTTGCATCATCTACATCAAGGTTAGCCATGCACATTGCTCAAACGTGGGTCGCACATCCAAAAACGCACCCTCATCCCTTCAAATCTTGACAGCGCTCGAAGAGGCCTTAGTGCCCTGAGAGTCCTGAGGGATTTGATTGGTCCAAGCTCAGCGTATCCCATCCAGTTGGCAGCTAAACTTATCAGGGAAATCTGTGGCAGAATCAAGACATTTCCTATTCAAGTGTTACCACGGACTCTATCTGACATAAAACATGTTTATATGCATGTTCTGTTGAAAGTTACACATACAGGTCAGCTTTAAAGTAAGATGGCAAAACTTACATCTACAATGAAAAAGTCTAACCAACACCAAGCGTTGGTGAAGTAGGTCTTGAAGCCGTATGCGACCCATTTAAGGAGCATCTCGATGATAAAGATGTAGGTGAAAACTTTGTCAGCAAACTCCAGAATAATTTTGATTGTTCGGCGCCTTTCTATGTATATGTCTTCAAAGGCCTGCCAAAGAAAGATATGGGATACTTAAATACACGTTGTAACAGTAATACAGTATCTTAACACTATCATAAAACAGTCAACATTTCGAAATTTGTTGCACTGATGACAGCACTCACCAGAGCTCCGCTGCTGAGGAGGATCATAAAGACTATGAAGGTTTCAAACCAGTCATGCTCCACAATAGTGAAGCAAGTCCTACGGAGGTTCCACCATTTCTTGCCTTTACCTTGGGTGATGTCCACAGTCAGACACGGCCAGCGCTTCACACAGTCTGAGGGGAGAGGAAAATCAAAGGTTTATTGTCTGTGAGAAGATCATTTTACAGTTTGTGGTTAAATGATCGGGTTTTATCGTGGTTGTTCATACTGTCAGTGAAGCAGGCCTCTGGCTCCACTGGGTCTGGCTCTTCTTCTTCCACTTCTTCTGGTTCAGGCTCAGGTGGTTGATAGTCCACTGTGCTACACACTGAAGAATCCCCATCATTCAAAGCACCCATCAGCTAGTCAAGAATTACAATTGAAGCTCAGTTACAAAGCCACCATGCTAAATATACATTATTGAGTGTTCTGTTTTGAGCAGAACCCCCTATACAATTTTGTTTTGTTCATGTTGGTCTACAGATTTACTCACTTTGCCTTTTCCCAGCAAGTTACTTTCATCTTCTAAGTTTTCCTAAAATAGCAGAGGAATAAAGAATGAACTTTAGTAAGCATTCATAAACAGTGAGACGAGTTTCTTTTTCCAAAAAAAATATTTTAACATTTGATTAGCTTTGTGTTTATAGTTTATATCTGGGTGAGGGTTAATTTTCCAGGCTCTGCAGAACACCTACAGAGGGGTTCTCAATTATGATTGGACCTCTATCTGGACTGTGTGGGCGTCTACAGATGCTGCTTGAGTGACATCTTCCTCATACTCTGATAGCTTTCTTTCACCTGTTAAGGCGGAACAACTTACACCTTCACCATTTATATTTTAATTCAGTACACAGACTTTGTTGACCTCACGTAAGCTCTAATCAGCCAGAATGAGGTGAACCTGTGTGGCTGTGCAGGGCCGTTAAGTAATGCAATCAAGGCCCTGCTCATCCACACAGAGATATTTGTAAATGCAACAAGGCTAAAAAGGGACTTGTTACATTACATTTCTGATATACAAATATTTGTTTCTCATTCACTTCTATTGAAGCCATGGTGAACACATGTAACTTTGTGCTTGTTCTAGCGTGGTTTATCACTATATTTAGCACATTATCACACTACCAGACTACAAATCGGAGCATCATTTTCATACACTGTTTCATACACAGTTTGTGATCATTTTAATCTATATATTATTTATTACCCACATCAGAAAAACGTGATTTCAATTCCATTTAGGAGCCGAGTGCAGGTACATTTCGTCAAACGGAAATGGAATGTGATACTGCCTAACAAGTGTAAGGGGAATGTCAATCAAGCACAGTCTGTCCAGTCAGTCACATCATGTCAACACCTGTGTAGGTGCACCATGGTGTACCACTTATTACATTTCAGGACAATTAGAAATTAGATTTTTTTGAAATATCCAAAACAGAGATAAAAACTGGTTACTTTTGATATGGATATGGCTCTGTAAGAGTCTCTCACATAGCTTATCCTGAGGACCATGCAAGTGGGTGATTTATTACATGCCACATTTAATCTTGTACACTACTTTATAAGCAGCATGCTTTGTGAGGTATGTTAGATGCAGAATAGGTCATTTTTGCGGGATGTGTTCATAATTGTCACGATCAGTGTGGCTTTTAGTTTGCATGTATTGTATAGCATGCTGTCAATGTGTCCAGTGTCATTAAAAGAGGGGAAGTTGTGGCCGGGTTAGCTCAGTTGGTAGAGCAGGCGCACACATATACATACATATACATATACATATACATACATATACATATACATACACATATATATATATATATATATATATATATATATATATATAGGTTTACTCCTTGACGCAGCGGCCGCGGTATCGACTCCGACCTGCGGCCCTTTGCTGCATGTCATTCCCCATCTACAATGAAAAAGTCTAACCAACACCAAGCATTGGTGAAGTAGGTCTTGAAGCCGTATGCGACCCATTTAAGGAGCATCTCGCTCTCCCCTTTCATGTCTTCAGCTGTCCTGTGGAAATAAAGGCCTAAAAATGCCCTAAAAATAATCTATAAAAATAAAAAAAAAATAAAAAAGAGGGGAAGTACTCATACTGCTGAGTGGCAAAGCATAAAGCCTGTCAGAGAGGACAGCCTGTGTTCAGAAAACTTGATTTTTATTGTTTAAACAGTTTCTGAGATTGACACTGCAAGTAAAAGTGTTACATCTTTAAAATATAGATGCTGTTGCTGTACTTACCGAGTAATGCAGATTATTTATCTCATCTGAAATCTCTGAGTCATCAGCACAATCAGCATCATCTTCATCATCATCATCATCATCATCATCATCATCATCATCATCATCATCATCATCATCACCACCCAGGTTTTCAAAGTCTGACTCTCCCTGAGCGATTGGCACATTGAGACTGAGCTCTCCATCCACAATAAATCCAGAAGGCCGGCCTTCAACCAAACAATTGGGTATCCCATCTGCCATTTTGAAATCCTGACTTGTGTCCAAGTGGTTCATTTCAATTGCCTCTGTTTTAGGGTCCTCGTCGTCCGTCGGACCCTCCTCGGGCTCTTTGGGCTTTCTGCCCAGAATCTGCAGGACAGTTTGAACGATGAACGCTTTGAACCAGTCGATGCCTCGTGTGATCCTGCCAATGGCAATCTGGAGATTGTTCATCTCTCCGTCGTCGTCCCCCGTGGAGAGGTTGTCTCCGCTGAACGAGCTGAGCAGCAAGGCCAGGAAGAGGTTCAACACCTGGCGAAAGAAACGTGAAGGCAATGATAAATATATACGCTGAGGTCGAAATCAGATTTTTATATATATTTATATTATAGAAAATAAACCTATTCTCCTCCTCATTTATCTTTGCATTGCAACAGATGCACACAGTCTGTATTTAGTATGCAGCTACAGTGTATGAAATATCGAGAATCAGTTTCTAACTGTGATTACTGTACAAGAATTAAACCGTAATATTTTTCTATCAGAATTAAGAGTGAGTGAATCCCCACTGCGTCTGCAAGTGAAATAATTATTGATTTAATAATCGCTGTGTCAAAGAATGCCGACATCGCTGGACTAAAAGTCCGGCTCAAATACACATCACATATTAAATTGGTCCTGTGATGGCACGTCAATGAATATTATGTCGTCTGCCTCCTGTTGCAGACGCAGCTATCTTTAGTGTCTAAACCTGTTAGTCAATTTCTCGGTTCCTCTTTCCCAGGTTTAGCGGGAGATCATGGTTACATGGCAGGCTCATCTCCCTCATTTCAGTATGGGAGCTGTGAATCAGTAAAGACGGCTGAGGGGAAAGGATGAGCTGCACAAAACACAAGCCCAACAGTAGAGGAGTGGAAACAGACATGATGGTTAGGTGATTTCCCAGTTGTTCTAAATTCAGCTTCCTATAGAGCAGCTCTAGTAACATGCTGATGTGAGAAGCTCGGTTTTTATAAGAAATAGTTTGACATTTTGGGAAATATTGTCTCATGTCTATCAGTTAAATCTGAAGCGTAATGTCTGGAAATAGGGGTGAACAGCTAGCCTGGCTCTGTCCAAAGTTTAAAAAAAAAAAATCTGCCTAACAGTACCTCTAATTAACATGTAATATCTTGTTTGTTAACTCCGTGTGTTAAAATGATAAGTTGTGGTTTTATGTGGGGTTATTTGCAGGATTTCTTGGCCGGGTGCAGGGAGTCTTTTACACACCGTAAGGTTGCCAGGGAGTCAGCAATTTGGACATGGCCAGGCTAGCTGTTTCCCCTGCTTCCAGTCTTTACGCTAAGCTAACTGTCTGCTGGCTGTGGTTTCAGATTTAACAATGGTATCAATCTTCTCATCAAACTCTCCGCAAGAAAGCAAACGGGTGTAAAATGCTGCACTATTCCTTTAATATTTCTAGACAAAGGGTGTAACATGCTGCACTATTCCTTTAATATTTCTAGTTAAAGAATTCCACGTTCTTAATAATGATCATATGAGCCTTTAAAAATATATAAAATAATATTTAAAATGAAGTGTTCTTTCTTCTTAGGCAACAACTTCAATGCCAAAAGTCAATAAAGAATGCAGATGAGAACGCTCTCATTTCAGGAAATTTAAAAATATTTTTTGGGGGGGGTATTTTAGGCCTTTATTAGGCACGACAGCTGAAGACAGGAAAGGGGGCGGGAAATGACATGCAGCAAAGGACCACAGGTCGGAATCGAACCGGCGGCCGCTGCGGCAAAGGCTGAGCCTCTGTACATGGGGCGCACACTCAACCCGGTGAGCTACCCAGGCACCCCAATCAGGAGCATTTTTGATCATAAAGAGGAAAGATAATGAGCACAAAATGACCAGAACACATCCCTAAACATGCCAGTTAAATTCATTCCAACTGCTGTGGCGCTGATGGCCCAATATGATTACCTCTTCATCGATTACGCTTCAATCTGCTATCAAATTACTTTTCCTTAACACCCAGTCCCCCTGCCACCTGAGCTCTGCTCACTCAGCTGTCTCAGCTGTGTTTGTCCCTTCAGTGGCAGCATGCTTTCTTGAGCCGGATCTTAGCACATACTCAAGGTCAAAACCACTGTTTGGTGGCTCAGGTCATTTGATTTAAATAGAACCCCCCCGCACACACACACCTCAAGTGTGTAAGTATAATATATGCCTCTATGTCAGTGAAAATAGTGTGCATCACAAGAAAGTCGTGATAATTTTGGCACAGTGCGGCCATTGCAATACCTTTGTTAGCTTGACGATGAGCCATTTCCTTTCCATTTCTAGGAATAACCTAACAGGAAATGGCTTCGGTGCTAGTCATTAAATACGATGCTGAAATGATGTGTGAGTGTGATTATCTGTATTATCTGTCCTACGTCCTTGTTTTGTGAGGCCAAGATAAAATGTCAGGGACAGTATTTCCGTGCTCCAGACATTCAGGATTCTTCACTAAGCATCACAAACTCTTCACGCAAATTACACCAAGACACTGTGTGAAAAGGTTAGTGAACAGTTATCATATGAAATAGTACGTGGTGATATTCTTTATATTAGAATATGTGGACATCTGTGTTTACAGTGTAGCTCAAGCCACTTTTGAGCTCCAAAAACATTCAAATATATGTATTGTATTCTCTCCTGTGTGTTTATGTATGTATTACTCATACTACAATACCTAAGATACTGCAGTGCCCCCCACCCCCCATCTGTGTCTGTCCTTGGCATCTGTCAGCTGAGGGGTTAACAATAGACTGCTGAGTCATGCATGCCAGAAAATCTCCTGGCATTATATTAAGATAACTGTTAGATTGTTAGATTTTTCTAAATAGTTTGTCAGCTTGACAGCTTCGCAGTTGTGATGGTTGCATGTGTAGTTGAGTGGCAGCATCTGTGAGCTCAGGAATGATCATCTCCTTGAGATTAGCTGATATAAGCGCAGACTAAAAAAACACTGACAACGCAGCCACAAAATAAGAATCATCATGTCTGTTTACCCTAGATCATAAAACGGAGAAATAACTATTTTTATCTCAGTGAAATTGAGCCGTGTAACATCATACAGTCTTCTATGTTTCCTTACATGTATATATATCAGCTTTAGGCCGTGTTCAGACCGATTGATTTCAAAGAGACAACTGTGTTGGTACAGCGGGGGTGCTAACGCAGAGGGCTCCAGCCAAAAAACGCAGGGGCATTGCATTAAAAAAACATTTAGCCTGGCTCAACTTTCACCTCAACGCAGTGCGACATCGGCCAGCAACACAGTGGGTTGACCAATTAAATACATGCAAACACACCTTTTAATGTAAGCGGGGTATTTCTGCTATCATTTCACTTATTTTTGGATCTTTATTACCTCTGCCAAGGAGGTCATGTTTTCTGTGAGGTGTGGTTTGTCTGTTTGTCTGGGGTGGTGATGGTGCAGTGGCTATGACACATGCCTTTGGTGTGGGAGAGCTGGGTTCGATTCCCACTGCATCATCAGCCAATGTGTCCTTGAGCAAGACACTTAACCCCTAGTTGCTCCAGAGGTGTGCGAACTCTGACATATAAAGCAATTGTAATGCTTTGGATAAAAGCGTCAGCTAAATGACATGTAATGTAATGTCACGCTTAAAGTCATCATCCAGAAAATACAGTCATGTCTGAAAAGCAAATAGTTTAAAGTGCACGTTACGTACCAGTGTAAGTAAAAGTCCTGCATTCAAAATACTACTCAATTAAGCTTACAGAAGTACATCGGTATATCAGCAAAATATACTTTAAGTATCAAAAGTAAAATGTCCCTAGTGACTGAGATGCAATAAGGTTTTTATATGATTAAGGATTGTGGAAGAACTACTGGCCTGATTTTCATGAAACTTGTTGGAAGGGTGTAGCATGGGCTAAGAAACAACCCCTCTACATTTTGGACTGGATCAGGGCAGATGCACAAATTCATTTTCACTTTAGTTAACATTGTGAAATTGGGCAATTGGACATTTGTATGGTGTTGGAGTAATCGTAAAAGTGAGTTCCCGACCATGAAAATTCACGTGAATTACCCCTCAAGTCTGAACGTTTACATTGCGAGATAGGACATGCATTGGTAGAGGTCTGCACTCTTTGAGGGCCCTTCTAGTATTTGGCTTGTTTTGCCTTTACTTGTTTTATTAACAGCTATTTTAAATAGTTTCTATTGTTATTGTTTTTGTGTGGACCGCAGGCAGACTAGCGACCACTTTGTGGATGCCAATAGGAATCAAAAAATACATATATACAACCAAAGAATTTTTAATAAGGGAAGAAGTTTCACTCTCTTGATGCTTCCGGCTTCCAGACAGCTATCTAGACTATCTGTCCAATCTGAGTTTTCTGTTGCAAAACAAGTTCCTTCCCGAGGCTATTTAGCAGCGACACCGAGCCTGCTTAGCGCCGCCTATGACGATTGTGATTGGTTTAAAGAAATGCCAATATGGATCAGCAATGAATAAATAATTGTTGCACTCACCACTAGATTTCCGATGACCATAACCATCATGAAGACGACTAAACACATCCCAGCTCCAGCCACCTCCATGCAGTCCCACATGGTCTCGATCCACTCCCCGCACAGGATGCGGAACACGATGAGGAACGAGTGGAAGAAGTCGTTCATGTGCCAGCGCGGCAGCTCGCAGTCTACGGAGATCTTGCACACGCATTCCTTGTAGTTCTTGCCAAAGAGCTGCATACCCACCACGGCGAAGATGAAGACAATGATGGCCAGCACCAAAGTCAGGTTTCCTAAAGCTCCTACTGAGTTACCAATAATTTTGATCAGCATGTTGAGCGTGGGCCAGGACTTTGCTAGTTTGAAGACACGAAGCTATCTCCAACACAGGACAGACACAAGCAAAGACAGTGAATAATAATGTATGCAGTCCCCTCTTTGTTTGTAAATGGATGCATATATTATCGTTTCTTACCAGACGGAAGGACCTGAGGACAGACAGGCCCTGGACATTTGCCAGCCCCAACTCCACCAGACTGAGAGTGACGATGATGCTGTCGAAAATGTTCCAGCCAACTTGAAAGTAGTAGTAGGGATCCATGGCCATCAGCTTGAAGAACATCTCCGCTGTGAAGATCCCGGTGAAAACCTATAGGGGCATACGTTTCTTTTCAAATCAAGTCTGAGATGTAAGAACATTTCTGCGATGACATTGAAATGTAACGGGGCAATAATCACCAGATTCCCCACTGAGAGCATGTATTCAAACTCTGGGGTCATGGGGTAGTGCTCCATGGCCATGAAGAGGGTGTTGAGCACGATGCAGATGGTGATGCCCAAGTCGACAAAAGGGTCCATCACCACAAAGTGCATCCACTTTTTGAAGAACACCCATTGCGGGCAGCAGTCCCACTTCAGGAACATGTCTGCAAACTTGTACCAGCCGGGTGGGCACGGCCTCTGAGCCTCCTCCAACTCTAGACAAAGAAAAAAAACAAATTAGGTAGTCTACCTTCATGTGATCCAAGCATATCTTAAAATGATGTGTATGATACAGCTAACAGAGAGCAATGATGAGTGACATTAAAATGCATGTCTGTGCCAAGTTATAGTCGAGCTGAAATAGCCAAAGCTTAACACTATGGGGGCGCGACCTAATATGTTGACAGGGATTTCTCCAGTACACAATGTGATTATGGCAAGCTCAAGACAATGCTACTGTATTGGCCTTGGATAAAATGTGTGTATAACGTTAACAACTGCTTGATAATCTAAGTAATTAAGGCACACATTAGAGCATGTCCTCTAAGAACCGGCAACTAAGCCTTGTGTATTTCTTCATTCCCTGGAGGAACTGGACATTTATAGCTGCTTACACCCTGCCGCTGAGCATAAAAACAGTACTCTGAAATAGACATAATTGTGCTGTTGTGTCGTCTACTTACAGTTTAATCAAAGCTAGAAAATAAATCCTATATCTTGGGATTCTGTTTGACAATTGTCGGTGCATTATCAGTGTTAAGTTTCTATCTTCATTGGCACTCTACCTTCTATAGCAGCTGCAGTGAGCACAGACAGAGCACTAGCAGTCATCTTTGTCAGGCCTGGTTCTTCCAGATTAAGCCTGCTGTGCGCCGAGCCTAATGACTTTTCTCGGAGTTCGTAATCTGCAGCAGACTGTAAAATATGACGTTACATCTGTCAGTTGCATATCTAAACAACATTTTTCAAATTAACCAGATTAATTGTGAACGGAGGGCGGCCGTCATACCTTGACCATGGTGGGTGCTCTGATTAACAGACGGGGAATGATTCTCCCGTTACAATCCTTGATAATTTCATCATGTCCAAGGCTTCGTTCATCATCCGTCATATCAAATATGGTGTGATGACTGAGCGACTTCTTACTGGTTAGAGTGATTTGGCTCCCAAGACCTTTTGCCTGTGAGATACAAAAAAACAAGTGGCAAGTTATTTATTGTCAAATGCACAACGATCACAGAGAAGCACAGTCTTTGGCAATGAAAATCTTAGATCTCAGGTTCCCTCCAACAATGACCATTAAATATGTACAAAAAGAAAATCATGCAGGTAAAAAAATGTTTTCAATATAGGGATACACTATAGACTGGGTAAACCTAGCCCGATCTGGGGGCGATTTGATTTCGCTCTGCAGCTCAGGCTGGAAACCTGTACATTTATCTATCCTACTTCCGTTACAAATTTGCAGGAACCAATCACAAACTGGCTTATCCACCTGGTGCACTATTGGCGGGTTTAACACGATGACGATAGAGAAGCGACCAAGCAGCTTTTCGTTTACATTCAACAAGCCGGCCACCGAAGCACAGCAACCCGTTGATGCCACTGTCGCTGCTACGTCACCCGGATCGTTGGTCTGATTGGTTGAAGGACTATTCAATTGCGTACAGAGTCATTTGAACTATGCCCGTTGATCCCGCCTCTTGTGCAGTAGAAAATACAGAGCAGACTCCCCAGACTAATGTTCAATCTTAAAAGATTGAGCGTGGTCTGGTGATAGCCAGACTAGATACAATATATAACTAACTAAACTAAAATATAAATTTGTGGTAGACAGGTTTACAATAACTGCAAAAAGGAATAAACTGAATTGGAGTGCTTGTTTCAATTTAAATGGCAACAATATGAGTTATTTGTTGACAATTAACACTTTTATGCATTTTACCAAGCTTAAAAAAAAAAAAGTGAAACATTAATTGTTTTATCACACTTGAATCATGAAATTACAGGTATTTGTCATAATTCGGTATTAAGGAACCAAACAAAAATGTGATTCATTTTTGCTACAAGCTGTCCCATGGCAACAACAACAGTCATTGAGTTAACCCTTGTGTTGTCCTCCCGGGTCAAAACTAAAAATGAACACTTTTTAATGCTTTTTTTCAACACTTTCGCCACTTTGTTCCCCACTACCACCATTATGTACACCACTTACACCAACTTATTACCACTAGTTTTACAATTCTTTTTGAAATTTGTGGTCAATAAACCACATTCATATGAAATCATACCTAATTATTTAGTTAAAAAGCAGAAATTATAAATTGTTTTGAAAAATAGTTAAGATCAAAGGCAAAGTTTAGTCAGGATACTGTCTTGAGACCATTTTAATTTTTTTTTTCAAATGCTATAAATTTGAATAAAACACCCAGACTTCAATGAAAGTAGTGATCGGATCCTACATTTTACTTGCGAAGAGCTTTGCATGGAACCATCCGTGTTATTTAGGGGCAATTTGTTTGAAAGGAACCCAAATCTTTTATTTGGAAAGATTGAAAACGGGTCACATTTTTTTTTACCAACTGACGTTAACCTTTTATAACGGCTCTAAAAGAGCAGACGTGTAAAGATATGGTTAGCTGTCTCCCCATTGCTTGTAAAAGTTACCTGCTCATCTTGATTCTTGAATTGCTCTAGTAGCCGCTGGAACTCTTCCTCTTTCTCGATGGCCTCTCGCTGAGTTGCCTGATTCTGTTCTTCATAAGCCATGGCTACCACAGCCAGGATGAGGTTGATGAGGTAGAAGGAGCCCAGAAAGATAATCACCACAAAGAATAGCATGTATGTCTTACCAGCTGCCCGAAGGATCTGTGTTTGGAGCAAAACAGAAGCTACGAGAACTAAGAACACATTTCTT
Organism: Sander lucioperca; assembly: GCF_008315115.2. Taxonomy (NCBI): domain Eukaryota; kingdom Metazoa; phylum Chordata; class Actinopteri; order Perciformes; family Percidae; genus Sander; species Sander lucioperca. The sequence goes on along the minus strand of NC_050194.1, from coordinate 22,074,774 downwards.
TTTTCGTAACTATAATTTTTTTTAAAGTTACAAGTTAGACATCATAAATCTGTTTGCAACAAATGAAAGAAGTGCCAACCAGCTGGAAAAGGTTCTCCCAGTAGTCCTGCGTCATGAGTCTGAAGAGGGCCAGGAAGGCCCAGCCAAACGAGTCAAAACTCGTGTAGCCAAAGTTGGGGTTCCTCCCAGCCTTCATGCACGTGTATCCTTCTGGGCACTTTCTATCAACAAAGAAGAAGAGTCATCGTGCTCCAATATAGCTCTCACAGCCTCCAAATCACACTAAGACCAGATGTGTCAGTGTGCATAATACATACCCAGCATCAGAGCTGTTTCCACAAAGTAGAGCATCTAGACTGCCTTCCAAAAAATAGTGATTCTCTAAAGGCAAACAAGAAGAACAAGAAACCTTGGAACCTTTTCTTCTGAGGACAATATTAGCTTCAAATAAGAGACATAATGTGTTAAACATACCCGAGTTCTCAATATACTCATTGAAATTGAAGGTGCCGTTGGAATATGTTGTATGATTGACGCCCATGGTGTTGTTGAAAGACATGGTGTTGTTAAAAGTGGCGGTGGAGTTAAATAATTCAAATGCCGTTTCATTTGGTTGGATGGGCCATCGCACACACTTCTGACGCAGATTTCCCATAAAGAGCTGAAGGCCAACGAGGGCAAACACAGCGAGGGCAAAGACGGTCAGGATCATGACGTCCACCATTTTCTTCACTGACTGGATCAAGGCGGCCACGATGGTTTTCAAACCTGACAAAATACAAGTGATGTTCCGGTGGCATATCTCAGAAAGTCAAACAGCTCTGCAACAACAAATGATAATCAATATAACAAATGATTCATGTACTGTTGAGTACAAGTACTAATCAGTTATTAATCTTCTCACAAAAACGTAATGCCAGAACATTTTAATTTAAACATGAAATTGTATGCATGTATACGGTTTTCTTTGTGAAATTACACACTCATACTCAGACATATACTCAAACACACGCAAAAAAAAATAAAATACATGTAAAATGTAAAAAATACCAGGAATCACAGTAATTGTTTTAAGGGCTCGAAGTACACGAAAGGTCCTGAGAGCTGACACGTTGCCAAGGTCAACAAACTCAGTGACGTATCTGTGGAAAGACATCAAACCATGAATCAAAGCCGGATAAGACTCTACATTTCATCAATTAATTTTCCTTTCCCAATTGGCTTAAAATGCACACAAAAATCTGCAGAATGACAGCTTTCAGAATAGCTGATCGTTTGTCTCAAAATGTTTACGATTTGAACGGTTACTTCTGTTCAGCAGAAATGTATGCACTCAAATCTTTTATTGTGTCAAGATGTGGAGAATATGTCATGATAAGACAATTCTTTTGATATCAATTGCAACAACATAGTTCGATTAGGGCTGACCGATTAATCGTTTTCAAATCTAAAATCGAGATTTGAAAGAATGCGATTAGCTAATCGCGAAGAACGCGATAAATCGAATGTTTGGTGTAACATTCGGTTTAACATTTTTTATTCCTATTTTTATTATTATATTAATGCTTTTTAATTTATTTTTTTCCACTGGACTTTCCATTTATTTTGTATTACTTTAATTTGATCGTAGTAGGTGCATTATGTACACGCTGCTATTGAACTGAGGCTTATCAGAAATTTCAGTTTACAAGAAGTACTAATTGTTTTTTGTTGTATTATAACTTAAGCTTTTGAAATACATGTACTGTGTTTAACTGTTCAATGTGCCATGCTTATTAAAAGAAAAACATTTATTGCTGGAAATTCATATCCATGTTCTCATCCTTGCATAAGAATATAGAGCAGTTTTAATGGTATGTCATGTTATAATGCTCCATGACATGTTTTATCTGTTACACAGAGAATATTGAACTTTAGCTAAACTTTTTTTTTTTTTTTTTAAATTGCGTATCGAATCGTAATATCTGGCAGAAAAATAGAGTAGTTTTTTTTTCCCCAAATCATGCAGCCCTAAGTTGAGAGATGAAAGATGAAAGTGCACTTACGCCATGCTGATCACCATGAAATCCAGCCAATTCCATGGATCTCGAAGGAATGTAAAAGACCCAACACAGAAACCTCTTGACAACACTTTGATTGTTGCCTCAGTGGTATAGATACCAGTAAAAACATACCTAGGAAAGAAACACAAGTTAGTATGTGGAAGTATGAAATGTAACACAGGAATCACTGAAAACTACAATAAAGAAGTACTCACTCAACAGTTTTACTCCATGCTGGTGGGTTGCTCAGCGTCATGAATACACAATTCGATAGAATCGTAATCATGATGAACAGGCTAAATAATTTAATTCAGGATTAAGGAAACAAACATGGACATTATATGTATAACATACACATACGACAGTGGTGGCATGTAACCAAGTACATTTACTAAAGTACAAATTCAAGGTACTTGTACTTTTTGAGTATTCCCATTTTATGCAACTTTATACTTCTACTCCACTACATCTCAGAAGTTAAGTCATTTTTACTCCACTACATTTGTCTGACAGCTTTAGTTACTTCAAAGATTACAGTTTTTCATCCCCTTCCTGTCCAGTAAAAATCATGTATCTCCAGATGTGTTGATGTTGAATGCGATAAACCAAAGAATGAAATATTCCTTTATGTGATGAGAAACTACTTCTTAAGCTAAATAAAGACTTTAAAAAGCCTCTTTGATCGGATGGAAAACGCATTATCACAAAGCTGAAAACAGGGCTGTTTTTCTGACAGCATGAAAAACAGAATGAAATTTGTTTAGAGATACGTGGTTCTCACAGAATATGATGCATCGCTGTGGATTAAACTACTAGTATATAAAGGAGTTGAAATTAGCACAATCTTGAACATCAACGTACAGCAGTAAAATGCATCATACACATCAGAAAAACAGAAACATCAGATGTATAATAATAGGAATACACTGACAGGGAACATTTTACTGCACAATGAATACTTGAAGTACGTTTTGCTGTTAATGCTTACATACTTTTACTTAAATTAGGTTTTGAATGGAGGACTTTTACTTGTAGTGGAGTATTTTCACAGTGTGGTATTAGTACATCTCCTTAAGTAAAGGATCTAAACACTTCTTCCACCACTGATATAAGACATTCCCACTCAACATCACTTCATGTCCAGGTGAAAACATAAATACACAAAATAATTCAAAAGGTCAAGCATCAATAGTTCAAAGGATATGAATGTATGAGAATTTTGATGGCTCCTCTTCTAACCAAACTAAAGGGGCTCAGAATGTAGCAAGCCGGTTCAGCGTTGAACCTGTAGATTGTGTTTCCTTTAGTGATCACAATGAATGTCTGAAAAACACAGATTATAATGTATGAATGCAAGATTGTATAGAGTCTAATAATACTTTCATTTCAATAAATACTTAGTGATGACAATCTTGAAACGGTTTAACTGTAACGTATGCATAGCAATGAAATGGTATACATAATGTAAGGGATACTGTATGCGGCTGAAAGTAATACATCCTGTCACATTTCAAGGTTATGTAGGGATGGCATCAAGCTCATTAAACACTACGTGTGTGTTTCAACTGAGCTTTTCAATGCCATGCGAGACCCAGATGTGCTCAGACTGACGTGCTGGTCTTCGTAGAAGGGGTCCAGGTCCTCCAGAGGTGTGTTGAGCAGCTCTGATGGAGGGTCTCCGTAGATCATGGGCAGACTCTTGCCCGCCTCCAGATCAGCGTTTGGGGCCGGTGGCTCCTCCTCCTTGTGGCCCTCTACCACCTTGTGGACCTCTACTTCTGCAGCCTTTTTTCTTTCATCCTTGAGCCTCTTGATCTCCGCCAGCGATTCCTTGGTGAAGCGGCGGAACGCATCGGTGCCTCGGCGAGGGAGCAGGGGCGCCATCTTCGCATCGCGAAGGGATACCGCCACACCGGGGTTTCCCTAAAAGGAGCTGGAGGATGAGGAGTGAATACAGAGATAGATAGAATAATGTAAGACTCTTCCAATTCTGGTCCCATCAACAATTACCATTAATTTTATTATTAATCAATCATCCAATTAAAATAATAACAAATTCCCAATACAAGTCACCAGAACCAAAAATGAAAATACTTATAATTAATACTTATTTGCTTTGACCAACAGTTAAAGCCCCAAATGTGTTGAGTTTAAAGTTATATAAAATAGAGAAATGTTGTTTTTAAATGTATTTTTTGGGGCATTATATACTTTTATTAAGACAAATGGCAATAAGAGATGACAGAGGGGAGAGAAAGAGAGACCACCCTATGTTTGGTATTTTTACTCAATAAATGAACTCAATAAATGAAATGAATCAAACTCGGCAATCAATCTGATTGATGATCAATGAATCGGTGATTTCCCTCAAACACAAGTGGGTTGCAGATGCTAAAACAGTTGTTTCCAACCCTCAAAATGGGTCTAAAGATAAATCTGACAAGGTCACGAAACACAAAACTAAATGTATACACAAATTTATACATGTTTTTGTACTTTTCTTCATTTATTTGTGCACTATTAGATTGTTTTACCTCTCCTTGTGTCGATTATTTGAATGACACAATCCCTATCAGGTTTGGTGGAACTGCTCAAAACATTTGAAACCTCTGGTGAGGGGGTCACATGTACACACACTTTTGTTTTAAGAGGTCAAAAGCCAAAAAGGTTGAGAACCACTGTGCTAAATGTTCTCTATACGTGTCTTTGATCTATGTCCACACCCTTCACCCTCCTGCCCCACATCTCTGACCCTGCACCTCTTACTGCACCACGAGCACTTAAAGTTGTCAAGATGGTAACAAAATGACTAGATGCACAAGCGCTCAAACTTTCCCACCGTTCTAAAGAGACCATGACATTACTTGTGTACATCAGATTACTTATTAGCTTAGCAGACGCTCCATTTCGGGTCCAAGTGGCATTCGCTTACATCTTTTATGTGTTAGGCAACCAGTCTGCTTTCCTCTGGAGCGGCTAAGGTTAGGCTCCTGCTAGCATGGACATAATAAAGTAGTAAATTATCCTTTAAATGGATGGACACTCCAATACAAAACAAAAGATACCACTGCTTAAGCAATAGTTGTTAACTTTTACAACTCTTTAACCTGAAGGTGGTATTTTATTAATCAATAACTACATATGTGCAAACTTTGACTAAAACCTTGTTGAGGGAAAATGTATTTGCTAGATAGTAACACTATTAATATGCATTTTGCAAATGTTGCATGATTTGAAGATTGAATGAATTGCAAATTATTCTTGAGATGGATTTGAAAATATTTTGAGGACAAAAACACTATGCAACTATAAGTGGGCCTTAAGCTAACAATAAATATATTTAAGGAAAGTTGTTCGATACACAGTTGTGCAGCAAAAAAAAAACAACCACAGATAAAATCAAAAGGAACTACAAAGCGCCAAATTGTGGCTGTCGCCTTGAAACGTCACCACTTGCAATAAAGTCTATTAAACAAAAGTTTAAATGTCTACATGTTCTGAAACTAAGATACAGAGACTTTGCAAAGAATACAGACATGGCATTTATCACCAAAACAGACAAACTAGCTGGTAACAGGCTGTAAAAAGAGAGGAGACACAAAGCTATCAACATGGCAACAAGAGACACAGTGATAGCCACTGATCACACACATTAATGTAGCCTCCTCAAACCACCTCACTCAGAAAATGATGCATTCGCACACGAGGAGACGCACACACTCGCACAGATATGGTGGCTGCCCAGCTGCTCCAGGCAATCAAGACGGAGCGTCGTGTTACAGAGGCGCGATGACTCCGCTCATTCCTTCCTGGCTGAGCCTTCGCTCTGCGCCTCACATCCCTCCGATAAACAGGACAGCATGCCAACTTATCTTACCAAGCTGACTCCTCTCTCCACTACCTTCTATTTTACATGGGGGCCTCAAACACACTAAGCTTCCGCCTCCACACCCCTTATCCGCTACTTTACAACCCTGCTACATGACACTTGAGGATCTAAATCCCTCTTTCATACAACGCAAGTCTTCAATCATTCCATCTTAACTCCATCACTCATCAAAGCCAGCATCCCCAATCAATCAATCACACACACACACACACACACACACACACACACACACACACACACACACACACACACGCACACACACTCTCTCTTTTCTCCTTAAGCAGTAATACTACATGGGGAAATATTGTCTTTATCCTACCAAAAAAAAAAACAAAAAAAAAACAACTTAAGATTTATAACCAATATCAAGGCAACCTGTGCAGCTCCACACCTACCTACTACTCCCTACCAAGCCCTAGTTTCCCCTCTCATCATCCCGTTTCAAACCCCCAATCTGAGAGCCGTGGGCCCCGCCGGCCTCGACCGTGAGCCAAACTTAAAATACACATCCTGAGAATGGATGTGTTTCTCCGTGGCTTATGGGGAACATTTCCTGATTGCATTACATCACACCATTACTGCTGAAGCCATTAAATGTCCTTTTTTTAAATTTATTTTTAAAACCCTCAATTGAAAACCTGCCAATTTCAAAAAAGGCCTCCCTGAAGAGGTTGTTGCCTTGTCAGTTAGGTAAATAATATGTTTTGCCGCCGTATTAAGTTTTGTAGCTAGCCTACATTTATCAGTGTGTGTTTCTTCGCACGAAAGAGCCAAGAGTAGGCTACAGGCAAGTAGAGTGCGATATTCAGTATCAGTCAAAATAGATTCTGTATATCACGCTTAAACTCATCATAAAACATGTCCAGAAAAAACAGTCCTGTCTGAAAAGCAAATGGTTTAAAGTGCACGCTACATACCAGTGTTTGATTTAATGATAGTCCGATCCTTTACTTAAGTTACGAGTAAAAGTTCTGCATTCAAAATCCTACTTAAGTAAGATTACAAAAGTATAATCTCTGGTGTGAAATGTTGTTTAAAGCACTTGAATAAGCAATTCATAATCCGCTAAATATACGGAAAGTATCAAAAGTAATAGTATTAGTTCAGTAAAATGTGTGACTGATTTACAATTACCTCCAGCAAGAAGGATGTCAGCAAGATTATGTAAAAACTACTGGCCCGATTTTCATGAAACTTGGTGGAAGCATGTAGCATATGCGAAGGACGAACCCATTACATTTTGGATCTGAATCAAGGGGCAGATACACAAATTATTTCTCACTTTGGTTAACATTGCAAGATGGCCTTGGCGGAGGTCTGCGCTCTCCAAGTACCCTTCCAGGTAACATTATTAGATTGTTCATACTGATGCATCAATACGTAAGCAGCACCTGTACACTTACAAAGTTCTCAATGCTTCGATTTACATGTAGGGACCTTCACTATGTTACCGTGGAAGTGTGGTGCTATTTTGAGCCTTGTCAGTGGTATAGAAATAGCGATTTTTTACTTTACCCGTGCCCCGATGACTAGCTTAATAAGCTAATTAGCGGTTTGCGCTAAAACTGGTCACATTCGATTAGCATGAAAACATATCCCAGAGAACGGTTGACTATGTACACGTGTTATTAACTGCTAGGTTCATTTTGCGCCGGATTTCTCTTTTAACGGTGACCAAAGAAATCTGAGGGACAGTGAGATGATTAATGGGAGAGGAAAGAAGAAAAAACAAGTTCTGCTACACATATTTCCTATTATTTTTTTCAGAGGTTTATATGATCTTTGCTTATATTTTGTGAAATAATGGATCATTTTACCTCTTTGGGCCTTAAACTGTTATTTATCATCTGAGAAGTTTAGAAGGGAAATGTCTCTGTTGTAGAACTGCTAACAACATCTGAAACTTGGTAAAGGGCCCCTGCCAGACACTGGTTTTTATGGTTGGGAACCACTGGTTTAATCTTACAAAGTTGTTGTATTTTATAAATGTATTGTATGTTTTTAATGTAAAATCATAATCTGTAAACTAACTGTCAAATAAATGTAGTGCAGTACAACATAGAATATTTCCCTCTAAAGATCTAGTGGAGTAGAAGTTTAAAGGAACATACAGTAAAATGGTAGTACAAGTCCCTCAAAATGTTGCTGAAGCACAGTTCTTGAGTAAATCTACTTGATTTTAAGAGTCTAGCTGAAGACAATCAACTCATTACAAGGCCGTGCTCGTTCAGTCGCTCTGAGGACAGGTGGCGAGCTGAGGAAGAGGGAGTGAATGTTAGATTTCAGAAGCCTTTCCCCGACAGTAATATATATATCACTTTGCATGTCAGTGAAGGCCATGTGCCCCGTGACATTCCAGTTGAGGATATAGACGATGTAATGTAGACACCTCTGGGTTACACTAGCCGGCCGTGGAATGCGAATGCCAATATTCACCTCCGGAAACTAGCCAAAGTAGCTTTTGGCTTTTGTCACAAGGGTAGCTCGAGTTCATAGCAGTAAAAAAAAGTTTAGTTCACTAGAATTCAGCATTCGAATCGCCTGTGATATGATCAGGGAAGAATATGTTTTACTTGATGAGTAACTAGACTAGATGAGCAGAAACTTTTCTCTAGGAGACAACTTTCATGTTGTCTTGTACTATAGCTGTGATTTTAACAGACAACATGGTCAAGTGGTATGAAGACCTTATATCTTCATCAATTTTAATGATTTGTTGGCATAACTCTGTTGCCCTGAAGAGTTTAAAGTCCTGTCCAATGTCTCAGTCCCCTTAACTACACAGCACTTAACCGCTCCTGGAATGTAGTCAAGTTGTAAAAAACAGATCCGCAGAGCAAACAAGGGCTTTTATCCACACGTCCTTTGACATTTACCGTGCTCCTGTACCCCCTGTTTTCTCACGGGGTCAGATTTTGCTGCACTGTACTTCGCCCTCTCCCAGCTTGCTTCAACACCCTGTCACTCACCAGTTAACCTTGTATTTCAAACTCCATAGGGAGCCACATTAAACAGACCTCTCCACCTGTTCCTACTCCCTACCGTGTCATTGTGTGTTGCCACCAGATGCATGTTTTGCACGACTGAAAATCATCAGCATGTTCATGGCCTCAGTAACTACTCAGGGTCAAGCCCTCGGAGTCTTACTTTGATGTCTTTATCAGATGTGTACACAGTAGACTCAGTCTGCACTTTATCCCTACATGCATTATGTTGCTACTAAGGGGACAGCTGCCGTCATTCGCAGTATGCCTCTGTTGCTGCATACCGAGGAGCTGTGAAGACCTAGCGTAATCTCCCTGGTGCAGTAAAATGGTCAGATGGCTAAGCGAGACATATAGGCCTACTGATTCATAAAGTCAGGCATTAATTAGAGGATGCCGCCAAATAATGCGTCTCTGGCTGAAGCTAATGTTTCAGCACAAACATCTTGGTCTCCTGGTTAATGACGGCATAATAGTATGATGTTACTATTAAACAGTCTTGGATCTAAACTAATAGATGAATAATAAAGAAAATTAAGATTTTAAATGAACCAGGAATAATGTCGTTCTTTGATATAGTCTAATGCAGCTTTCTAAACAGATTTCTGCTGCATCAAACTGACCCATTTGGCCTTTGCACTCGCTGCACAGAAATCTAAGTAGATTACATGTGGAAATGATATGGAGAATATTTCATCCAGCTTGTGAGGGACCGGGGGGAGCTATTATCATATTCATGCACCACAGTGGTCACATATTCCCAACCAGCTACAGCTACACTCCTAGTTATCAAGTCTCCATTACACATGTCCTTAAAAAACACAAATATCCATGAATGAGATGCACATGTTGAAATCAATGTAAAAAAAAAAAACATAATTTCTGTCACATAATATTCAAATGGGGAAAGCAACAAACCAGTACATCGATCACAATTATACTGCACAAATTAGATTTGGAGAAGAAAAGTTTTACTCATGTTTCACCTTATTTTACCTTATGAATACTCTGGAAAATACAGAGGCCTAGCCAAGCAGTCACATGGGCTCACTTGGTGAAAGAAACTCAAAACCGACACCTTCTGCGTCCAAGAACATGTGATGCAACATACTCAGGCAGAGGAAGAACACAGATACATCTTTACACGTTATGCATTTAACAGGAATACGATTTTATACCATCTACCACATATGTGATGAAACAAGGAAGGTTTGCAAAAAAATAATTGAGAAATGATGCAATGTGCAAATAAAAATCTCAATCTAAGAAGTTAAAAACACCCCCTGATGATCCCCATCCACTACTGCAGCTGGGGCTCCACTGTAGGAGCCCATCCTGTTACATAAGAGTTGACAGGATCTAATATGAACACCAGTCTCCATGTCTTTCACTGTGTCCAAAGATCTGCTTTGCCTGCATGGAGCCAGGCTGTCTCTGTAGTCCCACACCTCTGATATGAGCCACATGGATTAACGGCAGAGAAATTGTGGGGTATGAGCATCCACAGCATCACAGTATCTTGCCTATCTGCCATGAACACATGAGCTAATAATAAAACGTTGTCCCTCTGGGAGTAGGCATAGTGGGGATTGAGAAGGTTGCAAAGTGTCCACACTGGATAGTACAGCCATGTGCCTTCAGGGAGATATTCACCTGGCAGGTGAACACCTGTTATATGATGCTCATGCACAGTTTTCCCTCTGATAATACATGTACTGTAGCATAGTAAAACACTAGTTCAGCACTGCATGGGCTCGCTCTCTCTCTCTCTCTCTCTCTCTCTCTCTCTCTCTCTCTCTCTCTCTCACACACACACACACACACACACACATTGCTGAGAAGCCATAAATCTACCAATTCCAAATTTGACCTAAGCTCAATTACAGACCGGTGTTTATTATTAGAACAAAGGCGCTCTTATTAAAACGCGTATTTGCATGTAATCCCTTCAGCAGTGCACCTGATTATATAGCCTACCTTGCTTCATTTAGCCTACAATTACATTTTTCGACCTTTTAAATGCTCTTTATCAAACAACAGCTACGTGCTTCTCCGTTACATTCCAAATGAGAAGGAGGAAAAATAAACCATTAAACCAAAGAGCCTATAGTCTAACCTTAAAATCAGGAATTTGCCAAATTAATCCATTTTATCCAAAGAAATTGGAGCATTGAGATTAATAGCCGACAAACGCACGACCAGTGAAGACATAAAATAGCACCACAACATAAATGATAATTCATTCGAAGCAAACCCTTCAACCTGCAGCTGGACAGGAAACTTTGTATATCCTGAGCTTCATGCAGAAATCCTCTTTACGCTTAGACTACAGGCGGCAGGTGACGGGTTACCTTGCACGGTAAAGCAAATATTTCCACAGAATCCAAGACACTTGGGGGGGCAAAAAAACCAAGTCTTCCGTAAAGCCTTCCACTGAGGACGTAATTCTCCCCTTGTGGCAGCCAGTGCGCGGCTGCAGGACAGCTGTTGCTGACGCAGTGGTGTCCTGCAGTGAAACCGGAGGAGTCGCTCCAGGTAGGATCAGATCAGACCTTTGACACTTCAGCAGCGGAACCGCGTCCCCAGTTCCCACACAGCTGGTCGCTCCTGCACGCATTTCCGCCGGCCAAAGCGCTTTTACAACTTTGTCGCCAATAGCCTAAAGCCAACAGTGTTTTTAAGTGAAGTGCCGCCGCAGCGCAAATGAAAACGTCCGGGATGATCCGGCTGCAGCCACCGCGGAACTCTAAGCACACACTCACATGTGTTTTATTCAGCTGATCCGCCTGCAAGATCTGCTTTAGACTAGGCTACATTTACTCATTATTATGTTATTGTTACTGAAGCACTTATTTATTAGCGTATACCCGAGAGCTCATGTTTCATTAGGCTAAATATTTCTCGCTGAGCGTTTATTTTGAATTAGTTTATATTGGCTTATTATTATAAAGTATATTTTTTTAACACACCACAGACTGATAGAAAGTAGTAAATGTCATTGTTTCAGTTCTTGTTTGTTGTACTTTGGAATGTGTACAACTGAAAACATTTGCCAAAAAGTATTATGCAGTAGACTTTAGTGAATACAAAATCTTCATCTGGATTAGCTGGTTTTCACATTTTTAACAATTGAGGATTGAAGTAGTTGCCATGGTTTTCAGATGATGAATTTGACTTCATTTGGAGGGACATGAGGTGAAGGATGACAGTCTCTTTCAGGATATGAAAAATGAATAGTTCCTTGTGTCGTGTTTTCTGATAACCAAGTTTATATAAACAGTTCTGCAACACGATACGGTCTACGACAACGTTTTTTGCACAAATCATTAGAAAAGAAACACATACCAAATGCCCAATATTAGGAACTAATAAAAGTATCTAGGAATTGTTTTGTATCCCCCAAATAAGTCTGTTTCCGATACAACCACCAGGGGGAAGCATAAAGTCTTTAAATGTTCCATATAGTCCTTTTATTCAAACATATACTGTATAGAACTATAACCTATAGCTCTCCTTGTTAGAAGTGAAAATAAAACTTGAAAAATGTGTGGACACTATTAAAACGTCAGTAGGCTACTTCATAGACCCTCTTGTGATAAATTAAAGTGGAGACTAACGGTTACTTGTCATGTTCACAGGGCCGATAAGTGGGCCAAAAACTGCTTAAGAGCCAATATCTGATGTTTTGGCTTAAAAATGAGAAAACAATACACTTAATGATGTTATAGTGAAGCTTTTAAATGACAAACTATGCATATTTTTGATTATATTTGATAAAATAAACCTCTGTATGTGCAGTGAGAGGGACTGGACTGCACACAGTCTGATTGGGTGAGTCATGTCGACGTGAAGGCTATATTTGGCTGAAAGGTGTGTAGTATGATTATACAAGGAAAATGATATCTGTGATTACAAATGTTAACTGGGTGTCACCTGTTTCTTGGAAACGGAGCCTGCTGCAAATTTTTCCCACCTCCTCCTCTCCCGTGTGAGCAAACTGTACCAGTTTCAGGACAGGGTGCAAATAAGCATATAAAGCAATAAATATTGTCACTATCAAAGGTATTAAACAGATATAGGCCCAAAGAAGAATGTTCCATAGCCTACTCATGTAACTTTTTAGTCTGGGTTGTCCTTGGTGATAGTGTGGTGATCTAACAGGGTCAATTCTGGGACATTTTTACAGTGTTTGCATGTCACATTAATGAATGTAGTCCTCTTTGCTAATTGCCCAAATGGTTGTAAGCTTTAGCTGACTGGGATTGCTTATACAACCTAAAACAGAACAAAAAAATGCCCTTAGGAGCTGTGACAAAGGTAGGGCTTATTTACAATTCAGATTTAAACCCCTTTCTCCCTGTAATAATGTCTCCAGATCTGATTTTAATTTTAAACTGAAAAACTCAGTGTCGACGGTAGTAGGAACCCGTTTAAAATGATGATGAGGGGAGGGGGATCATTAATGGCGTGACACCGTTGCCGTGGAGACACCGCTACATCCGGACGCTCGGTGAAAAAGGTTTGTTTTGGCGATATCCTTAAATTAGTTTAAGTTGTTACGTTTAGCTTACGATAGAAATAATACACATTAAATATACAAGTACTTACTGTGTAGCTAAATACTGACGTCAAAAAGAGCTAAACTTTGAGTTCCTGTTAACCGACGCTAACTGGCGAAGGAGGTTTCGTAAGTTAGCGATGGCTTCAAATCAGCAAACGGTAGCTGTAAACGCTTAGCTAGCTAGCTACCATTCACAACGTTAATGTTTGGATATTTCACGCAGATAAAACATGGACTCCGAGTATATAAAAAAACACTTGGGCAAATGTCTGGCAGACGGACTCGCTGAAGTGGCCGAGCAGCGTCCTGTGAACCCCATCCAGTATCTCGCCCACTGGCTCTACAAGTACAACTCAAATGTAGAATACGAGACGAAGGTAAGCTGTTGTTGAGTTTTCTGTCAGTAGGGGAAGACATTACACAACAGTGTGTGTATACAGCGCTACGTATTTTTTTTATGACCTATTCATTCGTTTTATAATATATACCTTAACTTAACCCTTGTGTTGACTTCGGGTCACATTGGCCCGTTTTACATTTTTGTTTTATATCAGAAAATATTGGACGTAGAAATAAGCTCTGAAAATGTGTAATAGAAAAATTAAAAAAATTAAAACGTTGGAAAAAGCAAAAACAAATTGTGAAAAAGGCGTCACAAATGTTAGAAAAAAAGTGTTTTTTTCAAGGTTGAAGAGAAGACAACACAAGGGTTAAAACATGGCAGTCTGATAACTATTACTGTAGGCTGCACATTAATCTGTCAGATGTGACGTGTGTTTGATGTGACAGTCATTGTTGCTGTCGCTCCATCTCTGCTGCCTGCCTCTGTTATGTCTTGTATGTGCTTTCAATGTGGCCTCTTGAGACTCTTCTCTTTTCTTTTGTCTCCTTCATATTGTATTAACTGCATGGACTGATTTAATGCCATTGCCACTATCTGTGCTTGTCTGTTTGTGTGCCACTTTTTTGTATGTTTTAACCCTTTTGTTTAGGCCTGCTGTTATTATAGATGTAATGTAACTGATTTTAATATGTTAATCATTGTATTTTAGGATGCCTATTGTCAGCTGGCCGGGGACTACAGCTGGAAATTAGCCGTTGAGGCTAAAGCTGCTCCTTTTACTGTGTAGTTCATTAAAGGGGTCTGTCCACGACATTATAAACTAATAAACTAAACTAAACTATAGTAAGTGTATTATCAGTGTAATACAAACTGAAAGTAGCCAAACTGACGTTAAGTACACCCAAGTGCTAGCTAGCTATAACGTTACAAGTCTGAGGTACTTGTACTTTCCTTGAGTAACGTTACTTCTTGTTTGCTACTTCATACTTTTACTCCACTACATTTATTTGACAGCTAATGATTTCACTAAAAAAAATGAAAATCTATAATTATTAAAATACGATAATAATAATACACTTAAAAACAAAGTTACAAAGTGCTTTACATCGTTGAACCAGTAATAAAACATTTCCGGACTGTAATGAGGCAGACACAATCAGACAGTATGTAAAACAACAATAAGATGAATACAATAATATACAACAGATAAGACATGTTGGAAATAAAAGGATTCCTAATTAACTCCCAATAGGAAGCTACGTACAGTGGTTAAAAATTGCCTCTGCCAGCTCCAGCATTAAAAAAAAATGCTGCTTACAAGTTAATTATAAAATCTGTAATAATAATCAATTATAAGTTTAAATGATACTGCTGACAGAGGCCATTGTGCCTGCAAGGCTATCTTGGTACATTAAAGCAGCTATAATAAATGTTTTATATTAACAATGGAGTATGTTAAAGGAGTCGATATGGAGAACATGACCTCACCCACCACAAGGAGACTTACCCCTGGGAAACAGAGTTACTGCAATTAAAGAGCTAGTAGTAAAGCTACTTCTGCTCATACCTCTACTGCCTCAGAGCCCTGATCTTCAAAATAGGTTTTAAGAACTGCGGTATGAGATCTGCGGTAAAGGATGACAAAGACTTAGACAGTCTAAGCTCCTCAGACTTAGTGCTATAAAGCTTATAGGGGCTGAGGCAACAAACACCCAGTCACCTTTTATACCTTTAGCTTGGCCTTTAGAAACTGCTAACAGGGCCCTGCATGTCTGCAGATCTATGGAAATATCTAAGAAATAACAGGTCAAGAGGTCAAAACCCTCTAGAAATCCTTAAAAAAAATTTCAATATTTTTTTTTTGTGTGAAACTACAGGTATGAAGGCTATTAAATTGTGAAGCTTTTTTCTCAGTCACAGGCCTTGTTGTTTCACCATTTTTATTTGCAGAAAATGGCCAATTTGGCACTGCTGGAGCAGGAGCAGGCGAAAGTCAGAGAAGAGGCATTGCACCAGGAGAAGCTGAGGGAGGAGGAGCGAAAGATCAGTGAGGCCTTGGAAGACTCTAAAAAAGTAGGTTGTGTGACAAAAATCCCTGTTAACATTGCGTTTTAATTCTAATTACAAAAAGTTATTGTAACCGAACCTCCATTTACCTTAGGACATCTAAAACCTCCTTCTAACCCATTGTTTAGATACTGTTTTGTTACGGTTAGAAAGGTAAATGATGATCCCTTACTTAAGTTAATTTTAAGCAAAGCCTGAGAGCTAGGAGGGACATCAGACGAAGGAAAAAGAAAGGAAGGAAGGTCACTTTAACGTACTCTACTTATGATCCAATTGGAGTGCATGTTTTAAACACTTTACACAACAGTTTGAGCCAAATCCATCAAGAGAATATCAACATCACCACATCAACAGATCTCTGAGAAGGATGAGGCACTCACGTTAGTCACAACAGAAGCTGCTGAGGACAACAAACCTCTGACAGAAGAGAAACCAAACACCACTGATCCAGGAAGCCAGCAGGGCACAGACGAAAACCAAAGTGACGCTCAGGGAAATGACACTGAACCAGAGGTGATAAAAACAGTGGATCTCAAATCTGTGCTTCTGGTGGTGGTGCCTCTCTCATCTTTTGCAATCACTCCTTTGTTTGGTTTGATTTTTGGTTTGGGGCACAGTATCATGGTTATTTTAAAATGCATAATTTGCCTAATGTGGGTGTGGAAATAGCTACCAAATGATTTCAAAATGGTTTAAGAAGATGGTGTGTCTGCCCGGTGAAGGTTACAGATAATGTAAGTGGACCAGAGTCCCCTGAGAAAAAACCTGTGGAGGCCCTCAACACTGAGGAGTCCACAGATGTGCCTGTTGAAAAAGACGAAGTGGAGCAGAGGAGCGATCAAGCGGAAGAAAAAACAGAGGTTGATCCAAGTGACAATCATGTAGAAGAGAAAACGGCAAGCACCAATCAAACAGAAGAGAAAGAAGTTGACCAAGATGAGAAGGTGATATGATCGAATTACATCTATACCAATTTAGTACCATGATATACAACAACTTAAAAAACTAATAAGCTAGGGGTTAAATTTAAACACAGAGCAGATGGCAAAACATTTCCTTTTGTTCATATTATTCTGTCTCACAACGGCTCTGCAGGTGGTTGATGAAGCTGACACAGCTGAATCTGAGCAGACTGAACCGTTACACTCGACTCCCAGCCGAGAAATGGACAACTTAAAAACAGACAAAACAGAAGAGCTACACGACAAACAAAGCCCTCGTTCCCCTCGAGACACAGAGAAGGTGATGAAATACAGGTTATGTGCATGAGGATTTAGGTTGCCATGTATACAGACTGAGGATGCAAGAGATGCAGGATAAAGAGCAAGGAAAGACACTGGACAGGTCAACAAAGCGGTAAAGAAGATTTTAAGGAAAAGTCAGCTGAAGATAGCTTAAACATTACAGGCCAGATGACAGAAAGTAAGAAGATGTTAATTGCCATAAACTACACAGGTGTCCAGGTGAAGAAAATACAGACAGGAATCAGGCTGAGAAAAGGCAGATCTACTAATTGTTCTACATCACAACATTTCACCCACAGGTTGATGAAGATGCAACTGGTAAGTTGGAGTCAGCACCAGAGTGAAGGTGTCAAACCAGAAGAGACATTTTCTAGTGAGGAAACAGAACAGGAGACACAGGAAAAGGTGGCTAATTTTTTGCAGAATATCTAATCCGTCTTATTCTTTGCAAACACAAGATAAGAAAGCCGAGTCCAGAGGGAGGCAGCAGTGTTGAGATTGAGAACCAAAATGTCCCAGCAGCAATAGACAGTCAGCCAGACTACAACAGAATCAAGAGACAGAAATGCAAAAAGACACATTTGTGTAATGCTTAACCAGAGCTGTTCTGATCAACACATCTCATCTCAGGAGGCAGATGGGCAACGCACAACTGAGACCACTGATAGCTCGGCTCCTGCTGACAGTGACGCAGCAGTCGAGGATACAGTGCCGAGCGAGACACCACAAGAGGAGCCTGAAAACACAAACATCCAGGAGAAGGTAGACCTTGTAGGCTAACTGGACAACAAGTGAAAATGACAAAAAAATTTTTTATTTATGATCTATTTAAAATGTGGAGAAAAAAAAAATCAGTTACACTTCAGAAAATTGTAATTGTAATGGTTTCAGTGGTGAATAAATTCTATTAAAGCTTTGTGTTACTTTTCAGGAGGAAGAACAAGAAGCAGACCATACGTGATCAAGTCAGTGTTGTTTGACAATCTTTTACACAAGTTAAATGATTTCATAGCTGCAGTACATGTAGTTTGATATGCAATATAAAACGTGCAAAAAATAAACATTTATCACCAATATATGTATTTTTATATTTGTATGTATCTCTGTGCCTATTGTTCAGTGTTTCTGAATGATTCAACTCCAGCAGGCAAGGTGTGAAATCATGTCAAGGGTTTTTTTTTAAGTAGTGATTATAGTTCATGTGACTATTTCCTGCCACATGCACACAGTAGGCTACAAGTCAATCTAACAAGTCACTTCATTTTGGAAATAATGGAACATATCGCAACACTATTGTGTGATATTTTGTGCGAATGACGGTGCCGATTTCCTAAAGTGACCTTTGAACTGAAGGAGGAGGGCCAACGCTGGGGCACAGTGGCTGTTTTGTATTCCATTTTTCGGTATCTGCAGTTGTCTTACCGATGAAGACTCGATGACGGCGTCACTTAGCAAACACAGCTGCGTGTAATCACGTCCGATCAGTATCTCTGTCCAAAACAAAGCTCGGTTTGAGCAACACTGGGAGGATCCACTGGAGCTGCGGCTTAAATGCGCTTTTGTCCGCGGTGCAGTCACAGAGGAGCTGTTGGAGCCAAGATGCAGTAATGTAAAACGGGCAGAGAAGAGAAATGATAATGGGAATCCTAGCCAACGCCGTGGCTGCTATCGGCGGCCTCATCACTGGGGTTATGAACAGCTTTACTAATATTTTTCTCACATCACCGCTGAAGGCCACTCTCAAATATTTGGAGGAGACTGAACTCAAAACTTTGAAAGGAGGTAAATACTACATTTTTTTTATCCACCAAAGAAGTTATGCGAGTTATATTTCATGAATGGTCAAAATGGTAGGTGTGTGTTGAAAAAAAGCTATTGTTGGAATGTATTCTGTTTCGCAACTCTTAACCTCTTGCCTCATTTCTTCTCTCAGACAAAAGGATCCTAAAAGCGAAATCTCTGTGGGAGGGATCCGGGGCTGTCATCATGGCAGTGCGGCGACCTGGATGATTTTTGTGCAGAGAGGTAAAGGCAATCACAGTTCTTATGACTAAATATTTTGAAATTAATGATGATGAAGTTGTTGGCTTCATGAAAAAGGGATTTAGAGCCCCTTAACAAACTCGCCCCTAGCTGGTTAAGTAATCTTATTCCACAATGTCTGTCATAGATATTCTGTATTAAAGCTGTATTGTTACATTTAAGGTACCTTTTGGAAACTTTGGGATCGTCACTATTCTGTGGGTTTGAACAATGTTGCATATCATGAGTTATGTCTGAACACAACAGCGGTGTCAGGTTTTAAGACGTTTTAAACCTCCCCTTCCGTTTGAATTTATTTAATACATTTCCACTCTTAATTTAATTGTATCAATCCCCCCTAGAGGGGGAACTAGTAGCTCGGTCTCCCATGCACACTGACGCATAAAGAGACATGTTGACTCACCGTTTGTTTTGGTTACGTGGATCCCGGTGTAGATGGCGTGCTTCCAGTAAAGGCTCTTTGGATCCTCTGACACCAAAAATAGTTCAAAAAGCCAAAACTTTAAAGTCGGATATCTATTTAATTTTCTAACTATACCAAAAGTAGGCTACATCTCAATAGAGACCTCGCTGCGTGCCACACCTGTAACAATTAAGTCCTGGGGACTGCCCACAGCGCCACCCAACGGCTACCATTGAAATAGCTCCAACACGTGATATATATATATATATATATATATATATATATATATATATATATATATATATATATATATATATATATATATATATATATATATATATATATATATATATATATATATATAGATATATATATAGATATATATAGATAGATATATAGATAGATAGATATAGATATAGATATATAGATAGATAGATATATAATCGTCATACTGCCACTAAGTACCAACCATGGTCCATGTTGTGCCTATTTGTGCTTGCAGTACGTGCACCGTGAGCAATCTGACTGTTTCATGTTTATGTCACTGGCTGCAGGAGGCTGCAGAGCTGTCCTCTCTGAAGCCCCAGCTGGATGAGCTCGGGGTCCCTCTGTACGCTGTGGTGAAGGAGGATGTCAGCACCGAGGTCCAGAACTTCAGACTGTACTTCAAGGGGGAGATCTTCTTGGATGAAAAGGTGAATTGTGTTTCCCCTGCCTAATGAATCAGTGTGAAAAACGTGGTCAGTTCCCCCCGATGCTGAGGTTTTTCTTTTTTTTTCAAATCCTTTTGAATGAGAGTCATTCAGGATCTGCAGTAAATCAGCTTAAGTATGAATGAATGATTCAAGGATTCTGGTTGGTGTGCTTGCATTGCAGAGGCGTTTTTATGGGCCCCGTGAGCGGAAGCTGGGTCTCATGGCGTTCCTGCGTGTTGGCGTTTGGATGAACGGCCTGCGGGCCTTTCAGAGGGGCTTCATGGGAAATGTTTTGGGAGAGGGCTTTGTCCTTGGTGGGGTCTTCGTCATTGGACGAGGAAAGCAGGTAAAACTTACATACGATCAAGTTTTGTTCCAAAAGTCTTCAGGTATTAATTAAATGCATTTATTACATTACAAATGATGTAAAAGACAGTAACACAAGAACACTTGGAACTGCATTATGCATTGTTTTTATTCTCCCACAGGGAATTCTTCTGGAGCACAGAGAGGTTGAATTTGGAGATAAAGTCAACATTGAAGATGTCATCCGAGCTGTCAGAAGAATATCACAAGAACTTCTGCCTTTAGAGATGAAATAATGCTTTGTATTACACCTGAAGGATAAGAATCTCACATCTGTAAAACAGAGAAAAATGACATTAGCTATACAAATGATCATGTAAAAGATGTAAGTTTATAGTGTAAGAAAAGAGGCTTTGTAATGTTAGATTTGTGAGTTTCTTGGTCTCTAGGATAACCAGGATGCATTGGAGTATGACTGTGTAGTAAAAGGCTCTGAGTGTGTTAATGATGGTCTGTCTTTAAACTCAAGAGAGGGAGCGGACCTGATATCTAACACTCAGTTTTCTGTATTACTCTGTGATACTGTTGTGTTATCTTGGGAGCCAAGAAACCTTTGACCAATAAAACACGGCTTTGTGCTCTACAGTTTGTTTTTGTTGTTCACTGCTTGGAAAAAGTTGTTCAAATGTTGGACTTCCTGAGATAAAGTCATCTGAAGTCCACATGGCGGAGGGTGGGGGAGTTTTCAGAGCCAACCTCAACATGTAAGATCAGTCTGGTTTCCTGCAGGGCTTTCTTTCACATTTAGTGTTTATTGATCCAAGTTTGTTGTCTCAGATTGAGAGGTTTTGTAGATTTTCTCCTATAAGCACTGTCTCCTCTCTTAACTCGGCGTATACTGTACTACCGGAACAGAGCGGGAATTTGGAGACAAAACTTTTTTTTTTTTTTTTTTTTTCTATCCTGGAGCAAGTTCCTGGAAATTAATGAGATTTAAGTCCAGTGCTTTTATGTGTCAGTGTTTTTAAGAGGTTGCGTTTAGTGTTAATGTTTCTTTGTTCTGTCAGTCTGTGTCTAAACCACTGAGGAGGCAGACCTGATGCTGAAAACCACCTCAAACCACAATGTTACAATAAAAAATGTCCAGTAAATAGAAATGCTTCAAAGTAGATTTAATACATTAAGTTGTATCTGTGTGCATTATTTTTTTGCATCAGTATCTGACAGGCATCACTGGTTTTCTGTTGTAATGCACAAAGTCCTGACACCCTGGCAGTTGATTGACAATAGTCGTCCAATCAAATTCTCTTAATAAAGTTTAAAGCAGCCAATCGACATGGCCGGGGGCGGAACTTTTTAAACAGCCAGAGAAATGTCTCAGGGAGGTGCGTTAGATCATTTTGCACAACATGGACTCAGGTAGGCTAATAACTAAGTAGCTGAATTTAGTTAAATTAATTTACAGAATATGGGATGAATTGCAAGACGTTGTTTTTGTTGTCGCCTATCAGTGCGCTTCCTAGCCTAGTAGCCTGTTTGCTAGTATTTAAGCAGAATAACGTTACATGAGAAGAGCTTCCTTGTTGTCTACATTGTTCTGTGCTTGAACGAAGAAGAAGATATGTTTGGTAAGTATTTTGTTTTGTTGTGTATAATGGGCAAGATAAGTCTACATTCGTTAGCGGATCTATCGGATATCGTAGCGGAATAAATTAAGACCCAATTCAACTAAATTTGCCTAAATCTATCTTGGTGTCAATAATTATACGTTAAATGTCGCCTTTGTCGCTGTCCGGGGTGCTGAAGCACTGAGACTTCTGGGGGAAACCCCAAGGTGACGACATGAGGACACACTGTTGTGTTATCACGGGTTAAGTTTAGTGACATGTAACCATGGTAACACCGTGTGACATCCTGACTCTTAAGTGGGTCAGGTCTGAGCTAAATAAACCTATTAAATCCTATTTCTATCCTCACCTGCAGTTTATTTGTTGCCTTTTGTATTAATGGCCTAATGTAAGGTGAGTTGCAAAGACTGGACATGTAATGAGCTTGTGTAGTCCTACTCGATGTGTTTTTTTTTCTGTGAGGCTCAGACAGGTGAGAGAGATGCAACATGGGCAGGAATGGACCAAAATGTGACTCCAGGGAGCCAAAGAGTCAGCTATCATGTCACAAAGCAATCTGCATCGGTGAGTTTTACGTTGCTTAATGTGAACACAATATAGTCTCAGCATGCAGGGAGCACAGCGGACAAATTGCTTGAGGATCCCATTCCTTCTGCTGTACGCTGCTGTAGGCTCCTCCACCCGGAGCTGAGCCCCCGGTGGAGTGTGTGTGAAAAGGGACCCAGCCAGCCTCCATGGCTCACTTGTCAGACCCGTCCCGCAGGGAGAAAACCCCCGGGACCCAAGGGTCACACACGGCTGCACGCAACCTCTTACGAAAGAAGGAGCAGCGCCGACGTGGAATCCGATCCTCCTCACCCATGGGCCGGGTCATCCTCATCAACTCTCCTGTGGATGGTAAGGAATAGTTGGGCTGGCTGCATGTGTAGTGCACATGACAACCTACAGACTACTGAAGACAAAACAATGGTTTATAAATCTGACAGACAAAGAATTATGGGTATTTCTTTTAGGATTAAGACAGATTCAGATACAGCAAAGTTAAGACTTACTTAGCAGGGTGCATTTTACTATCTTATATCTGCATACTGAACTGATCTCAACCTTTTTGTGAGATTCCACGGTGCCCATGGTCAGTATTGAAAAAGCAATGTTTTGGTCATAGACACAAAATGAAACAATATCTTTATACGTACATCTCAGACTGACACAATCAATTAAAAAACCTTAGACAATAACATTGTCAATACTTGATAACATAACTTGATAATGTGAAAATGAAACAAGCAATGTATCTTAATATTGTTATTCTCAAATGTTATTGTTGTATTGTTAATGCATAACGCATTTAATGTAATTAATGCATTTAAATAACGTTTAGTTTCTTTGATATAGACCTGATACTTTATAAAAGATAACACTTTGTTTCCATCTTTACTGCCCTGTCTTTGATCGACATTCAAGGGAACTGAAAATAAAAGGTGCACAGGAGTTTGCAGTGTTTAAAAAAAATTAGATGAGTAACTGCAGCTTTGCTCTTATTTTGTTTTTTAAAGATTATTTTTTTGGGGC
Organism: Sander lucioperca; assembly: GCF_008315115.2. NCBI lineage: Eukaryota > Metazoa > Chordata > Actinopteri > Perciformes > Percidae > Sander > Sander lucioperca. The sequence goes on along the minus strand of NC_050194.1, from coordinate 22,050,997 downwards.
TTTTTCCCTTCATTTGTAAGTGGATAGACATGAAAGGGGGAGAGAGATGGGGGATGACACGCAGCAAAGGCGAACGCTCTTACTGGGTGAGCTAGAGGCCGCCCAGCTTTATTCTTATTTTAATCACCTCCTCAGTTCTGTCATTTGGATTTGGTGGAAGTTACCTCTTTTCAGAAGCAAATTAAGTTCTATTTATGCCCATTATTGGCTTATTGACAGCATCCATGTTTTTTTTCTGAAAAGTATTTTTATTGAGCGATCCAAAGCCTTTTACACACAAAATACAAAAAAATCCATGCTATGTTTTTAGGTGGAGATGAGAGTGAGGACCTCCATACGATCACAGTGGATAAGAGTGTGGACGGCAAGCTCGGCTTCAGCGTGCGTGGGGGCTCGGAGCATGGCCTCAGCATCTTTGTCAGTAAGGTGGAGGACAACAGTACAGCAGGTAAACTAACGTGCTACTGTGTGAAATAGTGTGATAGAGCCACTTATATCCTGATGTCCTTTGTGACTGTAGTAACTGTACTTGTGTTGCTCTTGTGACAGTACTTGTGTGTATTTGTGTCCACAGAGGAGGCAGGCCTGTTTGTAGGTGATAAACTGGTGGAGGTGAACGGTATCAGCCTGGAGAGCATCACGATGAGCAGCGCTGTGAAGGTCCTGACAGGCAACAACAGGCTGAGGATGGTGGTGAGACGCGTTGGCAAAGTCCCCGGCATCCGCTACTCCAAGGAGAAGACGACCTGGTGATGAAGAACTATTCCTGTTAATATTAGCTCAGTTTGTCACAGAAATATTAGATCCTGACCGACTGTGGACAATCTTCCAGGGTGGACTTGATACACAGGCGTATGGTGGTGGAGGAGAGCGGACAGACACCTTCGGATGCCAGCTCAGGAAGCGCTCTCCAAAGGATCGTCCACCTTTACACCACCTCAGACGACTACTGCCTGGGCTTCAACATCAGGGGGGGAAAGGAGTTTGGTCTGGGCATCTATGTTTCCAAGTATGAACCTCCGCCTTGGAAAACATTCTCTTCTAGATCACGTTTGTTTTCTAAAACATTGAGTCGTTAAAAAGTCTCTCATACTTACTCCTGTCTTGATGTTTTAGACTGGATCCTGGTGGTCTGGCTGAGCAGAATGGAATAAAGATGGGGGACCAGATCCTGGCTGCCAATGGAGTGAGCTTTGAGGATATCAGCCACAGTAGTGCTGTGGAGGTGCTGAAGAGCCACACGCATGTCATGCTTACCATCAAGGTGAGAGCGGTGGGGTGCCTGGTCAGCTCACCTGGTAGAGCGCGCGCCCATATACAGAGGCTCAGTCCTCAACGCCGTGGGTTCGGTTCTGACCTGCGGCCCTTTGCTGCATGTCGTTCCCCCTCTGCCAAGTCTAAGCTGTCCTGTCAAAAATAATCTTAAAATAAAATAAAAGATGAGAGCAGTGATGTACAAAATTTGACCTTCTATAGCAGACAACATGAGAAAACCATCGAGTGCCTAAAAAAAAAAAATGTTTCTCAAAAATATTTTGCGCAAAAATATAATGATAAATGCAAGACTATACACATGCTTTTATTAATGCATTAAAAATAAAAATTTCATTTTTTAACATTCTATATAAGAAAAACTGCTCTCCAGTGGTTTCAAGCTGAAACAGGATGACGTGGCACAAGTAAATATAAAGAGAAGTTGAGGAAGGTTGTATAGAGAGGCTTTGTGTAAAATTATGAGCTGACACAAATTAAATTTTTGATGTAAAATGAACAAATGTCAGCCTCCAGGGAACATCTATGCTGTCAAGAGAATCTGTTTTTTAGATGATTAATGGTCAGAAGTTGTCATGAAGTTTTCCAGAGGGTAAAAGTAATCCAATTTGATAGAAAAATAACTGAAAATATGTAATCCTTTGGTACAGTGGTAAAGTTGGAGCTTTCATCTTTATGTAACATGTTAGTAGAAGTGAAGTTGTATCAGTTGAATGTTTGGTGTTGCATTCCGTGTTAACCACAAGCAGAAGCATCACATTTCATAATGACTCTTTGTAATCAGAAAGCATGTCGGCTCTTTCATTACTGCCTCGGTTAGATGACCTGACACACATTTAACTTTCTGACCGCTTTCCTACCTTTCATCTTTAATTCTCTCACAAATACAAACCCCACGAGCCGCGTCGCCACACAGTGGACGTAGCGGCGGTTTGTGTAGCAGGGCCCGACAGCTGGCATGCACTCGTAATATTCCTCGCTCACTTTACTTGTCGGAGCTTGGGTTTCGCGCTCTGAAAAATAGCCAGACCGTGTGCATTATTCACCAGGCAGCTGGGATCAGGTGCTGATCAAAGCTTAGAGCCGTGTTATGCGCAAGTTTAGTTCCGGGATCCCTCGCTTTGCCTTGTGAAAAATGAAGAGTTAGAAAGCACCCCATCTGTCAAAGGTTACTAGAAAGTCAAGAAGGAAAATGTGTTTGTCTTTGAGGATGAAGAGTTGTGTGGTTGTGGGTCTCTGTGTGGTTCTAGGGTTACTCTTTATCAAATATAGCGATCCTATAAAAGTTTCAAGGTCTCTACTGTATCTCATTTGCATATCTGTGGCCCTATCTTCACAGGAAGCAGGACGATACCCCGCTTACAAAGAGATGGTGGCAGAATACAGATGGCTCAATAAGCGTATGTATCTGTTTTTTCATTATCTCGAAGGCTGCAATCCTTTGTGTTTGTTGTCTGTGTGAGGCTCTATCTGTGAACCTGTAAAGATCACAGGACACTCGGTGATATGCTTGGATACATTTGAGTTAGATGATCTCTTGTTTTCTTCATCAGTGGCCAATGGCACTCAGAAATCTTCCTCCCAGGGTTCAGACTCCAACTCCTCAGCCTCCTCTCTGTCGTCTGGGACTCCGGTCAGCTCTCTGAGCGGCCTGTCGCAGGTCATGTTCCCTCCCAGCCTGCATTTTGGTTTAGACATGGTGGATGTCTGCATCTCTACTGAGGACCAGAGGTCAGGGTTGTTAATGTTCAGTTATTCTCCCAAATTTGGGTGAAGCAACAGTAAAAAATACTAGACCGAAACATTGTATTATACACAACTTTTTGCTTCCTCTAGGCTATTAAAATGATCTTCTTACACTGCAGATACACATACAAAAGCAACACGATCAGACTTGATCATGGTAGTTTATTTTGTCCAGGTCTGAGTCAGAGCAAACAGAGACCGCCTCGCAGACGGACCTTCCCTCTCAGAAGACAGGTACAGAAACCACTCGCAGCCTGGGACGAACCACTCTGCTCAAAGACACGGTGATCCGTGGAGAGGTCAGGGAGAGTCAAGAGTCCCCCAAGACGTCGGTGCTGCTGGCTCTCAGCAGACCGAGCCGACTAATCAGCAGGTCCCAGAGCCAAGTCACCGTGGCAGGTGAGGCAAAGAAAAAGGGGGTAACATCAAAAGATGGAATGGTCGGAATGGCCGTTTGAATGACCGTCTGTTGCTATCCAATCACAGAGATCAAGCAGGAGAAAGAGAAGAAGCAGAAAGGGAAGCAGCCAGAGGAGAAGAGCACCCTGCAGCGCTCAAAAACCTTCGTCAACTTGCTATTCAAGGGTGGACGCACTTCCAGGGGGCGCTCCAAGTCGCCATCCACACACAAGGCTGGCAAAGGTAGCTGCAATTTTGCATCATGAAAATTCATTGAAGTTGCAATATTCCCACTTCCACAGAAACCAACACAAATTAGTTTTGAACAGGAAATTTGACGATTTTTTGAATGTTTCAAGAAGATGCTGGCACTTGGGTTGCAACTGGGTTGCTCATTGAAAAACTTGAAGACAATCACACCAGTAAATACCACAGGAAATTAAAGTCACATATGATTTAAAAAGGTTACAAATGCTGCCGTTTTTCTACATTTTTCAAACTGTCAAATCCCATAAAAAGACCACAACCAACAATGCGTTAGTTTCTCTGAATACTCTCTGACCTCCCTACTCAGCACCTAACCCTTTCACTCCACCTGAAGCTGTACATCTTTAAAATTGAGTCAAAAATGTATAGTTTCAATTTTTTCCTAAAACAGCTGGGTTATTAGCAAGCATAACTCGGTGTATTTCGGATTGAGTCAAAATAAACCACAGTGGACAACAATGGAGCACTATGGCGCAGAAGAATAAGATATATCAGACTTTGATACACTGACTACTTGTTAGTAGGGTCAGTTAGTTGTTACTTTTGTTTTCTACGTTATTTGTTTATAATGAGAAATACAGAATATCTTCAGCCTTTCTCCTTTATGAGAAGTGAGTAACGGTGCTTTTATGACTGATTGATGTGCAGCAAGCTCAAAGATCTTTACAGGCTGTATTCTGGGAAACTATACACTGATAGAACAGATTTATTCAGACTGTAACTGCTGTATGTCATCCAGTTACATCATTTACTTATATAAAGTTGGACAGCAAAGAGGTATTGATGGGCCTGTAGACAAACATCTTAAGATCCATTATGATGTTTTCAGGGGGACGACAGCTCAGTGCGATGCCAAATTCAGAGATGCTTGGAGTGGTGGAGGACATGGCCCGCAGGCTGCTGACTGAGGAGGAGGTGGCTGCTGTGATGGAGACGTGCAGAAGGGTGAGAAGACTTTTTAGATTTAGTTTTTAGATGTGCTGGCCTTTGGACTGCCCATAAAGGAGTCTGTGTTTACAGTTTTTAGACATAACATATTTCACATATCAGCTCTAAGTTTAAGTCACTATCAACTGGATACCAAACTTTTGTCGTTCCTCTTTCACAGTACGTGGCAGAGCAGTCAGTGGAGAACTTGATACGCCACCTGCTGGCCGTGCTGGACAGACCTGAGAAGCTGCTGCTGCTGAGAGAAGTCCGGTAAGGAGAGCAAGGAAAATAAAAAATAAATAATTACTAGACATTTACCTCAAAGCCTTCTTTGATACAGCTACTGATTCAGTGATTAATATTAATATAATAAATGCTTTTATCCCATCCAGTTTGGACTACTGTCACTCACTTTTTACCAGCCTTAATCAATCTTCCGTACACCATTTACAAATTGTCCAAAATGCTGCTGCAAGGCTCTTAACATGCTCCAACAGATACAATACCGACTGAAAGGGTCACACATTACACCTATTTAAATCTTGCTGCACTGGCTTCCTGTTAATTTTAGGATTCATTTTAAAATGTTGGTGCTTACTTATGGAGCCCTACATGGCCAGGCTCCACAGTTAATCAGTAAACCTTTTGCACTCCGGTCCTCCGCTCAGTGTTTTTTAAGTGTACCTCGGACTCGTTTTAAAGCTATAGTGCGTAGTTTCTGTCGCCCCCATGAGGAATTCCAAGTAATGACAACAAAACTGTCGGCACGTCCACATGATACAAGCCTTCCGTGATTCTCTCCCCCCCCCCTCCTCCCCCCCCCCTCCTCCACGCAGTTGCTAGTAGCCAAGGAGGACACGGATGATTAAAAAAACATGATGGAGTCTTCAGAAGAGGTCATTATCTTCACTCGAGTTTCTGCGCAGGAACGACACTGGACAACACAATCTTCTGAACATAGTCATACTGAGAAATACAGAGAGAGTTGTGTGGGGCTGATTGTCTTAATTAGCTTAGTAGCAACTCATTTGGCAATGGCTTGAATGGAACGGACGTTCATTAATGTCAAAAAGTTACGCACTAAAGCTTTAAGACTTGAGGAAACTGTGCCTTTTAGTCGGGAGCTCCTAAGCTGTGGAATACTCTTCCAATAAGCTTAAGGTCGTTGGACTCTGTGGACTCTTTTAAAAATGCAGCTAAAAACACAGTTGTTCAGACAGGCATTTAGGTAGCATGTGTAAACTTGTGTCTTATGTCTGTTCTCTTTGTACATTTTTATCTGGTGTTTTGTCTTTGCTTTATTTACTCAACTATTAGATTTTATTTTATTTTATTTTTATTGTATTGTTTGCCAGTGAAGCACTTTGTGACTGCTGTCTGTGAAAGGTGCTATATAAATAAACTTTAAAAATGGTTGATAATCAGAGGACAATTTTACCCCACAGCCACCGCTGGCCTTGATAATCATCAACCTAGTAACGCTGCCAGAATACTTACAGAAATATACATTTAGATCATGAAGATTTTCATTATGCCTGCATATAATAAATGTAGACAAACTCTCAAAGATGTCTGCTCTCCACTTTGTGTAAATCCAGCCAGCTGTGGTATTACAAATGCTGCTAGAAGGGGATTTAGGATTTTTCAGGATAATCTTCTCAAATCCAAATGTTCCACAATAAGACACTGATGACTTTATTAAAAGTGTTTTGTAATGTAACACAACAATGAATGTCTTTTGCTCTTGTTGTTTCTCAGGATGCTGCTTTCTCCTGCTGACCTGAGTGCGTTTAATAACGTGGTGACCCCTATCGAAGTCGAGGCCTACGATATCCTCAAGTATCGCTCAAGTGCGTGTGATGCTGGCCGAGTTTGTCAGAATCAGTGTGATCAATTGCAAAAAAAACAAAACATGCAACACAAGTCTTAACAGTCCTCATTATGCTCCATTCTGTAACATTTTATCTTTTCTTTCTCCTCTGTATTGCAGTCCAAACTCCTCCTCTTCGCTCTCCCACATCTGGTCGAGCACCCAAACGGCGCCTCATCACTCCCATCCCGGGTCAGTACCTTTCACCGCAGCTACCATACCACTTCAGTTTGATGTCGTTTGAACTTTTTGATTGATTTTTGTGTTAAATATTCTCTGAAAAACCTATCTTTGATTTGATTTGATTTCACAATACTATTTTCTGCGTGCCAAGATGTACACTGTTTCACATATATACAAAACATTTACCCATACAACAAAACAAATTCTACAAACTTATATTACATCTGACATTACGAAAAAAAACTTACGGCAATCTTCCCCAAACAAGGAGGCTGGCTATTTATTACTGCTTAAAAAGGTAGGTTTGATGATTGTAAATGATTGGTGTTTTCTGCAGTTGTTTTTTATTTATTTTTTTAGAATAAGAGTGGTAGGCCTACTATAGATATTGTGTTCTGAGGGAAATGTCATCCCTATGGAGGTCTATTTCTTCCAAGAAAAGAAAAGAAAACACAAAAGTTAGGCGTGATGAAAATAAAAATACTGTACTCGGTATCTCTACATTTTGACAAAATTGTGATTCAGTAAATCAAAAATAATGAGATATTAAGCTGTAATTTTGAGATATTAAGCTGCAATTTTGACTTAGTGTCTCATAAATTTGACATGAGTGTTTTTTTTATTTTTTATCATGCATACCTGTTCATCTGTGTGCTTCCAGAACACGAAAACAGGTGCTGATAACAGTTTGTGATTCCCTCCAGATTACAGAGGAAGATTTGAGCTCCACAATGCTGAGGAGGTGGAGAAGGAGAGCCACCTACTGGATGAGCTGGAGAAGCTCAGTGTGTCTGGGCCCCGGAGGTCCAGGGAGAAGTCCAATCCCTCCAGGTCCTTCACCCCGCTGCTGGACATACCAGTGGATGGATATAACACAGAGTCCAGAGACCTCAGACCCCCCTCTGCCAGCCCCATGCTCCCCAACTGGCTGCTGGCGAGCAGCCAAGACTCCCGGCCTCCTATACGAACAGACATCGGCACGATTCGCTCCGTCCACTTTGACGAGGTTTCGCTGCATTCCACTTCTGACAAGGGGGACACGGCCTCAGAGAGAGGAAGGTCCCCGTTTAGAAACGGCCACTCCAAAAGCCAAGAGGAGAAGAGTGGAGACAGGAGTAACGAAACGGTGTTTATGCTGCAGAGTGCTGCTCGCAGGAGTCGGCCCTTGTTGTCGCAGGTGTTCAGATCGAGTCCAGATCAGCGAGTGGCGAGTGAACAGATGAACGGACATCAGGTTTCCTCTGAGAACGGACTCAACGGCTCTGAGCCGGAACAGGAGTACGAGCTCAAAACTGTCAGCATCTCCAAGACCAAACAGTCACTGGGTAAAAGGGTTTAATTGATTTAATGCCTGAATCATTTTATAAATCATTTGGGTTCAGTTCAATCCATCATGTCTTTCTAAAAACAATGTCCAGATTGTTCAGAAAATTTCACAGTGGTGCCCGGATAGCTCAGTTGGTAGAGCGGGCGTCCATGTATAGAGGTTTACTCCTCGACGCAGCGGGCCTGGGTTTGACTCAGACCTGCGGCCCTTTGCTGCATGTCATTCCCCTCTCTCTCTCCCCTTTCATGTCTTCAGCTGTCCTGTCAATTAAAGGCCTAAAATGCCCAAAAAATAATCTTAAAAAAAAAAAAAAAAACATTTCACAGAACCTGCTGCGGTGCAGATTTCATAGGAACTATAGCCTATGTATAAAAAAAGAATAAACAAAAACAAAGAGATGATAAAACATCGGGGGATAAAAATGGCGTGGGAGTGGGATAATAAAACCCAGCAACATATTAAATATTAATGAATACTTTCCTATAAATGAACTGCTTTTTATTATAATTTTAATAAACCTGTTCACGTAGAGGTGTCTGGATTACAGAGACAGGTCTTTTGGTGAGCACCATTAATGAAAGCTCAGAGACAGATATCTCAAAACCTGCCAAGCCAAAACTATCCAATACCGAAATACTACAAAAGGAGCGTGAGAGCTTCCAGATTTAAAAAGCTTATTTGTAAACCATCTTCCCTCATGTATATTCTTCTCTTTACACATATACTCATCTATATTCTACAATTGTTAACTTAAAGTTAAATGTGTTAATGTTAAACACACATGTACATATCAGGGTACACGACCCTGCAAAATACTATCTGCACAACATCTCACTTTGCCTCCTTACTGTACATAGTTAGGTCAAAGCAGTGCTTGTATTTTATATTTGTGTACTTACAGTTCCAGGTGTTTCACCTCACTGACTCCCACTCTTGTTGTTGTGGTGTTTCAGGCATCAGTATATCTGGCGGGATGGAGTCGAAGGTTCAGCCAGTGGTGAAGATCGAGAAGATCTTTCCTGGGGGAGCCGCCTCCACCTGTGAAGTGCTCAAGGTGACACGACGTGATGTTCATAATGATGAGGGTTTCTGCAGAGTTCACCAAATTATATCTAAGACCTTTTTTAAAACCACATAGAATGCAATGTAATACTTCACACAATCAGACCATTGAAAGTATGGTAGTTTGATGGGAAATCACATTTTTGCAGTGCTTTCCAGCAGTATAAAACAAGAATCACTTAATAATGCAACATGGACCCAGCTAAACAGTAGAAAATGGGTTAACCAATTAAAAATGATCAGATGATGAGCTTCCTAGCAGTAGAAGTTGTGTTAGTAATGTAACTTACATTGCTGCATTTGGCAAGCAAGAGTACATATTTAAGACTTTCTTTTCTTCAAGAAAACTAAAGTCAAGGCTTTTTAAGACGTGCAGATACCCTGTTGACACTCTGTTTGACTTAAACTTTCCCTCTCGTGTCCCCAGGCTGGGTTTGAGTTGGTGTCTGTGGACAGACTTTCCCTGCAGGGCGTAACCCATCAGCATGCTGTCGACATCATCCGAAAAGCCTTCAGCAATAAGGCCAAAGACCCCATGGTGTTTGTGGTCAAAGTTCCCAAAACCATTTTGAAAGGAGACTGAGACTCTCATCATGAATTTAGAAAAATGTCCTCAGATTTAGCAGCTTCTGGGACTAAACACATGAACTCTAGCCCGACCACACTGATCTGAGGGCAAGTATGTTATTTTGCCATTCATGTTAAAGTTAGGAATAATTACATGGACTCTGGTGACTGTTGTGCAACTACGTTGGAAAACAAAAATGGCCCAAGGCAGCAGATCATGGGACTTCAGAAGGATAAAGCAAATAAATGAATATATGAGAGAAATATTGATACGAAAACACTCAGAGTAAACACATAAGCAACAAAAGTTGACAGTAAATACATTTGTGTCCAAAAAGCCTGAAATCATGAAAAGAAATTGGTGCTCCTGATGCCTTAATATTTCAATTCATCACAACCCAGGAGCCAATGCCTGTCAAAAACATTTCTTTTTACATTTGATGTCATGTTAACATACAATCCTCTTTTACAAAAAGTAGTGCAGAAGTGAATGTTTATGTTCGGAATTTTTAAATGTGCAGGATGACAAACTGCAACTTGTAAACGGAGTGCCTTTAAAAGCCCTGTTCAGGGTTCACACGGTCATAGTCTCGCATTGCCAGACCTTCCTTCACATCGCTGCGGAGGAGGGTCTGGCGAGTCCACAAAGCATTCCGGGATGGGGAAAAAACGTGCTCTGGTGTAGTGGCATTTCTTTAAACCAATCAAAATCGTCCTGGGCAGCACTAAGCGCGATACGGAGCAACAGCGCCTCTGCAAAATAGCCTCGGAAAGGAACTTGTTTTGGTGGAACGTGTATACATTCAGAAGTTGTTCTATGCCGTTTTTCCATTACATGGTACCTGCTCGACTCGCCTCGACTCTATTCGCCTCGACGCACGGTGCGTCCGTTTTCCATTGCAGATTTTAGTACCGCCTCAGCGTGGCTGGTCGTCATAGCGGCACCGCAGTAAACTGCCGTGACCTAACGCGAAACACACACAGAACGTCGAAGGTGTGTTGTTGCCACAGCCAGAAGACACATTTTGTTTCAAATGAAGCTGGAGGCAGCAAAAAAAAAAATAGAGCTGGCTAAACTATTTAAAAATGGCGGGACACCCCCCATCTGTCGCTTTCACGTCACCTTTTGGTATCGGCTCAACTCACTTGGAACCTCGACTGAGGTGGTACTAAAAAAAAGTACCTGTTAGCAGGTACCAGGTACTTTTTTTCGTAATGGAAAACCAAAAAAGTCGAGCAGGTACCATGTAATGGAAAAGCGCCATTAGTTGTACAACAGAAAACTCAGACTGAACAGATAGTCTAGCTAGCTGTCTGGATTTACCCTGCAGAGATCTGAGGAGCAGTTAACCATAGTCCTCAGAAATCCACCGGAGTTTAAAATGCCAACACAAAGGAAGCCCAAGATAACGGATATCCATCCTAAATGAGTTGAATCCGGCGGAATTTCCATCGGCAACAGAGCAATGCCGGAAGAGGAACATTGTGGATATAGACTAACAAGGTCATGGAAAACCTGGAAAATGTTTGTTTAAAATTTAAAGAAAAGGGAAACAAACTACCATTATATTTTGAATTTAGTTCATTGTTTTCGCTGAGCTCTGAAATGTAATAAATTATTTGTTTTTCTTCAAACTGAGTTGGTTAAATAAGTAAAAAGCATAGAGTGTTTCCCAAACTGAAAGGACTTAATAAAGGCAACACAAGAACTGAAAGAGCCGCTTCATTCATTCCATATATGTATCTTTTTTTTTCTGTACTACTTAAAAAGATATCACACAATAGTGTGCCACAACATTAATGACATTCAACATTTCATTTGATGGCATCTCCATGATATCTGAGCAAGAGATTGCCAGAGGACGGCCCAGGTTGTGGTTGAATGCTTCAGAAGCGACCAGAGTTGGATAGTAACGGATTACATGTAATCAGGATTACGTAATCAGATTATAAAAAATAAGTAACTATAATCATCCAAGATTACATTTGAAGAAAAAGTGTATTCGATTATAGTTACATTGTACCCAAGGATTACTTGATTACATTTTACGTCTTAAACATATTTTGTTCTTTAATGATGATTTATGGATAATGGGAGTTTTTATTCCCTTTTATTTACAGTAAACATGGAAGATTGCGTTACAAAAGCAAAGTCCTCCATGAGAGTTTGATTTTAAAAAACAGCAGCAATAAAAATGTACACAAAAGAAACAGCATCCCATGTTGTAGAATACACACAGTACACCTGTAGTTTGTGCCAGTACTGTTTTTGTAAGGGTAATTTGATTTGACCAACTGTAAATGCTGAATATGCAAAATTCATTGTATGTGCATTAAAAATGTTTTGAGATGTAAAAAAGAATATTTGTGGAAGACATTTTTTTTAGGGCTGCATCCAGGTTTTTTTTTTTTTACTATAAAAGGTGCAATAAGGTGCACACTTTTCAATGTTTGATTTTGAGTAATCCAAAAGTATTCAAAATAGATTAAAATGTAATCCAATGGATAACGTTACTAATGACAAAAAGGCCATGTCATTTGTATTCAGTAACTGACTACATTTCAAAGTAATGGGGTTCATTTTGTGAACACTTCCGGACTTTTATTTTGAAACCCAGCAAACTAATATGCCCCGGAAGTTTAACTGTGGCAAGATGGCGTCCAGCAGACATAGTAGTGTTTGATGGAGAGCAAGCTGTTTTTGACGGAGTTTGTGTGGAGAAACAGGTTTAAAAATGTCTAAAGTGCAAATGCTGAGAGCGTTTGTAAACCAGCGACTAACTGCGGCTGCTGAAGAGATTTTTGGGCTGTTTGAAAGAACGATAGCAGAGTACGAGGAGGAGCTTTGTCGTTCAAAAGAGGAGAACGAGCGAGAACGGAACCGACTGGATGCGGTTTTCAACGCTCACAGAACAGGTCGGTTCACATACTTCTTCTCTGCTCAGAAGATCTTAACAGCTGATCCTCCTTGGTGTTATTACGCAAGCGCCAGCTAGCTAACGTTAGCTTTAAAGGGTTATGGTTAGGTTAAAAGACAGTGTAACATCTCGTTACTTACGAGGTTATGGACCTTTTTCACAGCAGGCATTTTGACTTGTCATAGTAGGAAAAACACAGCTGAAATTGATAACCTTGTCCTTAACGACGGCTCAGTTCCATCAAGTGTCCCAGTGAGCTATTTCAGTGAGTCAGCATGCACAATACCAGGGCCTCTCCTAAGTGGAATGCAGCCAGTATTAATGGTTTTGAATACACCTGTGCTTTTCCTACTATGACATGTCAACATGTCTGCTGTTAAAAAGGTCTATTATAACTAGTTCAAATAACCGTTTGGAGTTAGGTGGGTACGATCTGGCATCTACTTTCAGACCCCCTTTAGATCTTTTATTAAAAAGGTTAGCTTTCAGTCCGAGAGGTAAAAGCAATTCAAATCATATTTATCGACTGATTCAAGTTAAGGTCTTAACATAATTTAGGTTTTGTCTGCACCAGACCACACAAGTCTCTGCTGTGGCTCAGGAGGAAGAGCGGCAGGTCGGTGGTTCGATCCCTGCCCCCTGCAGTATGTATGTCAAAGTGTACAGCAAGATATTGAACCCCACGTTTGAATTTTCATTCTGTCCTGCAGAGATAAGTAAAGAAGAGGTTCCTCCTGAGCAGCAGGAGTGGAGCTCCAGTCTGGACCAGGAGGAGCCAGAGACCCCCCCACACATTAAAGAGGAACATGAGGAACTCTGGACCAGACGGGAGGGAGAGCAGCTTCAAGGGCCGGAGGAGGCTGATATCACCAAGTTCCTATTCACTCCTGTTCTTGTGAAGAGTGAAGATGACGAAGAGAAACCTCAGTCATTACAGCTTCGTCAAAGACAAACTGAACAGATGAAAACAGAATCTGATGGAGAGGACTGTAGAGGACAAGAACCAGCGAGGGACTCAGATGCAGATAGACATCCAGAACCTGATACTGTTGACAAGACCAAAGACTCTTCGGAACCTGAGACTGAAGACGACGATGATTGGAAGCAGAGCAGAGAACCTCAGTCAGGTTTAAGCTCTTTGAAAAGTGCTGTTGAGCAACCATTTCGCTGCTCCGAGTGTGGAAGAGGATTTGGCAAAAGTGGAAATCTGAAGAGGCACATGACATCTCATACAGGAGAAAAACCTTTCAACTGCTCAGTTTGTGGTGAAGGGTTCGGACAGAAGGTACAGCTGACACAACACATGGCACATCACACCGGAGAAAGACCTTTCAGCTGCTCAGTCTGTAAGAAATCTTTTGTACAGAGTGGATATATACAGAGACACATGAGGATGCACACCGGAGAGAAACCTTTCAGCTGCTCAGTTTGTGATAAAAGATATTTTCGCAAGGAAGGTCTGGAGACGCACATGAGAACTCATACAGGAGAAAGACCTTTCAGCTGCTCAGTCTGTAAGAAATCGTTTACACAGACGGGGAATTTACAGAAACACATGAGAATCCACACGGGAGAGAAACCTTTCAATTGCTCCGTTTGTGGTAAAACATTCAGCACCAAGGCACAACTGACACAACACACGATGACGCACACAGGGGAAAAACCTTTCAGCTGCTCAGTGTGTGGCAAAACATTCAGCCAGAAGTCGGTATTACGGTTGCATATTAATATTCATACAGGAGAGCAACCGTTTTGTTGCTCAGTTTGTGGTAAAGGATTCTATCGCAAGGAAACCATGGTTCGTCACGCGAGAACCCACACAGAGGAGATACCGTTCAGCTGCAGCTGATGGAGAGGACCGTGGAGGACCAGAACCAGCCAGGAACTCAGATCCAGATAGAAATCTACAACCTGATACTGTTGACAAAACTCAAGACTTTTCTAGGGTTCCCACTGTCAGGAAAAAAACCTGGAGAAATCATGGAATTAGTAAAATCCTGGAGAAGTAAAGTTTTGGAAAACAATGGAATTTTGATGTTTAATAAAATTGTTAAAGTAATCTTCTGTGGATAACCTTCCACGTAATGTAACATAATAGCAAATATATTTTCTGTAGCTGTTGACATATATCCATATAGATACAATTCTGCATATGAATGCAGAATCTGTAGGCAACGGGACACGATTTTGGTATTGGAAGCATTCTATTTTTTTTCGTTTGTAGTCCGAGTATAACCAATTATGTTTGAGCGGGCTTTGGATGCATGCAGGCAAACAGTCCATTTGGAGAGCTAAAGAGCACATTGGCCAAAAAGCATTTTTATCATTTCTCAGCGGGAGCGATTAAAAAAAAAAAAAAAAAAAAAGAACATTGCAACGGTGAATAATTGTTCAGTTTCTTTTGCTGTTGTAAGCTCATTCGTGTACGAGCATGCACGTGAACAGCACCCTCCCAGCCCCCAACAATAGTGCTCACGGTGTAATTTCGAACACTGCCTTCATACGCATGTTGCAGCATTGTTTTTTAGACTTGCATCCATAAATAAGTTTATAATCAAATGCATTAAGAATAAACTGCTACGGTTCTGTTTCCCCTCCTGCTTAACAAAGCTACTGTCATGGGAGAGGGAGGCCTTTTATTTTGTGTGGTATGTAAATGATTAAATAACAAAATGTTCTAAGTAAATGGAATAAATAGGTTTGGAATTATTTTTACAACTGAAGTTAATTTGTTGTCGTTTGTGGTACCGTTGGGTACCGGCACCGAATTTCAGGTACCGGTACCGGAAAAAATGTGAACAGTACCCAACCCTACTGTCAGACTGAAACAAGTGCTTTTTTCTAAAATAAAGGTCAAGTATTTGAAGTGAAAGATTTAAAGTAAAAATGAACTTAACTAGCTATTAGGTTGATAAAGGTTGTTTAATTTCCATACAATAATTAACATTTGGAGTAGAGTATACAGTTCTGTCCGTGTATGTTGAGTTAAATGGGTCTTTGAAAAGTTATGGAAAGGCTTACATTTTGTCCATGAAAATGTGTGGGAGCCTTGCCAGTTGACTGGAAATATAAAAGCCTGACTCCATATTGTTAAGTTGAAATCTACATTTTGACCTGCAGAGGGCAGACATGAGCCAATCAGAAACATTTCTGATCTCTGCAGTAGCTAATGAGGAATATTTTGAATGCCACACCAAACCACAAACCTTATAAAAAAAAAAAAAATTAAAAAAAAGTCCTTAATGTAAAGGAGATGAGAAATGTAGACTAAATAATAGTTTATCATTGAAGAGAATTACAACCCAGGTAAAACTGTCATTGTGAAAACTGGATTTTCAACAAAAATAAACTATTTCTGCATAAAGTCAGTGTTACAAAGACAAAATTCTGATATTGCATTGGGGTGTATATAATTTGTAATACAATGAAGGAAGAAAATCCATCTACTTTAAGAAGCTCTATGAAGTTTACCAAATCTGAATGGACCACACAGCTATTCAATTTAGTCTTTTTTAATTGAAAACAAGTTTGTTCAAGAAGTGTACAGCTTGAAAATATACATTTAATGTCTTCATACAAATATTGTGGATTATAAAATTATACTGAGGAACCAGAACAAACATCCACACAAACATTAATATACAGGCGTTGTATCTGCAGGAGCAAATTATAATGTGTGACAATGCTTCGGTCTATTCACAGTGGCTATGTTTTTATTTTTTTGAGATGGACAGACATCTCTGGAAGAAAGTTTATGATTTGTCAGGGTTATTTACAGAGGACGATAATTCAATCAGCAGTAATAGAGGAACAAAAAAAAAAAAAAAGTCTGTTGGTCCTGTTGTACAGGGAAGTACACATGAAACAGATTTTAAAAAGGTTGGCGGAAAAAGTCATGTTTAAAATAGTTTCACTTAGACCAAAAACACCCATCATTCAGTGCATACTTTCCCTTCAGTGAATGAAAAATCACCCACACAGTAATTAATCTTTTACAACCTCTTAGAGAGTAGAAGTATTTTGTCTAATTCTCAAATACATAATTTAGTACTGTGACACACTTGTGTTATTCTTTTGGTCTTATATAAGTGTATGACTATCAATGAATTTAAAACAATAGGAATGGGCGATATAAGAAATTTGTCAACCTTTACAGATTGTCATTTTACCATGGTCGCTATCCCTTTTATATCCAATTGTAAAAAAAAAAAAAAAAAAGAACTGATTCTTACCTCTTGAGGACTTGCAACTCCCAGCTGACATTGGGGTACACCCTGGACAGGTCGCCAGCCAATCACAGGGCTGACACAAACAGCCATTCCCGCTCATATTCACACCTACGGGTAATTTAGCATCAACAGTTAACAACTAACCTGCATGTCTTTGGACTATGTGAGGAGAAACCTGGAGAAAACCAACGCTAACACAGGGATAGTCTCGCTTTGCCAGACCTTCCTCCACCGCGGCGCTGCGGAGGAGGGTCTGGCTAGTCCACACAGCATTCTGGGATGGGAGAAAAACGTGCTCTGGCTTATTGGCATTTCTTTAAACCAATCACAATCGTCTTGGGCGGTGCTAAGCACCGGGAACAGCCGCTGTGCCTCTGCTAAATAGCCTCGGGAAGGAACTGGTTTTGGTGAAATGTGTACGTTCAAAAGTAGTTTTAGTCGTGCAACAGAAAACTCAGATTGGACAGATAGTCTAGCTAGCTGTCTGGATTTACCCTGCAGAGACCTGAGGAGCAGTTAACCATAGTTCTATATAGACTATAAGCGGGGAGAACATCGTCGCTGTCGTGTGAAAACCTTGTATGTTGCTTTTCAGGACATTAAAAGAATGCTAATCTGAAAACATTTTATTGAGCTATTTACCTTTGTCAAAGTCAGATGAAATCGTCTCGTCGCTGTGAAATTATTTTTATTTTTTTTTTCTGAACATTTACAATACAGTATATTAATATTGGCGTATATAATTACATATACCATGGTTGAAGATTTTATCCGTATCGCCACTCCTACACTATAGGAAAATAGATTGAATCCGATCATCTGAGCATGTTTTAAAGGTGGCCTAGAGACCATACATGTGTGACAGAGAAAAGCTGCCATGTGAAAGCACTGAAAACATGTGCACTGGATGTAAGGTGTTAAGGTAGAATTTCATCCAGATATCACTGTTTTTTTTACATTAGACCGTAGAGATGTTTATGATATTATTTCCACCATTTAGGACCGTGATATGAGAGTGAAATTGTCAAGGCTTTAACTTTGTTACTCTCTAACTGGACCTAACATTATAAAAACAACAAATTTGTGCCATATGATGAAACATCTCCTGTTTGCACTTGCTCGTCATGATTAGAGTGCAGCCACCGTCGTCAGCACTTTGCTCTGATTCACTCACTCTTATGACATGCTGAATGTGTGGTGTCCCACGTTTACTGTCAATTGAAAACGAGCGTGGGCTCCAGCTAAATTAACTGCACTAATGAGAGCTGACTGCTAACACAGAGTGGAAGTGTAGCATGGAAGGTGGAGTCACAACCATCTCAGGAGGAGGAGAGTGAAAGGTTGGGTGAAGTTACTCATACACAACTAATTCTCCTACAAATGCCTAAAACTGAGAAAGATGTCTAGTCAGTCACAGACATTAACGGAGTGGCAGAGGTGGCCTACTAACGACTAATAGAGGTCAATGGCTTGGAAGTAAGACTCCTTGGAGAAAAATACCAATGAGGCAGAACTAAAGTGTAGCTGATTTTACACTGCAGGGTTTTTGTTTTCTTTACATTTGTGATATCTGCTTGTTTGTCATCTTAACAAACGATACAAAAAAAAACAGATCAGATCTGCCACATGTAGGTGAAAAGAAATATTTAGCTGACAGTAGTGCAAATCAAAAGATGTGCGAGACACAAGGGTTAAATTTCAGTGGCGGCGATCTCATCAAAGTTGATCTCGTTGCCGCTGCCTTCGTCCTCCTCTCTGCTCTCCAGTTCCTGGTTGAGCTCCTGCAGGAGCTGCTCCAGCTCTCGGTTCCTGCGATACATCTGCACATAGTTCTGCTGCAGCTGCTTCTGGTAGCGGATAACTTTGTCCTTCTCCTCCTGCCATATCCTGCGCTCCTCCTCGAAGCCTCCCGTTTGCTGCTCGGCCCACTGACGCTCGTGGGCCAGCTCGGCCCTCATCCTGTCCATCTGCACCTTCATGTTCTGCAGGGCCTCGCTGCTGCTCTGCCGCTGGGCCTTCACCTCATCACTCTCATAGGCGAGCAGGTGCTCATCCACCTCATGGAACACCTGACACTGTCTGTTTCCTGTTCCCTGATTGGCCAAAGCATCTCTGAGGTGAGCCAACTCTCCCTCAAGGCGTCCAACCTTTTCTCTGAGTAGCTCCGCTTCGCTCTTGCGACGCTGAAGCTCGTTTTCACACACCTCCAGCTCCAGGGTTCGTGTGCGGGTCGTGCCGTGGGCCTCCTGGAGCAGGACCTGGGTGTTTGTCAGCTCGCCACGAGTCTCTCGGAGTTGACCCCGCAGTGAGACAATCTCTCCCACGCGCTGGGCTAACTCTCCCTGCACGTCCTTCAGCTGCTGCTTCAGCAATGAGATTTCCCCTGACTTCTGACAGACCTGACGGGAGAAGAGAAACCGTTGTGGATTCAGCTCTGTAAAGCGATGGTATTTTTTGGTTCACAGGCTAATCAATAAAGAAAAGTAAAATTATTTGTATTAACCTTTATCATGCCAATTGTTTTTTTGCTCAAAAAATGAGTAACTTAATGAATTGGTTATCAAAATGGTTGCTGATGTTATCTTGATTGAGTCATCAGCTAATAGTTTCAGATGTAAAAATAAAAACAAATCTAATAGAAGTCTTATTAAAAACCTCTCCTGAGGGCTAACGTAAACCTTTATTGAGCAACACATGACAGCACTTCTATTGATGTTGGATTTCTGTCAGTTTGAAGCACCTTATCACTTCATTGAATTTCAATAAATTGCATGTGATCTCAAAAGGCTCTACTTGAACATGAGCTGCATATGCCTCACACCCTGGTTGATGTGTGTAACTCTACTCGTCTACAAAACTTCACTGAAACCACAGTGACTCATATTTTCCTTGTCAGCAGAAGTCTGTAACAACAGCTGAATAATTAAAGAGGTTTCATATATCCTTCCTGTATTAAAAATTATCTCGGGGAGATCTTTAGACTTCTAAAAATGACTCCTTGTGGCACAATTTATTATCTCAAACAGCAGAGGATTAATCATATTATTGATCCGTGTCCGAAGCCTATAAAAGACACAGAGGAAGCCTTTTCCATTGGTTTGCATGACTGATTGGTCTGATGATAACCGATTCTTTGCGGGCTCCATGACATCACCATCCACAAGACCTTTAATGCTACATTTTGTCAACGCTTCCTCTTCCCGCATCACATGAACGAGAGATGATAGAACAATTATCATCATGTTCAATTCCATTTCTTTTAATTGGGGAAATAAACATATCCATAAATATATTATGGAGAAGCTGCCATGGTCAGATTGATGCTCAATAATAAAAGTCATGGTATAGCATGTGCAGTGCTTAAAGCAATATGTAATGCTGAGTTTAGAGGATGGGAAATGGTCAAATCAAAAAGGATGGCACTGTGATAAACTTAAACTTTACAGCCCAAACATTTTTTCTTTTATTGTGGTCATTATTTTACTGAAAAAAGTATCCCTCAATTGAAGATGCGAGTCAGTTTAAGAACCTCCTGTTGTGCCGCTCACCTCCCACTTGCTCTCCTCCAGTCGAGGCCCCAGCTGGATCTTCTCGTGCTCATAGGAGGTGCAGCGCTCATCTAGCTGCTCCCTCTCCTTCAGAAGCTGAGCAAAGTCCTCCTGCAGCTTCTTCTTTTCCTGCTGGAGCTGATAAACCTGCGGCCATGACACAGCCGGCATCAGACTTAGCAATTTTTAGAAGGACCCGGTCTTAAAAGGGTTGCTATGATGTTGATTGCAGATGTAATGGATGCAAGCAAATGACAGCAACTCACATATTGCTTTAAAGTTAACTCATTTCTGGCAACTAATATCTTTTTTTAACACTTATTAAATGCTACACACAGCCCTGCAGAATCTTCACCCGTATCGAAACACCAAGACTATTATTGGTTTTTCTACTCTTATTGCTAGAAGATTTAAAAGGAGAGAGATGAATCCTCCAACTTTTGGTTTGGGGATTAAAGAATTAATTAACTTTTTCTGAGAATATCTTATATGCCACAAGCCGCAACACATTCTAGTTTTACACAACATGGAAGCTGATCATTTATTTAGATAAGATAGGTTCATATACAATCTGAATATAGGACTATTAGAAACAAGCTGGTGTGTTTCTAATTACTACAGATATTGACTTTGGCACAAAATGCTTGAAATTCATCGAGTAAACTACTTAGATGACACAGCTTTAACATAAATACATTTGTGGCTCTGGCCAGTACTGACGTACTGTATTTGTAGAAAAATGCAGCACCATTGGTATGTAGTACAACCTGATCAAGCCTTTTGTTCTGACCTGCAACTGAAGCACCTGCTGTGCACGCTGGGCCTTCTGCGAGGCTACCTGCATCCTGGTGGCACAGCCCTGCCTCAGCTCCTCCAGCTCCAGCTCAAAGCGCTTCTGCTTCTCCTCATAAACCTGCAACCAAAGACAGAACAACAAATCCATGAGGATTTACCGTACAAAAGAAAAGATCCTGTCATTGAAAGAGGAATTATTTACACATTCAGATTCTCCAACAGAGCTTGATTGAAATGTAAAGAAATATGTGAAAGTGAGAGTAAGACATAAGAAAACTACATAAGCATGGATTTTAAAGCTACAGAAACTTTTAGCCGAAACTGATTCTTGTTTTTTTACTACAAACTCCCGGGGGAGAGGACAAAGTGTGTGTTTCCCTGTGGAAACACTCCTCAAGGTGTCAAGTCTATCTACCAACCTGACAAATGGCAGCTTCATTCTCATCCAGGTTGTCTCGGAGTTGCAGCAGCTCCAGCTCTCTCTCCCTCAGCTTGTCCTCCAGGTCCCTCACCACCCCCTCATAACCCTCAACCGGGCCAGGGGAGCGCCCGCTGGACCCGCTGTCAGACAGAGGCTGTCCTCGGCCACTTATGGAGCCAGAGCCTGTACTCTTACTGGAAGACGAACGCCCACTGTCTGAGTTGGAGTGTCCGTGTCCACTGACTGGCGGAGCGCTTTTCATGGGCTCCAGGTGGCCAGTAGAGGACTCTCCTGATGCCAGACTGTAGCCGCCGCTGTTGTAAGGTGGGAGGCTGGAGAGGGAGTTGCGTCCGGAGTCTGTCAGTTGGCCGGAATGGCTGCTGCCGCCGCCACCGCCGCTGTTACGACCTCTGCTGTAGGAGCTGCTTTTCTCAGAGCAGGAGGGCGACGCCTCTATGTGCGTGGGGCTCAGCAGGTTCAGGTTGTTTTGGCTTTCTGATATGTTGGCACAATGGCGAGGGGAGAGGTATTGCATGGAAGTACGGTTCTTGGGAATGACCGGTTTGAAGGCAGTGGGCCGCAGCACTGTTTTCTCCATGTTCTAGAAAAGGAATATAAAGAAGGATGAGTATTAAAAAGGCAGGAAGGCTAGGATTTAAATTACTTTATTCAAAGACTCACCTTCTCTAGTTTTCCTGACACAGGGATCAATTTTGGAGGAGGCCCCCCCATGTTCCCATTCAACCGGGATCCTTTAGTCTCGTCTGCGTCACTTCCTGGGCTGGCACGTGTTACGTGGTTGTCATTCCAGTCGCCTACATAGTCCTCATTCAGATAGGTATAGTTCCCATTCCCACTCTCCAGCTCCCTGCTGGATGTCATGGAGTTCTGTTTCTGAATGGTCTGCAGTAATAAGGAGTCCAGAGGCGACTCAGAGCCCAGGCAGGAGGCACCTGGGGTGGGCCGTCGGACCCTGGCTCCCAGCTCAACCACAGATCGGTGGTCCTGGTAGTTGCCGGGCCGGGTGGCGATGAGGCTGCTGACAGAACCCATAGTATCCAGAGTGGAGGGTGGTGCGTTGATAGGGGATGAAGATCCGGAGGGGTGTCTCCTGCGGGATCCTCCACTGAGACCTGGGTTGTGGGGCTCAGCAGATATGGGCAGCGCCTGAACCAGGGCCATGGTGGCAGCTCAGAGGGGTCACTCGCTCTGAGAGAGAAAAATGACAGTGTGAGTCTCACAAAGATGATGTGTTAAAATTGTTTTGTAAGAGATGTCTCCAAGTCAAAGGGGCAAGTCTCAATTCATCTGAGAACAAGTCTAAGTCTTGAGTCTTAAAATACTAATAGGAAGTATTTAGTGCAACAAGACAAGTCCAAGTCAAGTGTCAAGTTTTGTAAAAGTCTAAGGATAAGTTTCAAGTCATTTTAGACAAGTCCAACTTAAGTCTTGAGTTTTGCAATTAGTCTTAAATTAATCATAACAAGGCTGACTCCTTGAGACTTGCAAAAGCACATCTCAAGGTAGGTCTCACATCAAGTGTTAATTCATAGAAAACAGAGTCTCAAGTCAAGTCTCAGGTCCTTCAGTACAGGTGCAGTCACAAGTCTTCATAAGCAAACTGCTAGTGATTTGTAAGTGTATCAGTTCTCTGATTGCCGACCACTAAAAATACTATTTTAACATTTTACGGTCAAATATGCGTTTTTTTAGATAGCTGACACAAAAACCTCTTGCTGTGATATTTAATCATCTCATCTAGGAAACTAAATACTGGTTGAAATGGCATGTTTTTCTCCCAGATATTAATGAGGTCAAATTCTAGCTGTTCAAGCTCCACCCCAGGGTGCATCCAAGGAATCTTTCTACGAGCAACTACGACAGAGGCAAATGTCCCACAAGTCCATGGTGGCCCACACACAGAGAACCAGTACAGGCCATTCATGAAGCCCATTCAAGCAGCACAAACAGGGCTTGAGGCATGAGGCTTGTGAGGCATGAGGCAGCAGAAGAAAAGGGTTTCTTTTCATTTGAGATGTAAAATGGCTCCCAACATGTTGGCATTTCCCCTGACAGCAACAAAGGCTACTGTCTACGCACATCATATCAGCCCTAGGAATGACTAAAACTTTATAACTGTGGATAATAGAAACACAGAGAAGAGGAGACAGGTTGAACTTGCTGTGATACTGCAGGAGGTGGGCCTTTAAAGTTGCTGAGTAAATCTAACCCTGCGCAGAAATATAATATAGTTGCGAGGAATAATATAATAACGTAGGAGGCACAAGCACTTACTGTTTCACTCGCTCACTCTCACAGGACTGCCGGTAAATATTGACACTATTAACAGGCACATACCGACCATGATGTCAACAATTTGTCCCGTGGATGGTGAACAGTAGAGTGTTGTGTGAAGAACAATGGCCAACAGGACACATGATGAGGTCATGGTGACAATGGACAACACACCAAACAGCAGAGCCACACTCCGACTACAGAGTCACAGAATACGAGGATATCCGACTGACGGATGCGTCCTGTCCTTGAGTTTCAGACTTGTCTAGCAAGTCACACAACATATGACCGAAGGATTGATTTAAAGTATGGCAAGACTGCAGTTCCCACTACGTCACGTGCAAATTTGTTTGTTACTGAATCAGTGTAGCAATGTAGGAAAACAAGGACTTTCCCTCTTGTTTCACCTAATCTGTAACCCTCTTAACCTGGGGGAGAAGACTGTCCATGTTCGCTAATAAGGTGAAAGAAGGGTTGACTGACAGCAGGCATGCTGGCCAGACACACTTCTAGACTCCACCTGCCAGGACAGGGCCATGCCAAGTCATTTTCCAACCTGCCAAGTTTACAGAGAGCCTACGAGGCTACAACTGCGATTTAACTGCGATTACCACACATTAATTAGCTTACTCAATGTCGGGCTGATCCCTACTTAGACTCATAATAACGGACTGAGACAAATCTGTTCTGCAATATGTTATTATAATATGTAAACCATCTGAAAATATAAATTGTGATACTTTTTTTCTGTCATAGACGTGGTACAGTTTTACAAATTTAACAGAAAGTCAAAAAATACGTACTGCAGAAAATCTCAAATCTATTTGCTCCCTCACGGGACAGGCTGAAAATGAGACTAGAAATACTCTGTCCATTGATGATCTTCACAGTTTCATACTGTATACTTCAATTACTGTGTCGGTGTTGATATGAAGGAAAATGTCATGTTAACGACAGCAGGAGCACCATGTGGTGTTTGGGAGACAGAATTAACGGTCCTAATGAGTAGAGCCTGGAGGATTAATCTTGTGCGATTTCTCTATGCACTGAGAAAAGCTAATTAGTCCATGATGATATTTATTACATATAATCCTTTCTGAATAAGAGGAAAGCAGACCAACTATGGCGTGAGCTCTCGTCTATAGAGTTTAGCTGTCAGAGAAAGTCCTCATACTCAAAATGATAATTCTTCACAACAAAGGTCTGAAACATGACTCACGGAGGAACCAAACTCTACAGGTGATTGCAATGAATAGCGTTCTCCTCGCTAGTTTAATGCAGCAGTCAGTGAGCTCACCTGGTGTTCAGTAGGGAGAACAAAAATAATCCCCATCATGAAATATGGAGAGCCAGAGGAAGAGGCTGCTAATTTAAAAGGGTGCATGTCTGAAAGGGGCTATCCACTCTTGACCCTCTAACAACAAACTGCGAGACGCCCTAGGTTTCATGGGTTTCATAGTGAGCCACAAACAACTACGCAAACTTCTGATTCAAGTACAAACGAACCAAGACAGCAAGTTTATAAATTGCAACTTGCACCTCCTCCTAGAGAGTCTAAAGGCTTCTCGTTGCTGTTGCTCTCCTCGGATCAGTTTTTCTGATCAGGGGGAGCCCGTTTGATGCCCTCTAACTCTCTCCAAGCGAATAAGCTCTAATCCTTCTGGACTCAAGATGACTGAAACTATGCAGGGGACTCTACTAAGGAGAGAAGAGGGGTCTCAAACTGTTTTTAAAGCCCCCGTCACGATCATGCAGTCCTGGTCTCGCTTTTGTTGTCATGGTGACCGGGGCCTCAAACATTATATAGGCGAGTAGGGGAGAAGAGGGTCAGAGGGCTGACAGGGAGGCCAGGACCCCCTCCTTAGCATCTTAAAGCCTTCAGTCGTTCTATAGCTTTGACTATCTTCCATACGCTCCCAGTTGGCGTTAATAATGCACATTAACAAATAATGACTGATGGACGAATCCATGACAACTAGACAACTTACTAAATATTCATTTATAGCATGGTCTTTGTCGATTAATCTGTGGAATATGTTTTACAATTATTTGCATACGTGTTTTCTCTATAAAATGTCA
The DNA here is from genome assembly GCF_008315115.2 of Sander lucioperca. Taxonomy (NCBI): domain Eukaryota; kingdom Metazoa; phylum Chordata; class Actinopteri; order Perciformes; family Percidae; genus Sander; species Sander lucioperca. The sequence goes on along the minus strand of NC_050194.1, from coordinate 22,025,089 downwards.
GAAAATAGTGAAAATGCCCAAAGTGTTGTCTTCAGATTGCTTGTTTTGGCCGACTAACAGTCGAGCCAACAGTCAAGATATTCAATTTACTATCATAAATGATAAGGAAAAGCAGCCCATCCTCACATTTAAGAAGCTGGACCCTGTGAATGTTCTGCACCGTTGCCTCATAAATGACAACAAACTATTTTTTATTGTGTTTTTTTTTTTTTTTTACATTTTTATCCGTTTCTAGTTATGTTGCAGGTTCATATCAAAATAAAAAGATGGCATGGCCAATATAAAAGCAAGATGACAGCTGTTTAACTTTGCTCTTTTCTATCAACAGAAAAATAATTGTAAAACGCATTAAAACTTCTCATTTCAGCATTGAAATACTGGAAAAGCAAAACCAACACTGCACGGCACAATTATATTTTAACCACCCCCATAATGTCTACAGTGTCAGCTGACTGACTGTGAGCAGATTGTTTTTGTCTGGGAAAGCCCTTCAAAAGTTTTAATACCTCTCAGTCAGGCAGCAGACAGACAGACTCAGTCACTCCTCCAGCAGGAGGAATGTGCGGGCACACCAGCTAATGAGAGCTAAGACTAAACATGGACAGAATTAGTACTGGTCAGTGTAAGGATGGGGCGACTCTACAGCCACTGCTTTTTCTGATGCATCATCATTCACATTGCCACATGCTTGTGAGAGGAGATTTAAAGTAATATTGCTCTCTGCAGCAGCCAACAGCAGCAGCTCTGGGGATCTGCTGTCACACCAAGGCTTCAGAGTTTTATCCCCAATCTTCCAGCCCTGACACTTTTATAGAATTACTCACAAGAAAAGCAGCATTGAGAGAATCTGCAATTGCTGCGTTTTTTTTAAAATGTGATCGCACTGCATAAAACTGTATGGATCAAACCCTACAAACTAAAAGACAACACACACTGCAAGTTACACAATTGAGTTCATTGTTTAATTGGTTTTAACCCTGTTTGTTTTCTGGGAATATGTTTAAACACACATTTATTCGGTAATATGCACTGTATACTGTGCACACAGACCCTTACCATTTAAGTTGAATTTGTGCTTTACAGGGGTTTATTACCAAACAATTTTACTGTTGATCAAATGATCACAGACCAACTGATACATAACAAATATTTGGCCTCTGGACTGCTGGTAAATCCTACACAGATTATAGCATATACAATAAGATAAACCTTTATGACCCCATTATTTTTACAATATTTACATCTTTATCAAATCATTCTAGTACCAAATCTGCTTATCAAATTTGAGTCTATTATACTTTTCAATATTTAAGAACTAATTCTTAAAGTTACAACTCAAAGTTTTGTTCTCTTTGGCAATAGGGGGTAATCACAGGTGTGTTTTTGGATCTCACTTTCACTTGTTTTTTCATTGTCTGTAATCTTCGCTCTTTTCTTTGTTTGTTCGGCCATAGTAACCATTTAGACTGGGGGAAAAAACAGTACGCCTATTCACACACGAGTTGAAGAGCAGGTCTGTTGCCACTGCTGGGTGATGGAAAATGTGTCACTAACTGTGGCCGATTATGATTTTTCTCAGGAATTTGTAATATTGCAAATGTGGGGGCTTTCATCAGTGTGCCATAAACTCAGTTACCATTGTGTTACCTCAATTGGCGATAGATAGTGATTTAACAGACATTTAAATAAAAATCTTCGAGATTATTACTTTAAAGACATTTTGAGAATCATAACTTTTCCCGGCAGATTATGCATTTGCCATTATGCTAAATAACTACCTGAATGTTTTGTACATTGCTCTCTGCTAACAAAAAGGAGAGGAGATCAAAGTTAGGGATAAGGAATTAGAATCAAAGCTTTTCAAAATCTGGATATTCTTTGAACCAGTCACAAAATGTCTCTTTACTTTTTACACGTCTTACTTCTGTGGTGAAATAGGAGGCGTAACAGAGATGAGAAATCCATATGCTGAGATCAATACATTGATATTTCAGTTAACAAGATCTTACTGAATATGAAATGTGAATCCGAGTCTGCAGTCAAAGGACTGACAGCCAATCACAGCAGTGTATTTCATTACACGTACAGCAGCAAGTCTAGAGAAATTCCGATGACATTTATTTGCATCCAGGGCAACCTTTCGTCTGAGATTGGCAATCAGAGAAGCAAACAGTATAAAAGCCTTTTTATAGAGGCCATATTACAAAGATACAGTATACACGGTTTACTGGCCCTGCCCTGCAAGACTGCAACGTCACACAAACCTGCTTTGAGACAAACTGAAAGAGCACTGCACTAAATCCTTCTTTGTTAGTACCACGCCATAAACACACATCCACAGCCTCAGAGGTGAGAGTCTAAAAATATTCCCCACACCAGGTAAAGTGTTGGGATTGAGGAAAAAAAGAAACCCTGTCATACTGGCCCTCATCACTGAGAGCAACACCACCTCTGACTCAAGGAAGACGTGGAGAGAAAGAAGCAAAGAGACAGAATGAAAGGAAGGAAAGGGTGTCTCAGTTTTCAGCAGGCAGCGTCTTCATGAGGGAACAAACAAATGAGTCTGGAGATCCCCTCCTCCACTCTCCATCTCTCTGCCCAAACTTCTGAATCCCACTTCCCCCTCCCATCTCCTTATTCTTCCCCCTCTTTCTAGAACATAGAGGGAAAGTGTAACAAAGCTATTTTAGTTTTGTAGACAACCTACCTTTCCCTGGGCAGACACCTCGCAGCCCTGGCAGCAGACACTACGGTCTCTGTGCCAAATGTTAATGTTCCCAACTAGAGCTGAATTATTGTTTACTGTTGATTAACTGTTTACTTACTTTAAAATAGTGGCAAGTGCCCAAGGGGACATCCTCAAATTACTCAAATATATTCAATTTACAATCCTCACATTTGAATAACTTTGAGTAGCTGGCTCAAGTAAATGACATAAACCAGTAGATGATTGTAAAAACTTGGAGATAACTTTTGTGGATCGACTAACTGATTAATCTGCTATTTGTTTCAGCACTTATCAGGTATAAATACCTTTTGTGGCATAGTTTGTGTTGTCCGTCAGACGGATATAGAGGTGGCAGCCCATATAAAAGAAAACAGTTAACTTAACAGGCCTTTCTTATGAGGGCATACAGGTTTGCTTAATTGGTGCACTGAACACTGTCACAAACACACACACGCACGCACACACAATGCAGCTTTGTCAAGTTTCTACTTCCTGCAGCTAACAATACATTTTTAATTATGAATTAATCAGCTGATTATTTTCTCTTATATTTGTTTAATCGTTTAGACTATGAACATTTTTTTTTAATTCTCAGAAGCCACGTTAATTTTAAAAATTTGCCTATTTTGGTTAACTAACAGTAACATATTTAATTTACAAGAAAAACAGCAAATAGTCACATTTGAGGATGGAGAATATTTGCCAATTTTGCTTGGCAAAAATAAATGATTAAGCGATCATCAAAATGGTTGCCGATTAATTTTCTGTCGATCAACTAATCGATCATTGACCAATCTCTGCAGCTCTAATTATTTGCATGAGATAAACCTGCACAAGTTAACTGACACATCATTATGAAGCAAATCATTCTTTCACAGTGACTGTATAAGTCAAACAGTGAATGAACCACAAATAGCTATCACCAAACATTTCAGTCACCTTGATTGCTAAAGTAATAAAGTTGACTTCTCTTTTCTCCAACGTTCCTTCCCTCAGAGTTTCTTACCCCAGTTTGCTCCCTGCATATCTGCTCTGGTGACTTTCGGACTGGCTTCTTCTTATCATCCAGCCTTAGCTCCTTCAGCGTCTCAGGTTTAGTTGGCTCAAACATTCACTATGTTCCTGTTCTCCTGGATGTTTGGCTCCGTTTCCAACCTTCCTGAGGGAAACTTCTCTAAACCCCCAGCTCATTCTCAAGCCAAATGCTGCCAATGTGAATGGGAGCACAGTCCCCTCCCCTTCCTCTCTCTAATGCCCCCCACTCCTTCCTGCCTCCCACCTCCTCCTCTTAACACAGCCCAGCCTCTCTGACAGATACACCTCCTCTCTCCCTGCTCCAGTCCTCCTCTACCATTTCCTTTGACCAAAGAAACTACACTCTGCAAAGTCCTCTAATGCCTTTGTCAGGCAGTAAAAAGAAAAGAAAGGAGAAAGAAATGGAAAGCCAGGGAAAGGCGAGCTGTCAGTTAAAGACCATTCTACTTCCCCTGCCTAGCAGAAAGGAACGGTGAATAAAAAGAAAGTGGGACTGCATGAGGATATCATCTCACTTTAAAAAGTCTGCATTTGCCACAGATGCACTTTCTGGATTTCAGCCTTTTCATCTGTCAAAATTGAGTCTTTTTCTAAGTGCATTAAAGACAAAACTAAACTAAAGAAAATGTGAGTGAAAAGAGGGAGAGAAGAAAGCTGGGAAGTGTAGGGAGAAAGAGATGAAACTGGTGTGAACTAAAGTTTTAGGATGCAAACGTTGTAGTAAGAAGTATAAAAACTCTTTATGAATATTCATCGAGCACTGCAGACCTGCTTCTCATCTGTCAATCTGATCTAAAAACAGAGGCCCACACCAAAACTTACTTCATTATTAAATATTAAGTTATAAATTTAAGTTTTACACATTTTTCCTGATAGCTATAACAACATGGGATATTTGTGTGTTCATGTGTTTGTGCCCTGGTTAAATCTTGAATCTGAAACATCTTTAACAAGTTCTCTAACATCCTGAGAAACCAGCTTCCGAAACAGTATTTTTTTGTGACAGCGGCAGCATTCAGCTTTTGCCTTGACCTGTAATCCACCATCTGGCCAAAATGAATTAAAAAAAAAAAAAAAAAGGAACGACAGGATGCAGTCGGAGCTCAGCTGCTCAGCTCCTAAATGAAGAGAGGGGTAAAGTAGGGTACGAGAAGTAGGCTATGCCCTGCCACAGCCTTACACACACACACAAACACAGATCTGTCCCACTCCCTCTCTCTTTTCCTCTCCCTCGCTCTCCTTTCTCCTATAACTGGGTCACACGGGTAGGCACGAAGTTTGTCCTTCAAGCAATGAGACGTAGGAGAGGGAGTTTAAGGTCCTTCTCGGTCACGTCTCAATGGGAGGTCTGGAGAACACTGAATATGCCACAAGTTAAGTCCAGTCCTGCTACAGACAAAACAACAGAAACCACTCTCAGTTAGAGTCCAAGATTGGACGAACAAACACCATCAATCAGCAGCTCTAAGGCCACCAGTGCTGGGATAAAGAGGCAGGCTGCAAATCACCCCAGTGAATGTCACCATTAACACTTGCCTCTTAGAGGTGGGGGTGGGGGGGTGGGGGGGCTAACATGACTCAGCCCCTTTTGAGGGAGTTGATTTACAAGCCGAAGCAGCAAAGTAAAATGACTACTCTGTGGCTTCCTTCCCTGTCTGCAGGATTGCCAAGCAAAACCATGAGGGGAATTAAAGTAAAATTCCAGTTACAACACATGATTCCAGTGTGGCTTGCAGTAATGCTGGGTACGTCCGTCTGGTGGTTTCTAGTTTATCCTCATAAGTTATATAATTTAAGTTTATTATCCTACAGAGATACACAAAACATTTAGGAGTGCCGTCTGTGGGCCAATTTCTGGCAAACATTGAAAGTGGCTCTTGAGAGGCCACAATTCTAGTTTATCTGTATCCATAGCGGATGGCCAGCAGGTGGTCATCAATCATAGGCCAAGCTGCCATCTCTCAGCAGCTCGTCAGCCTGCTTCCTTCTATATTTTCATAACAACGCCTCACGTCTGGGACCAGAAACCGACAGAAAGCTAGGCCATCCATCAATGTCCGCGCTGCCTCTGCGTGGGGACATCACTCCCTCTGGACACTGCAGCTAAAACTGGCATCGACCAGCCGGCCCTTTGGACCGCTTACTTCCAAAATAATCCACCAAGGCACAAAGCAATCCAGGTACACCTCCAAAATAAAACGAGTGCGAAGGTTTAGCACTTGGTGGTGGATGGCTCATCAGTTTCAGACACAAATGAAAACAAGGAAGAAAGAGCTTTGTAGAGTGAAAGAACTACTTTTAGTAAGTCCTGTCATAAATCCACAGAAATGGGATGGCTGTGTTGAGTTGGCAGGACCCCGATTTAGCCACACTCTGATTTACTGTATAATGTGCCAGAGAGATTAGGGTTACGCCTCCAGCTCTGGAATTACAGCAAAACCCTACCCATGATTAAGATCTGTTGCTAACTCCCACACAGCAGGAATGTGTTAACATCCACTCATAGTGGGATGCACACTGCTATGCTGCAGCCAATTCTTAACGTCAACAAAGTCTCAACCAGAACTGCTTAGTTTCAGATGTCATAGAGTTAACACAAATTAACCCTTGCGTTGTCTTCGGGTCAAATTTGACCCGTTTTCAATCAGAAATATGGGTTTCTTTCAACCAAATTAACCAAAAATAACATGGATGGTTCCCTACAACACTCTTCGCAAGTAAAATTAATGATCACTACTTTCATTGAATTTTGCGTGTTTTATTTAATTTTATAGCATTTGTGGTGCAATGGGGCACTATTGTGCTTTACACCAGATTAATACACGCACGCGCACCAGAGATGGGGACTCGAGTCCGAGTCTCGGACTCCAGTCGCACTTAAGTCGCACAAACAGCTGACTTCAGACTTGACTCTGACTCGACCCAAAAGACTTCAGACTTGACTCGGACTTGAGCTTCGAGACTCGTCAACAACCTGTTTTCATGCAAGTATTGCTTTTTAAATCTAAATGTATTCATGTATTTCTGTTTTCTTTTATTGGCGCATATTGGGGAAAAGTATGACAAGGTGCATGTCCCCTGCCCTTTGCCATAATGTGCAACGTAACGCTTGCGTAGGGTGACCAGACGTCCCGGTTTGACCGGGACAGTCCCGATTCTGAGTTGCGTGTCCCGAGTCCCGACAACAGCCTGTTGGGACGCTAAAATTTCCCGGTTTACACCAACCACTATGAAATTTAATCACAGGTAACCTATAATATTACTGGTGAAAACTGGAATGGTATTACACCTATTTCATTTAGGTGCAATCCTGCGGGCGAAAAAGTAAGATACTACTAATCCCATTCTAAGCTTGCAGCACCATGATTATTAACAGATATATAATTTATAATCATTTAATTCTTTTTAATGGCTCTCACTGGTTTATGTCCAGGGAACACTACAAAAACATTTAAAAAAACGTTTCAGAGCAAGGCACATTTTTCTGACAGCTCTGCATACAGTGGCTTTACTAATATGATCTGCATCACCAATGTCTGCCGTTTGCAAAAAACATAATGTGACACAAAGAATCTGCTGGGATGTAAAAGCATGTCCATGATGGTGGATGTTAGTGATATGAGGACGGATAAGGTATCTACATATCTAATCGACCTCTCAAATTGGTCAAATCTGGAAATGAAAATACATCTATTGTCGGGACTCAATATCATCTCCCGACGTAAACTCTCTGTGAATACAGCTTTTTCATCAACGGGATCGTCGACAAAAGGACATGCAATGTTTGAGAAAAAAACTTTTATAATCTGCCTAACATAAACCAATACGTTTTTTTATTCATGCAGATAAACTGCGCTAAAATGCGCCTGATACAGACTGAATAAATGAATGAGGAAATGAAAGCATGCTGTGTCAGAGGGAGGAGACTGAGAGAAACTTGAGGTTTCTTGAAGAAAACCTGCTCCCGACCAGGTTAGGTTCACAGACTCAGTTACCATAGTTACCTCTCTTTCTGAAATGGGCTGGAGCTACCCCTCTCTCTCAGGTTTGATTAACCTCCCTTTCTGAAACAGAAAACCCAGAGTTTCAGGGTTAACAAACTCAGTTTTCACTAAACCTGCTCAGACCCCTGCTCTATCAAATGAGAAAATATTTGTGTGTGTTGTTGGTAAGAATAACACTGGTAACACTTTACGGTAAGGGTACATGAATTATCATGAATTCAGGCATGAATTAATTGATGTATGCATTATTATGCATTATGTAATTAATGATTTATGTATTACTGCATTCCTTAATATCCCATGAATCATCAGGAATTGACGTGTTCATAGTCTGTCATTCGTGACCTCATACATGAACAACACAACTAAAGCATTAGGTACGTGGGCACATCATTATGAATTATGATTTATTAAGCATGATCATGATTTCTTATTTTTCTGCAAAAAAATGTGGTCATCACCGCGTAAATTCTGATTTGAACACAACTTGTGCATAATGATGTACCCACCTTACCTAATGCTTTAGTTGATGTGTTGTTCATGCATGAGGTCATGAATGACAGGCTATGAACTCCTATTTTATCCACGCGTGGCGCAGCGGATCCATGCGTACTGTCACCTGCTGTGGAGACGCTGACCTAGAGCTTAGATCGGCCCAAAAAAATCAAGCCCGAAGCTGCCCGAGCCCAAGCACGTTGCGTCACACATTAACTGTAATTATGAGCCCGAGCCCGATTTAAACCCAACCATTTTTTAATACGTGGGCCGCTGACGTTCTCAACTACAATTCAGAGTTCTTTGAACTACAGAAATCTGTTTAGAATAATGCAACAAGGACGAAGCATGTAAACTGCGCTGTTTGTTTAGAATGGAACGGATCGCAAGTGGATCCGAATGAAGAAACGTAACAGTTGTCACTGCCCACGACTTGTTTAAACTGCTTCCATACCTCCGACTTTCCTCCACACTTGCTCAAAGTTAATTCTCCTTTTTTTCTTTACATCTTCAAGCTCCCGGTGTGATGCGTGCGAGAGGAGACTCCGCGTATGACACGTGCTGCATTTTCTAACTGCAGCCTAACTTTTGTACACATTTGTTACTTTTATATAGCCTATATATATATTTATAATATTTCTGATTATGGCATAGCTTTCTCTCCACCCAAATAGGATAATAAGGTAATGGATAAAAAAAAAAATTGCTTGATCAAGGGTCCGGCCCGAGGATGTGGCGGAAAATAACGGCCCGAGCCCGACCGGCTCGGGCCGTTATTTTCCGGCTCGGGCCGAGAATCTAAACTCTACACTGACCTCACTAACCTCTCCTCCTCTGAGTCGGATCTCCCTCGCGCTGGACTCAGTTTCACTGAGCGTCCTAACACTTAGAAAATAAATAAATTGTATTACATCAGTGAGTTCAAACTGCTTATTGTGCATTTAGACTGACACTGAGATGCATGTTGTTCTGTAACTGGTGTGGCACTGCCAATATTTTCTTGATTTCCACTTCGACATTAGACATTTTTTTGAGTGAAAGAGACATTATATTTAGCATATATCGTCACAGGTAACAAGCTAACCATCACAAAGTGTTGTGCTAATGCTGAGAACAGGCAAATTGTATCTTTATAGTTGTATCCATATGATGCGACAGACTTAGGTTAATATTTCACCAGGTCCGAGGGCTAGAGGGATGTGTTAAGTAGACCCCATAAAGTTATCCTACAACTGATTTTGGTACTGTACTGTACAGATGGTAGCTACAGGACATGCTTTGAATTCATAAGATTTAACAATACAGTGTTAGGGACAGATCAGATGGCCAGAGACTTGACTTGGACTCGTGGCAAAAGACTTGGACTCGAGCTCAAAGACTTGACTTCCAAAAAATGACTTGTGAACATCTCTGACAGACACACACACACACACACCAATTTTTCGTAAAATAGTTATGTCTTTTTTTTTTTTTGTTTGACCATGACTGCAAAAAATAAGTGTAAAACTAGTTGGAATGAAGTTGGATAAAAGGGGTAACACAGCATTTTCTATGCTTTATAAACTAGCAAAGCAGACCAGGTCAATTTTGACCCGGGAAGACAACAGGTGTGATTATGTGCTGCCATTCAAAATAATAACGTCAACAAAGTCTCAACCGGGGCAACCTCCAGCTCACCCAGTAAGAGCGTGCGCCGCATGTAGGCTGAGTCCTTTGCAGCGGCCCGGGTTCGAATCCAACCCGTGGCCCTTTGCTGCGTGTCATCCCCCATCACTTTCCCGCCTTTCCTGTCTATCCACTGTCACTATCAAATAAAGGGAAAAGCCCCAAAAAATAATCTTAAAAAAAAAAAAAAAAAAAAAAAGTCTCAACCAGAAATGCTTGTTTTCAGATGTCAGAGAATTAACACAAATTAAAGCAGCAACTTTATTAAAGAAGATTCCTGCAGCAATCCAAGAATGTTTACACAAAATCAAACTTCAAGAACAGCCAAAAAGTTCTCATTTATTCTAATTTACACCACATTTCGTCCAAAAGGCTCCACTTACCTGTTAATGACACCCTGTCTTTAGCTTCTGGAGGCCTTAGAGAAGCGTGGGGTACAGGTCGGTCGAGCATCCCAGGAACTCAAACCAGTGAGCAGATCTTCATTCTCTCTTCTCCCAGACTGAGGGGATAAAAAACAAAAACAATGCATGTTGTTGAATCAGCAGAAGAGAAGCAGTGGGACTACTTCCACTGTGGAGAGTTGGAAAACCTGAAATGTGACAAGTGTGTTTATAGAAGTCAGTGAGAAAGAGGAAAATCTGAGTCATGATGGCAAAAAGGCTTCACGTAGCGCAAGGTTGAGAGTGAGGGGATTTTCCATGTTAACAAGAGTGAAGACCGAGCACCCTGTTCACTAAACAACTATTCCCAAAGTAAAGTAACATTTTTTTACCGTTTTCTCAATTCTTTGTCATTTTCTATAGTAGATGAGGTTAAAAAAAACAAAACTTAAAGACAAATACAGTTTCCAAGTTGAAAAATACATGTATTACAGAAATTAAAAATAACAAAAATGTGGATTTAATTCTGCCTTTACATCCGAAAAAAACACAAGAAGGCAGGAAGCACACTGCCACCATCTGGAAAGAAGTACAGACTCCATCTGTAATTCATTATACTGGTGTATTGGAGGTAAAGCAACATTTAAGTTTGGAGTAAAAGAGCATGAGAAAAGACTATGAAAAGTGCCAGAGGTGAGAAGATCAGACAGCCATTATTTCAGACTGCTGGCTATTCACATACTTTAGATTACATTTGGCAATATCATGTTTTCAGCACACAATATCATGTCAGGTAGAACAAACTACTGACAGAAACAGAAGAAATAGTAGGGACATATGGTGTACGGATAAAATCCACTGTTTGTAAATCAAACCAACCCCCTCAACTTCCCAACAAACATTTGTGCCACTTTCTAATGAACTACTGCAAGTTGTGAATTTAAAAAAAATCTGGCACTTACAAGGTTGTCTATTTGAATACAGATCCAAGTTTTAGATTGATTTGTAAATCAATAATATTTAAACTGAGGGAAATACCCTCAGACTGTGGTGCACTGTGGTAGGAGCTGAAAGTGGAGTAGCAGCTTACTGGTTAACGTGCATCCTGTTTTATCAGCAGGATCAGGGATGTTTGCTAAAATTAACATTACCAACTTCCTGCAGGGTAACTGCGACTGTACGGGCTTTACTTAAAGCTAAACAACCATTCAGCTATTCCATCTGTTCCTACTGTATGTTACAGATAGATGGAAGTGCTGAGGGGACTGTGGCTTCCCACATGTAATGTAGCTCAATCCAGATGGCTTTAAGACAGCTTCTTAAAAGGTTGCACTGTGATAGTGCCACAGTGTATACTCTGAGCCCTGTACAGTAATACCTTAATAGTTGCTTGTTTTACAGATAGACAGACAATCGAACCAAAGATCAGGTGTTTACTTAAGAGGGCCGCTCCCCTCACCTGCTTTTCCACATTGACAAGGAAGACCAAACAGCAGAGGGAGACATACTGGAAGAGGAGCACGTGCACTGAATGAAAAAAAGAGTAGATTACCATTTCATTACATTATTCATCTGCGGAACGGGAACCTTCAAAGATGCTCTTCAATATCACTAAACCTCACTGTGACCTGTTAACTGACCCACAAATCAATCAACAATCAATGAAGTGGAGGAGTAAAGATGAGAAGTTACTTGTTCTTCTCCATCAGAGGGTAAAGCCATTTTATTTAGGAGAAATTCGTACGAGTTAACCATCTCAGAAAGTTCCTTTGAAGTAGACATGAACTGCTTTCATGACAGTTCAAAGCAGATAATGAACATGCAAACACCTGCTGTGAATATAGGCCCTTCTGTTTGAAATGGTGAATGATAAAGCAGGTAACCAAGTGTCATTCAAATGTTTTTAAGGTTTTATGTACACATTAAGTGCTTCTTTACAATATGGATGGGCACGAAAAATAGAGTAATTAATTACTGATCGGACCACACGCACGCACACACACACACACACACACACACACACACACACACACACACACACACACACACACACACACACTCTCTATCAAAACACTGCCACCCCACAGCACTTAGGTTTATTATCCTAATGTTCAGACAAGTTAACAAACCCCATAAGAGATGGAGGAACCAACACACCCCGAATAAAGGCCACTCAGAAAATAGGAAAGTAGTGTAGCATAAAGGGAAATCATACAAACAGATGTGTTGACAATACTGTACTCTGGGTATCTGAGACAATGCTAAAAAAGCACACTAGCCTATTAGGAACAACTGAAAACTTGCCACTCTTTTTCATTTTACAGCTGCTTGCTTGTACATGGTTGTGGTCAAGAACATAATAACAGCATAGAGGAAAAACAACTTACATAGAAAAGACTGGGCAGAGGGTGGGAAGTGAATCTGCTGGGAAAACTGGCATCTTTGTCTTATTTGGACAGCGAAAGATGACCCACATGGAAAGCATCACATTCCATCTTAAACAGCAGAAAGTATCTGTATTTTCTCAGACATCCTCATTTAGGATCATCCAGGCCAAACCTCAAACATCCTCCCACATTTTAGAAACCTACAGAGAGAAAACTCCACTTGCACTGTACTGACGTTGAGGAGGAAACAAGGAAGGACCACAAGTGCAGCTGTCAGTGAAGAGGTGGTGCTTTTTGGAACAAATGTTAATACATAAGATGTCTGCAATTAAAATGATGCTGAGCATGAACTAAACCACACTATGTAAACTGTTGTGTGGTTTTTTTAATGTATCCAAAGCCTTGTTCCTAAAAAGCTACAGCAAAACAGATTAGCTTAACTAAATACTGTTCAACAAGATTGTTGGAGTGAATAAGAAAAGTAGCTAGAAGTTATCATTCAGAAGGCAAGTCAATTGTTGGTATAAATTGTAAACTTTAGTGGCTCAAACTAATGATAGAACGTGTCATATAAACTGTATTTGAAATTACTGGACAGAATGCTTAGAAAAGATATTGGGTTGTCCCTTTGGTTGTGTAAGCCAAATATGATCATTTTTTGTTAGTTTTTATTTATTTATGAATACAAGGAAGCCTGCACAGGAAGGTAATAATAGCTTATCTGTCAAGCATGGATAGATGAACTGTACATTGTTTGAATACTTGACATCCCTCTCCCTCTCTGAGTGCGCAGGCAGGACTCATGGCTCTCCACGCTAATTTCTTCTTTCTGCCTAAGCCCTTAGGCAACGCTGTGACGCAGCTACTGCCCAACCGGGCATCCCACCACCCACACAGCTTCTGATTCACACCCTCATTCTTCCCTGCAACCTCTCCACCTCTCAGTCAGCCTGCCTCCCACCACATGGTCAGCCTCTCCACTTAAAAACCTTCACTGGAGGAATGTGTGTCTTGTATGTTTTTGTGCATATCATGGCCTGTGTTTAATGGTGTGTGTGTCTGTGAGCCGTCCATCTCTTGGCCTCTTAGCGGGAGATTAAAATCAGGCCAAAAATCAGAGAGCGAGGAGAAATGTATTTAAAAATATCCAAACAACCAGCATCAGGGAGGGGGGGTCGCCCCACTTACAAACTGTACCTCCAACTGCAAGAAAACTAAACGAAGACAAGAAGGATGGAGACAGTTAAAGCAATGTTTTAAAATTGGTAAAACAGTTTTTTTTTCTTACTTTTCAAGAGATCTTGAGAAGAAGTAATATGACCTTGTTGGGTGAGAGTAAACAAACGGCCAAGGTGTATAAAAACTAAAGTAGAGATTGAAACAGAAGAGTGGAAGAGAGGCCAGGTGGATATATGTTAAATATTTAAACATAAAGGATAATTACAGTTTAGTTGGGTGTTATTTTCATAAGAAACATGAGCCGTCAGCTGATCAGACAGGTTGTAAACAAGCCAACAATTTAGCCAGATTAAACGTAAAAACCTAAGTAAAATGTCAGTAACATTCTCACATTGCAAAGGAAAACTGTGTGAGCAGGAGTTTTGAGGTATAAATCATCACTGGCTATGTAGTCTATTTACTTTTTTTCTAACCAAGTGCATCATCATTCAAGTGCACTATTTCTATGACGTTCAGCTCAGTGGTATGTTCAGGATGTTGCTGGTTCAAGCTGCTACGTTCAGTTTAATACAAAACTAGGCCTACAAAAGCACCGTTTATAAGGTTAATAGCTCAGATTAGATAAAGATTAAGATTCTGTGTTAGAGATTAGTTCATACATGTACTGGACATCTCTACAGCAAGAACGGTGAGTCAAAGTTGAAGCAACAATTCGGTTTGTAAACTGTGATGGATATTTACAGACATCTTGGTATGTATTTTACCGTTTGCTTTTGTTTTCTCTTCCAAATAAGTTTGGCTAAACTCTGGGTTTGATTAAAAACCTGTGTGATCGTGTGTTACTCCATCTGACTTCTTTTTAGCTATGTCACATCAACTTGTACAATTTTATCATAACTGCTAGAAATTATGGCCAAAACTACAATAACAAGACCCAAATTGTAATAAACGGATAAAAGGATTTTTTTCTTTTTTTTTTCTTTTTTTGGGGAGACGACATTTTTTTTTATCTGATACACAACTCCATCTCAAACTGTCGACCGGTTTGTCTGTTCACTGTGCGGTGTTTTCACATGTTCCTGACCACAGTCTGTGAAAATGACTGTGGGCTACACCACAGTCAGAAGGTGTGAGATGGATTACAGCAGGATAACGGGCAGTTGACACAGCTGAGGAGTTGGTGAGTGGGAAAATAAGTGGTTGTGGGAGAAAAAGAGTGTGAGAGCAAACTAGGAGTCAGAGAGGCTCCAGGCCTGTACATCAGCACATATGGGCCTCACTGCAGCAGCTGTGAATGTCATGATCACACTAACTACCTCCGCCAATCACAGCTGCTCATGGGAACAGGGCATGTTGTTTTTCATGCTCTTTTTAACTCACTTAATCACCCACAAGTGACAACAGATGATGCAGCCCACTATGTCCACATGCTCTGTAAAATATTCTCCTGACACAACTTACTTTTTGGATCAAAGCCAAACATAACTTTAATAATAATTGTGCCCACGTCCTCTGATTAACTCCGACGTCTGAGCCTACGTAATCCGACCAGTTACACTGTACTTCACTTTCCATCAAAGAAATATTTTATCATTCTGAAGGCTGTACTTTGAGCGAAATGGTGACGTCAGCATGTTCACAATGACAATGCTTATTTGAATCATTTACAATAATTTTTGAAAGATATGTTTGCTTAGTATTTTGTTTTTGTTGGTGTTCTTGCTTGTACTGAAATGTACATGTTCTTATTTATCTTTTATTTTTATTATTAACATGTTCGAAATAAACTTAATCAAATCAAAAAGGTCTACCTTGTTCAACATCTCAGTTTAGCGTGTTAGGCGTTAGCAGTAAACACAAAGTACAGCTGATGGGGATATCATTAGTTTTGCAAGTATTTGACAAAGCACAATTTTGACCTGATGATGGCACTAGAGGAAATGTTAAAGGCAGGGTTGGTAACTATTTCCAATATACACTTTTTTTTTAATATATATATAGTTTGAAATGGTCTTTACACCCCGAAAGCTCTGAAAAAGGAGCAAAAAAGATCCGTCATCTGTAGCTGCTGTAATCCTATAAAAACGGCCACCAATTACTGCCTCGCCGTCAGCTTAGAAAGAACCAATGAAATGCCTCCTTGCCCCGCTGAGTGTACTCTACCCCTCCATGTACGAGCCTGAGCTCAATGTGCATCGTTGCCGCATTGCTAACAGTAGTCATGTTGGTTTTAAACATTCGGCATGATAATATTAGGTGTTTGCTTATCGGTGACTGAGACATGAAGTAAAATTGCGGTCCTTCCTCCGCTCTGCTCTGAAGCAGTGGGGCTTGTCTGTGTGTGGGTCCGAGCCCCGAGGGCAGGGGGAGGGGTTAGACCAGAGACAGTATATAAACTGGACCAACAGATCCCGTTGCTCTGGACGGAGACCAGTGAAGGATATTAGAAGCACTTTTCCGGTGATGGCTGAGCGTTACTGCGCAACCTCCAACTGAGAGAGACGACGTAAATGTGATGTGAGCAACGTGTCTGAAAGTTGGAAGTCTTCTGGTAGCTGTGCCAAGAGAAATCTCAATCATTCCCAATCTTGCAGAGATGGAGAGCGTAGGTATATGTAAGGAGATAACATAGGCACAGGCTAATTATTGCTAACTAAAATGCTAGTTAACATTAGTAATTAAACTTAAACAGCTAATGTAAGTCCAAACTGCCTGCGAGCTTCTCCTGTACTATACGGTAATTCCTCTACTATGCAACAGTAAGTCGCGTGGTTATGACACAATCATTATTACAAAAACGTCTGCTACAGAGCCATAACGTGAGATACAAGGTAATGGAGCCTTTTATACATTGTCGTGTTTCTTTAAAAATAAACAATGGACAGTGTCTTTACATGCTTCAGATGTAAAGTTATTTGCTGTCAAAGTGGCGCCAAAATGAATGTCAGTCAATGGAATGCTAATGGGAGGTGATGGTTTGGTAGCATCAAAATGGCGCCATAGGAGCTACGCGTTCTGAGGAGAGGCTTACCCCCTTGGGTTAGACGAACCCCTGAGGAGATGCTACTTTCAAATCTTGCTAGCTTTTCAACATTACTAACCCTGCCTTTAAGGGAATACCAAACTTGTAAGGCAAATCATCCCAGAGCTGTTGAAACATTTCATTCAAAACCACAAGTGTTAGTAGCATTTATCTTCTAGGCGCCATGAATATCTCTAAAAAAAAAAAAAATTAAAAAATTTAAAAAAAAAGTCAATCCATCTACTAGTTGTTGAGATTGTTCACTCTCGACCAAAAAGGTTGACCAACGGGGCCAGCAAAGCAATCCCAGAGCCATGGCACCGCTAAACTGCTTAGTAAAGTTTCTACCAGCACTGATGCAGTATAAGTAATTTAATGACTTCAGAGTTCACTTTCAAGTTATCCTGGATAACAAGAGTTTCCCCCCCCTCCAAGGACACTCCCCCCCCCCAGTCATTAAGTGATGTTGATGGCTGTGACTTTGCTGTGAAGGCTGCAAAGTCCAGCCACTCTGGCATCTTATCTGGGCTGTTTGTGAAACTGTAAATCTAATCAGTACTGCACTTGTTTCTTGGGACCCATTTGCAAAGTGGCTGCAGGAAAAGATGTAGCGACGTGGGTCAATCCTGAGGAGGAAAAGGGGCACACATTTGGGAGAAATTTTAATAAAATAATGTGGGTATAGTAGTGGAGCAGGGAGGAGGGTTATTTTATTATGTCACAGTCATTAGTATTCAAGGGATCCATCCATCCATCCATCCATCTTCTTCCGCTTATCCGGTAACGGGTCGCGGGGGTAGCAGCTCCAGCAGGGGACCCCAAACTTCCCTTTCCCGAGCTACATTAACCAGCTCCGACTGGGGGATCCCGAGGCGTTCCCAGGCCAGGTTGGAGATATAATCCCTCCACCTAGTCCTGGGTCTTCCCCAAGGCCTCCTCCCAGCTGGACGTGCCTGGAAAAACTCCCTAGGGAGGCGCCCAGGGGGCATCCTTACCAGATGCCCGAACCACCTCAACTGGCTCCTTTCGACGCAAAGGAGCAGCGGCTCTACTCCGAGCTCCTCACGGATGACTGAGCTTCTCACCCTATCTCTAAGGGAGACGCCAGCCACCCTCCTGAGGAAACCCATTTCGGCCGCTTGTACCCTAGTATTCAAGGGATGACCACTGTAATGTTTGTAGAATAAAAAACAGCATTGGTTGCATAATTTCCACTTTGCGTCATGTTCCGATATAAAACAACCCTGAATTTTCTAAATTCAGTGAGTAATCTGTGGATTTTAAGAGCCAAATTCGACCAAAACAAGTGTATGAGACTGTCCCGTGGTGCACCAAGTAATTGACTATTATTTAGCAGAAATCATTTAATAAAATGAAATCAATTTAGAATCAGAATACATAATCTGCAAAAAATTGTATTAATCTGTAACCGAGCTGAAATGATTAGACAACAGAAAATGATTCTGCAACTGTTTTGATAAACGAGTCCAGTTATTTTTCAAGCCAAAATGTCCAAAATTCTGTGGTTCCAGCTTCCCAAATATGAAGATTTGATGCTTTTTTGTTATATATGATAGTAAACTGAATATCTTTGGGTGACTGTTGGTTAACTATAATTTATAGGCAAAATGATTTATAGAGAAAATAAAACGATAATGTAAATAATCATCGGTTGCATCCCTAATTCATAATTTAAAAAAACACTGGTTGGAGCCCTAAAGTTGTTCTCTTATATCACAGTTCAGTTCAGCGTTACACCGGTGCTTTTCTAACTGTGACATGTTAAAAAGGCCTATAAGCACAAAAGCCAAATTCGTGTCTTTGTTTTTAAGATTTTTTGGTGGGGCTTTTATGGCCTTTTATGGACTTGCATGACCTATGTAAAAAGAATAAAGGTTGGCGAAAGTTTTGGAAGAAGCACAAGACTTTGGACTTGTATTAAGGCATTAAAAGTTTTAAAATATGGATGGTGGTTGTTTTGGTGCCATGGCCAATTTGCATTGAAATGGGGCCATTAGTCAAAGGTCCAGGAAAGGCGGTGACAAAATATGGCAATTTGGGAGGTAAAAGATGTCGACAGATTAATGGCCGCTGTGCTCTGTACCTGAAAATTGGGTCGAAGCAAAAATCCCATAAGGAGGTCTGACCAAAGATAATTAAGTGGGAGGCCTCTGTGTGTGTGTGTGTGTGTGTGTGTGTGTGTGTGTGTGTGTGTGTGTGTGTGTGTGTGTGTGTGTGTGTGTGTGTGTGTGTCAGACATCTGTTGCTTAATCCTCTAAATACTTTCTATCTGCTGTATTCTTCAAATATTCATCATCACAGATGTCACCTGCTCGGGTCGGGACAGACACTCAGACAGAAAGGGAAGGAAAAAATAAGGGGTCTTGACCTGTTCCCAGGCTCAGGAATGAGGCGTCTTTGAAACCTCGGCTTCTGCCTCACAGATGCCCTCAGACAGCTGAGCACAAAATTAAGACTAAGACCAAAACAATCCAGGATATAAGGTTATTACAGCTAAGTGACACAAGTTTCAGAAGTCATATCTGAGTGAAAAAAATGCATCCAATTCCCTCATCTCCCAGCTCTGGTTCATTTATTTATATCACCTTTTCTTAACGTGGTTAAAATGTGTGCTTTAAAAGAGCAAAGGACAGGAAGAAGTAATGAAACAAAAAAAATTTGTGCTGTCAGTTAAACGCGTTAACGGCGTTAACGCAAACCCATTTTAACGGTGTTTATAGCGAGATTAACGTTCTTTTTGGCATTGCAAACTTTGTAGTTTTTTTCACATGCTGTTGCAACAACTAGTAACGTTAGAAAAACTACAACACCACACCGGATCTAGCTAGACCGGAAACAAAACAACAGGCACGCCGCACACACTTGTTTGGGCTTGCGATGTGAGCCGGCCAAAGAGTAGTAGGCTAACCTTACGTTTAGAGAGACGCCGAAATGGATGCCAATAAGATTCTGAATGGAAAGTTTACTTTTAAAAAGTTGCCAAATGGTTCCATTGACAAGACCAAAGTGATCTGTGTGTTTTGTCGTTGTGAACTGAGCTATCATCGCAGCACGTCCAGTCTGAAATACCACTTGATGGCCAAGCACACAGTTGATGCCAATTCTTCGCCCCCTCGTCAAAGCCAGGCGACAAAAGCACAAAGCAAGCCGATCCACTTTTTCATGTTGATAAGAGCAACTATGACAATGCGATTAACCGCGATTAAATATTTTAATCGTTTGACAGCACTAAAAAAAATTGATAACAAAGTACACATGTATGGTTAACGTTTATGATTTGAAGTTGGCAGGTAAAATCATATTTAAAAAAATGGGATTTAGACACAAATTTGTGTTGACAAGGTAAGAAGAACATGAATTGCCCCAATGTTATTTACGGACGTGTCCCAGGCAGACCAAGGTCAAAGAGTGTTTACAAAAACTGATTTGTGTGGCCGACGACTTAATCAGATCTGATCCGAATCACCCTGTCGCAGTAAAACCTGTCTGGTATGTATTCCACACATGGTTCAAAGAAACATTAGAAACAAGACGAAAATCTATTTACTCCAAAAGAAGAGGAAGGAAGGAGTGACGGTTGAGGGCAACCGCTCACTTTGTTTTGTAAACATACTGCATGTGTTGTGGGTTCAGAATATTGCCTGAGTTTATACAGTGTGCTGTGACACTACAGCAGATCCTTAACAGCAGTCTGCCAACTACACCCAACACAGCAAGTCTTCCTTCAGCAGAAATTTGGAGCTCCATGGGAAATTGTCGCTGTCAGGTGAAAACCTTGTATGTCCAAAACCGTTGCTTTTCAGGGAATGAAAGAAAAAAAGCGAATTTGAAAACATAAATTTAGCCATTTACCTTCGACAAAGTCAGATGAAATTGTCTCGTCACCGTTTAAATATTATAAACCCACAGATAGACATACTGTATAGGGTGACCAATAGCATTGATGTATGAAAAAAAATCTAAATGACGAAATATGGAGATACAAGGTTTTTTTGCCCGACAGCGATGAAACACAAGATTAACACACAATGCAGTCCTTCTTTGTCATGCACAGACTAAACAGACATAATAAGCCCGAAGCCTATTTTGCGTCACGGCTCATTGTTTGAGAAGCAACACTGTCATTATTTTGGACTGTTTTAAACACTGTGGTGTGGGAAACTGCAACAGCACTAATTACAGCAGGCAAACAGCGGCAGTGGAGTAAATTCAACACAATGGGACACTACATAAACAAAGAAACCTACAAAATACTAAATCAACATTTTATTTGACAAGATGGGCCCTCAGGACAACTTAAAACAACAGTCTTCATATTGCCTGACAGCAAAACACCTCCCACTGTTTCCATTGTTGACCTGTCTTCTAAAGTTTCTCTCTTTCTATTTGTTCTTCAAGGAGACGGTTTGTGTCGCCGTGAAACAAAGAACGAAAGGACTTGACCTCCAGTTTAAGGGGAAACATTGACAGCAGCAGCACGACAGAGAGGCATCCCTTACAGAAAACGCATCATCATCTATTATGAAACAGGGGCTTTTGGACTAATAAGTACGCACACCTCATCCCTGTTTCCCTAATTTCACAAAGTCAAACTGGAAACAAAGAAGGTGTGTTCTGTGTTGTGTTCCAACAAATAATTAAAAATTAAACTGTAAACATGAGGACATACACCCACATGAACACATGCAGTAGGCACACAGTCAGCTATACTTAACCCCTTACAGTAAATATCACATGAAAAGGTGAGACGTTGCTACCTCAGACAATCTTTTAGAGGTGCAACGATGAATCGATTAATAGTTGTCAACTATTAAATTAATCGCCAACTATTTTGATAATCGATTGTTTGAGTCATTTGTTTATAAAAAAAAAAAAAAAAAGATTTCTCTGATTCCAGCTTGTTAAATGTGAATACTTTCTAGTTTCTTCTCTCCTTTGTGACAGTAAACTGAATATCTTTGAGTTTTCGACAAAACAAGACATTTGAGGACGTCCTCTTAGGCTTTGGGAAACACTGATCCACATTTTTCACCATGTTTTAACATTTTTATAGATCAAACAACTAATTGATTAGACAGATTAATCGACTATTAAATAATCGTTAGTTGCAGCCCTACAATCTTTTGATGTTAATGGTTTTAATCCCCGAGGCCAGAGGACTATGTATATTTGCTCCCTTGATATAGAAGCCACATATTTTCTACGGCGGGGCATGGTGCAAAATGTCATCTCCTGTCTGCCAGCTCAGACACAAATAGGCTCAAAATAACAACGCAGACTGCAGGTTATAGTGCTGATGAAGGAACACAAAAGGGAAAATACAGTATTAAAAGAGGAAGTGAGCAAGAAGCTGGTGACAAAAGATGGAGGAGATCTTGACGAATTACGCCATCTACATAAAAAATAATTTCTATCGGCTGTGATAACATTAAGTGTAGAGAATCTAAAGTTGTCATTGAATGCATGGTCAAATTCTTTCTTTGCACTATTGTTTTAAGTCCTCTACTTACCACTGATGCATTCAGCAGTTTGGTATATTTTGTCAAATGAATAAGAGTTAAAAAATTATGTTCCTATTCCCTTCACTTTGGTATAGAAAAAGTACAGTATAATTTTGGTTTCAGTACTCAGGTAATGAACATTATATATCCATATATATTATATTATATTATATCCAGGCCTACTTAAGATTTGTTAAAACCTTGATTTCGTTACTGTACTGAGTGCAATAAAAAGTATAATTATTTAAGAAATCGCCTCTTCCCTAAAGAAACTAAATTAATAAATTCAACAAGAGATCCAAAAGGATGCAGATCCATTGATAAATAAAATGCTATAGAACCCCATTCCTAAACATGCAGAGTCATAATATTCCTGTCATGTAGAAGACTAGAACTCCACACGGATGCCAACACCCTGATATGTTGACGAAGCAGTTCCTCTGAAGATGTGAGGGAAGCTTGCAATGTGCTTATAAAATCCCTTGAGACATCATCAATGCAAATAGACTATGGCCTCCCACTGTCAAGGCACACAGTCCGCCCTTTTTCAAGCTTGCTGAGGTAAGCACTTGACCCCTGTGTGTGTTTATGCTGAAGAAAATGTACACATAACATCAAGTAGAGCTGGGGATTGAAGGCTGGAGCAAGGAGAGTTGCTCTGCTGTTTAGTTTGTTTGTTCTTCTTTGTCGTGTTATCATCTCGTTTTCAAGTACGATTTACAAATGAGGCAGCTGCACACAATAAATAGACACAGTGCTTTTTTTAGCCTCATTACTTAAATAAGCCCACTTGGGGATTTTTGGAGGGTATTTAAACACACACTACAGAGCTGCTGTGCATATATGCACCATAAATCCATCTTAAGATACACCCAATTTACCAGCAACAAGCAAACTTTTGTGTGCAAAACACTGAATTATGTTCTTGTTTCTCCTAGTAAACACACAAACTGTGGAGTTCTGGTGCCACAGTGTACCTGGCAATGCAATAATGCTATGAAAAGTGCCTCTGTGTCGAGCCAAAAGTGGCTATAGAAAGAGTCAAGAGAGGGAATGCAATTCATGTTAAGAATTCACACAATATTCTATGCCTATGCAGAACCTGGGGGATGGAACCTGGACAGCCCTCAAAAAGACATAGGAAAGGGATCTGAGTATTACACTGGATGATGAGGAGTGGGACAGAATCTGTAGGAATATTAAACTGTCATGCGATGTGAGGGTGCGCCTCATTCATTTTAAGATTATGCATCACTTCAATTGGAGTCCCTCCAGATTGTTTAGAATTGGTCTAAAAGACGCACCAAATTACTTCATGTCATATGGTCCTGTGATAAGGTCCAGGAATTTTGGACCGGGATACATGATAACCTATGTCAGATTGCAGGGACCCAGGTTCCATTCAGCCCAAGATTATTTGTTCTGAGAGATGGGTCAATCATAAGGGGGATGGATATGCACATAAGAAGCTGGGTCCTAAATGTTGCTACAACTGTAAGGATTTTCTTTGTGATTTCTATTTCTCACTAAACAACACTGAACAAACTGCCCTAGTCCGGGAAAACAATGTGTCTTAAATCAGGGAGAACAGTTAAAACATGAAAATAACCAACTTAAGACAGCAATAATGTTCCAATGACTTTACAATTGGGACAACATGAAGAGCACAGAACAGTATCGAAGCCTATATTTCTTTAAATTAATTTGTTCTGGGTCCATGACAAGGAAATTGTTGATTTATGATCTGAAATGGAGCTCAAGTCTGAGCAGGAAATGAGTCTGTATGCTGTAGGAGGCACTTTGTTATGTCTAAACCCATTGAACCTGCCATGCCTGATGCACACGTTGATAAAAACGGGAACTAGAGAGGACCACAAAGACTTAAGGAGGGACCTCCAGGCGACATTTTACATTGTAAAAGAATTTGTTTGGGATACTTGAGCAAAAAACTACTAATTTCCTCCATGATTTACAGATAGTGTTGGGGGGGGTTAAGCTAAAAAGGGAACAACAGACACCCTGAGTAATTAATTGTACCTTCACACACCTGCGCAGAGTTAACGTTACTTTCAGGTGTCCATCAACTTACAAATACAACAGGACACAATGCAGTTTTACAGCTACAACCCTTTACTTTACTCTTTACATTATTATTATAAAATCATAAAAATCCAATAAAAGCCTGGTTAACTTACCGTGCACGGTGGAGAGTGGACAGTCCGGGAGAGCTGCTCTACAAAGTCTGCTGAGAAAATCTGGATGCGACGTGTTCTTCGTCCTTTTTTTAATCGTTTTATCCACAAACTCGTGACTTTACTATGGTGTATGTTGATTAAACTACATGTTAAATGTCTTTCTTTCTTTCTCTGTTGCTTCTTTTGCTGCCTGGAAAGCGCGTTTGTTGTTGTGCGGGGAGCTGGACAGGCGGTGCTCGTGTTTAGAGAACGAAGGCTAAAGCTAGCAAGAAAAATAACGGCCACATCCGGTAATGGATTTCAAAATAAGATAGCCTACTTTTTTTGCCCCCCTGAAGTAAGAATGAACTTTATTATTCGCCACATCTAACTGTACAGTACAATTTAGTGAAATCCAGTCTCTGCATTTAACCCATCCTAAGCATTAGGAGCAGTGGACACCTCTTGTCAATCTTGTGGTTGATGGCCGACCTCTACCTCTGAGCCACCACAGCTCAGCTTTATTGTCCAAGTATGTGCACACACACAAGGAATTTTACATAGGTTTTTCGTTGCCCTCAATGTTACACACAGTTCCAATAGAAGTGGAAACGGAAATAGACATAGGCCTACAACTAAGAAAAAAAACAAGGACACCAAAGCTAAACAAAGATGGGTAAAAAATAAACAATGATTATGTACATACAAGTGATAGGTGTTTCTGGTATTTAGCCTACTCTTATTATTTACATGAATGGGGTAGACAACATGTTAGAAAATCAACCCCTCTCTGAATCAGTTAACACTTAGTCTCGCTTTGACAGACCATCCTCAACCGAACATAAACTGGCAAGTAGCCAGCAAGATTTGTCAATTCCAGAGGCTATGTTTAACATATTTCACCAGTTCTGCTTTGGCTATACCTGTATATAGAACTGAATTCAAAATACTGCAATTTGTTTAAAAATCAACTAGTGGCACTAGTTGATTTTTGTGGCATAGCTACGTACACATGAAATGACTCTATGCAAAATCGCATGCTTTTATTTTGAGCGCCAACTCGCTAGCTTCCGGTTTTGTCCTGTGTGTGAGGTACTTGAGGTAGTCTCTCTCTCTCTCTCTCTCTCTCTCTCTCTCTCTCTCTCTCTCTCTCTCTCTCTCTCTCTCTCTCTCTCTCTCTCTCTCTCTTGGTCACAATCTGCCTCACACAAACTGTCTTTAAACCAAAGAACAGTAGGTTAAATAATAAATGAAAGACTTTACAAACACCTAAACTATTCATTTCATACAGTATTTCATATGAACATACCATCAGCATTAAAAACACCACAAAGGTATGCTATTAGGACCATTTTAAACATGTATGTCTTTAAAAAATAATCAGATTGAACTAGTGTGTTTTGGTTGTAAAGGGATTACAGAACAGAGTCCTACAGTACAATGGTTTGTAATGAACATAAAGTACCCTAGATTCCCAGCCTGTTCCAGCACAACCGGTTCTTTGCTCTGTATTCTAAATATGTAGAACGAGGTCATACCTGACTAACCTCAACCCTCTCAGGCAAGCCTTTCTGCTCCAGAGGAGTAAAACAAGGCTATACATAGTCCCACTGAGAGATTTTACTCTGTAGTGGTCAATGTCACCATGTCTTTTTTTTCCACTGAGGCAAGAAAATGAGACAAGAAACACACTAATAATAAAATCCCTGTTTGCTTGGCATTTTTGGAGTTAAAACTCTGACTGACTGGTCCAACATACCATAAATCCACATACCTGCTATTGTATAGGCTAATTAATAAGAAATCATGCTCACAATGACAATGCTGATGTGTATCAAGTACAAAGCATAATATTTACAATGTTCACCATAGTTAAAGTGTGTTATCATGCTAACATTAGCTAATAAACACAAAGTACGGCTGAGGCTGATGGGAATGTCATTAGTTTTTCAGGTATTTGGGTATAAACCAAAGAATTGGACAAATTAAATGAAATGGGGTCACCAAAGTTATTACAATTCATCCTCTGGGGAGCATGAATGTGTGTACAAAATTTCATGGCAATCCATTCAACAGGCTAGTTGTCATAGATATTTAAGTCTGGACCGAGGCTGCTAGCATGGCTAAAAACAGGCGATTATAATCATAAAAATCTAGTAAAATAAAAGACACAACTATAAAACTTCTGTTTCCAAAGATGGGTTAACCTTTTGCTCACTTTTGAGGCAGTAAATAAAATTTCTGCACATAAAGCAGCACCTAACATAATTAGCATACTTCTGTCTAAACACACACACACACACACACACACACACATGTGTTTGCTTATTAACGTTGTGTGTATGTAGCACATTTCCTAAGTTTTCCTTCATTTTCAAAGAGCTGAACTCCATTTGCGAGGAAATTGGATTTACTGAACAGGGCGGCTTTGTGAAGCTGGTGGAGCTCCAGCAATCAGGCCTGATGGGAATGGAGGAAAATTGTCCCGCACTTATCTGGCCACTAGAGAATTTGAGAAGAGTTGTTAGAGTAATTGATAATTGTGTGTGGGTTGAATGTAGCGTGTGTGTTGATAATGACTCCCAAATTCAAACCTCTGACTCTGCTCTTCGCTACTCGAGCATGGGGGTCATTGTGTGTTCTCGCTGCTGTCTGCTCCTGGCCGAGGGCGTGCATGCCCCAAGATGCCTATCATTGCCCAAAGCAGCCAGCATATCTGCAATTATGTTGTGTTGGCTGATAATGACCTCCCCTCTGCGTCAATTGTGAGCTCATTTTATTCATAAACATGCCGGGTGGAGATAATTGGTGAAAGGTAATTGGACAATGATGCTGCAACTCATTTCACTTAGAAATGGCCCCTAGATCTCTGCTATTAGAGAGTCCATTTCCTGAATGTGAAACTGCAGTACTCTCCATTATAATACATTAGGCAAGTGCAGAGGAAGCAAGGGAAATACATTTTTAAGGTTTTCCCAGGTGCACTATAATGGGATTTGTGTACTTGATATTCCCTTTCCTGCACTCTTTTTTCTGTGGAGTACACACCAAGCTCTCTTTGCTTGTGTGTCTTTATGCATGTTTCTTTCTGTGAGCTATTCGATAGGGATGTCCCGATCAGGTTTTTTTGCCCTCGAGTCCGAGTCATTTGATTTTGAGTATCTACCGATACCGAGTCCCGATCCGATACTTCGAAAACAGATCCAGGATGTTCCATATTTTTTATTTAATTCACCTTATTTTAACATTCAACAACTCTGTTAACAAACAGAGCACTTCTGTTACATATCTCACAGTTTACTATGGCAATGTTGTTGTCATCAACTTTATAATACCTCCAGACCGCAGACATACTCGCGCTTTTCGCTTCAAGCTGCTTCTGTGTTCTACTTTGCCGGCATTTAACCAATAGCATCTCTGCAACAAAGTGATGTCATGCCGCATGCGTTGCTGTTTCTGTGTGGAGTCAAAAGGGTCTAACTCTGTGCCACCGCATAACTATAGATGTGTTAAAAAATAATGAGAATATATATACATATATATCTGAGTCCTGATCGGGAGGTAACGTCCGATTCCGATCGAGTCTGAAACCACGTGATCGGGCCCGATTTCCGATCACGTGATCGGATCTGGACATCCCTACTATTCAACAGTGCACTTCTCTCAGCATTTTTATGTTTGCAGTTAGAAAAACAACACAACTGCATGACAATCTTGCAAAGAAACAATTAGGAACTCACACCCAAAATCCACAGCAGTAAGCTAAATAGAGTGTAACTGAAAGTAATGCTCAGCCAAAGCAAATTGCATGAATGACAAGTAGGGGAGACAAGGGGAATGAACCCAAACACACTGCCTGTTTTACCTTGATCTGCTGATCGCACACTGTTGAGAGCCCAGGAGAGAAACAAACAAAACCATGTATCATGTCCTCTCTGACCTGCCTCCAAGCCCAGTGACTCAGTAGTAAATGAAAAGGTTGTTACAATATGAACACCAGCCGATTATTACCACAAGCTGAGAAAAAGTATTTACTTAATCAGAGACAGGCATTTTCAGTGATACAACGGAGAACAATGCATGCCTTGTATTCATATGACTAGTTTAAAGGATAACATCACAATTTGCGTCCTATTATTATAGTCTTGGCCATCACTCCTATCAGTTACAATAATATTGTAATCAAGCAAGTCAACTTTTACTGAGATCTGCGAACACAACAACATCGATACAACAGGGCAAGAATCACAAGCAGTCAGACAAACAGAGAGGTTGTAAAATAGCCAACAATTTATAATCTAAACCTCTTCATTTAATGTGAAACTAAAAGCGAGCACATCCAAACTGTAATAATCCCTTGTTGCACAGGAAACTTGTGTGTGTGCTCAACTATGGTTAATATGGTAGGTCAAAGTTAAATCAAGAAGTTGGTCTGTAAACTGTGATGGATGTTTACAACTGACAGTTCACTGTTCACCTTATGTGCTTATGTGTTGTTGTTTTTATATGGTTTACTGTAAAGCACTTTCTGACCCCTTCTCTGTCAAAGGTGCTATATAAATAAAGTTTACTTACTTACTTACTTACCTTCATGATTAGCTCAAACTAAACTATGTTCTGGCTGTAAAGTTTTGTTCACATCCACACCTGATGCTGCTGTGATGTCACAGAGGTTTGGCAGGAGCTTCTCGTCAGACATAATAATGGGTTATTTTATTTGTATATTATAACAGAGTGGATTAATATCTATCTGAAATGATCATGGGTGTTGTCTAATGTGTCATTTCAATGCCTCAACAAAGCTAAAAGACAATTTTGAACCTTTGAAATCCAGCATAAAACATACAATGGTGTGGCGATGTGTTGTGTTTGAAAATGTAAAGAAAAATAACACAACATGAAAGAGTACAATGACATTGTCTGTCAGGTGATTTAATGATAATTTTGACGGACAGCAGCCATAAACTGTATTTCCATGGCAGGTGCAGAGTCAGTGTTGTAATTAAGTCAATAACATTAAAGAGTTTGTCCCTCAGCTGAACGGAGCATATGGTTTTTACGCTTCTCCTAATCAAGGAAAAGTTGATTATGAATCATATGTCCATATGTGTTGTAATAACAAAACAATCAGTAACGGTCTACACGTGTCCTCTCTTGTCCTCACTAATTTCGAAGAGACGTACGCTGAGCACGAGTGAAGTATTTCTGCAGGTTCAGTTGAAATAGCTTCAAATTTATAGTCAGAACATCGATATGAATGATAATATTTTTGGCATGGCTCCATGTTGGCTCTGTTTATTTTCTGCAGGAATTCAGTTTCTTTTGTCGTTATTGTCTAGAGCTGCGAGCTGCCAAGGACTCCCTCAGCCATCTAATCTGGGCAAACCTGTGCCAAGGGAATTGTTTTTTTCATTTATTGAACAGTGAACTCACTTTGATCCCCATTATCAAACGCTGTCCTTTTGTAATAAAGGAGCTTAATTAAAATATGCAATCATTTCCTGCAGAGTGTGAGAGGAATATTTAATAGATTGCAACAAAAAAAGCTCTTTTCCATCCACCTTTGTTGAGCTGCACAGTATCACAGCTGACAGACAATGGCCTGGAAATGATCACATTCAACATTAGTGGCATGTGCTTGCCTCTATATTTTATTATGTGCACTGCTAGATAATCAGCTTAAATGACCATGCTGATGCTTATGATAATGCTTCAATTAACTGCTGCACTGTGCGACCACTGGCTCTGGTTTTCTGTGCTCAGGCTTTCATGAAGCAGACGGTCAGTGTGTGCACACAGTCTGAGAAGATTAGGCAGAGAGGGGCCTCCTTTGAAGATGGCCATGCAGACGGCTAATTTGAGAGTGAATGGGCATTTTCTTTGGCCAAGCTGCGGAGTATGCCCGGTTGGCTCAGCAAAGCTGTCTCCATCTCCCTTTCTCTATCTTTCTCACTCTCGGAGTGAATTAAAAGAAAGTCTGGTGTGAGGTGCTGGAGCCCTGCCAGGAGCCTCACTTATCCCCGGCGTAGGACGCTAATTCTGACCACTTGCTTAAAAGGAATGAGGCCCTCCACTCATTAAAAACAGAGAAGGCTGCCCCTCAAAGCCCCATTTAACATTTAGTTTTCTCAACTATTCCCTCCACCTCAGACTCCACTTTCCTGACCACAAACCCACCACTGTAATTATGCTTATTACTTTATTTTATTATTATTTTATAAACACTACACTCAGCATTTATATAGACTGTCTATTCTGGTCTACTGTGTTATTACTGACCTACATCACTAACCAGACCACAATTTGCACTAACTGTCTATTGACTCTTCACTACATTTCAGCATTTATATAGACTGTCTATTCATATATATTGCGTTATAACTGATCTACATCACTAACTAGATCATAATTTGCACTAATTGTTTTTTGTTTGACTCTTTACTACATCTCAGCAGTGTTATAGACTGTCTATTCATGTATATTGTGTTATTACCATATCACTTTCGCATATCCATCGTCTTACTTACACCGGCTTTGTAATGCTTACTTAATCTGCACTTCATGTAGCCTATTGTATTCTGTATTCCTGTATTGTATCGAATGTGAAACTGTATGTTGTCTTGCACGCTTATGCTTTTCTTGGCCAGGTCGCTGTTGCAAATGAGAACCTGTTCTCAACGGCCTACCTGGTTAAATAAAGGTTAAATAAATAAAACATAAAAATTGTCACCCACACCTGCCCCCTCATTTAGCCTCTCTGCTTTTTCTTGCATCCAGAACCACAGAGTAAGATGCTGCCCCCTCTCCAGTCCCCTCAGGGCTCTTGAACAGCCTCCACACCCATGGTGCCAGGGCAGATTAAGCCCCTCAGCACTCTCTTTGGCCGGATCTCGGTGTTACATAAGCCCCCGGGCACGGTGGTGTGTCTCTCAAAAGCTTTTCCTGTCGTGTTCAAAAGGCAGAGCATAGCCAGTGGAGCTCACTGAGATGGCAGGTGTTTACGGTACAGATCTGTCACTGGGGGGTGGATAGTCAGCTCAAGGCCTGTTGCTAATGCTACATGACAGCTCAGCATTTGAGACATGAGCACACAGTATCCTCAGTGTGGCAAGAGTGACGGAGGAGGATCAGGAGGGCCATGTTAACCAGGAGAGTAATGGCATCTGAAAGGATGCTGCAGCTGGTGTGTGAGACGGACTACAGCTCAATGTGAGTGCATCGAAAAAGCACAACATGCTGGTTGACATTATTAGATGTTTGTAGGGGAACCCACTCTACCTGCCACCCACAGAGAGGGAAAGCACTGCAGGTATTCTCAGAGGGGTCCAGCTCATGTTCAGCACACTCATCTGCACTTTTCTGTGACATCGCAAAGGTCTTTACAGTTTAAAGCCACTAAATGTACTTTGACTCACATCTATTAAGTTGAGACACTTTTTCTATAAGGTAGATTGTATAAGTCATTGATTTTAACCATCATATTTGAAATTAAACAACACAGTGCCCTTTACATTCTCAGAAATAAAATAATAATAATAAATAAGATAAAATAATAATAATAAATAAAATAAGACCACCATCTATGCTAAAATAACCCGACAAAGCCCATGACTGTCACCTCACTCACCTATAAAAGTAAAAGTACTCTTATAAAAGTATAAGAGTACATACATTTGATTGCAGTTTATTTTTAGCTGCGGATTAACACACAATAGTGAGTACACGGCAGCAGGACGGTGTGTGTGGGGTTGACTACAAACTACAGTGTGTGTGTGTTCATAATGAAGGGACATGTCACCCAGTGCAACAGCGTGCCTCGTTGATGTGTTTTTAATAGTTTTTGGACAACAATGGTGCTCTACAGCACATAGGAATAGAAAATAAATTTGTCATAGTTTTGGTCTTTTCATTGAATTTGTTGGCAATAAGAAAAATATAGAACAGTGTTATCCTTTAAGTTTCACATAATGAGCTGAAACACGAGCCTTCTCCTGCTCTGGGAGCACAGAGGGAAGGATGTACACTTGGTTATTAATATACACAGAGGCAGGCATACTGTTGGTTTATGTGGGTCAAACGTGCAGAGTGTGTGCACGTGAGTAAGTGAGGCAGCGTACCCCCCCCACACGCCCCATGTTCTGACATCAAGGGGACGGAGGGGCATTTTGAATCAGCTTTGAGTCTGAAACGGCCTCAGGCCTGTCTGAAGGCGACGTGGGTCTTCAGCATGCTGCAAATACACAGAGCAACAAGGCGTGCACTTTGGGTTGCTTTAATGGGAATGCAGTTATTTTTTAACATTTCAGACTGACCATCAGTAGAATCATTGTATACGAAACACTGCAATGATCCTGGAAACTGGGTCCCAGTTTCCCACTTTGATGGATAAGAAAAGTAACTGTGCTCGCTTCAAAAGAAGACACTGTAATGTGACAGACATAGTGTACTGATGAACTTGCTCTACATACTCAGTGTACCCCTCCATGCACTCCAGATGTTCTTCCCAGCATGTTCTGTCATACTTTCTATTTTAAATGTCAGTCTGGGTCAAGTAATGTCTCCCTCTTAAGCTGCTAAATTTGGGGTTTATCAAAACAAAATCAAAACTGAGTACCGGAATGTTCAGATAATTCTCAAAGGACTCAAGGTCCACATACTCTTTTGTTCTGAAGCTTTCGACTGTATCACTGTGGCTTCATCAGCAGATGAGTTTGCTCAGTTGTAATTGGACTGTAGATGTTTAAACCTTCCTTTTTTCTGAGCACCTTTAGGACTTGTTATCTATATTGGCTTGAAAGTTGAGCTTGACAGTTCAATCTTGACCTTAGAAACAGCCCAAGTCCCACCTACTTGCTTTTCTCCCGAGCTTTCAACCATATCAAAGGTAATTTGTGAAGGAAGGCTATTTGGTCCAAGTGTGTTTGTCACATATTCAAAGATATACATTATTCGCTATTTAATAAAGAAGAGGATATTGGTTTATGTGTCATTTACTTATTTCCTGTCTCTCTTCACTAAATTTCAATTTCAACTTTAATAAAAAAAAACACAAGTTGTTGTTTTTACACTTGGGTTTTTGTAGCCTACAAATCAAACAAACAAGATATAACACGTAAATCAGTGAGCTTGTAGAGGTGCTGGTAAACACATGTTGTTACTTTTCAACAGACCCAGGCTGTTTTCCCCTTTTCCAGAATTTATACTAAGCTAAGCTAAATCTGATGGCTGTAGCTTCATATTTACCATACAGAGAAAAGATTGGTATTGACTTTTTCATCTAACTTCCTGCAAGAAAACGAAAAAGCGCAATTCCCAAAATGTCTAACTATTCATTCATTTAATAAAGAATAAAGATGCTTTTTAACTTTCCTCCAAAAAATACAGTAAAACACTTCTCATGTTCTCAGAGCTGTCTTGCTCTGATCAATATAATACTGTCTTTTTGCCATGTCCAAAAGAAAACACACTACCATAACCAAGATCAGCTGAAAATACCCTGAACATGATCCTGTCTTGGACGTTGAGTTTAAGTCCCTTTGCAGAGCCAAAGCCCCCGGCTGAATAACTCTGATTGAAGGTCCTGAAATTACCTCCAGACTTGGTCAAATAGTTGGCTTAATGAAGGGCAGCTAATGGGGCAGAGAGCTATGCATGCATGTCATGTATCCATGCGTCCCATCAGCAGCAGTGCTGGGAGCAGCTGGGGCGGCGAGTTCATTTTCCGTTGACTGTTATTATGTCTTTTTCCTTGTTTGTGGAATCAGTTTATGAAGTAGAAATATTTCTAATACTCGGATCTGATCCTGATGTTTTCAGTGGGTTTTAGGTCAAATACTTCACGAGAGAAAGGATTTATCTGCAGCTGAAATATCTTTTCTTAGCCTCATATGATTCACATCCTCCCATATGTTGTAGAGTTTTGATGAAGTGGAATTCTTTTGTTCTCTGCTCAATTTGTTTCCTTCATGATTAAGAGCTGCGTAACTCAAGTTGTTTCATCTCCTCCACTCTCCAGATGGCAGCTATTTGAATAGGCATGCAAAGCTCTGATCAGCACAGGCCATTCAAAACAAAGACAACAATCTGACGTACACAGCGATTTCAGTATTTAACCCTGTTATATATTTTCACCACTCTGGGAAAAGAAATAGAAAAACTAAAGCTATTATCTTCAGATAATATGGATGAAGCTCAGCAATGCTATGAAGTATGACTGACAGCTTAAGAGTGTAAGTATTTGGAAAGGTTCTGTGCAATAGAATAGAATAGAATGCCTTTTATTGTCATTATACACATGTACAACGAGATTAAAAACAACTCCTTTTTCCAGTGCCAACACGTACGTAAAAAGAAATGTAACAACATGGAATAAAATAAAATAAGTAGTGCAAAAAGAAAAAAGGGGGGGGGAGGGTAAGGTGCTATTTCTGCATGCATTTGTGTCAAACTCATTCGTTCCAATTTTTGTGTGTTTTCCCTCTGTTAAGGAGCTGACAGGCGACATCATCTGAGTGCAGTAATGCCTCAAAACACAAAGAGCCCCATTCAGAGTCCTCAGCAGCAGTATCCCCCACCCACACTGTCAAGAGGACACCCAGACCCATCCAGCACACAGCCTGGAGTCATTATGGAAAGCAATGTCTACTTACACAGCAGTAGAACATTCACAGGAAAACATTAAGCAGTGAAGGAACGCTTGGAGAAGACGAAATGAGAGCAAAAGGATGGAACAAAAACCTGGCGATCACCACATCTGTCCAGGAGCTGTCTCCCTCCTGCCATCTCATCTACACTGATTTACGTTCTTTAAACATTCACAGGAATTATTCCCACAGCCTACAACATCTTCGGCTAACCGAGGGACTCAGGGGTCCACATAACATGTAAAGTGAGTGTGGTGCCAGGAGCTTCCCCGGACAGAGATGGAGTCAGCAGAGATCTCAGAGGCAGACAAAGAGGCCCCAATCTCTGTGAACCTCGAGACCGAGGCAAACAATGGAAAAACAATATTAAAGGGAAGCGCCACCAATTTTACACATCAAAGTCATGCTTACAGTTTCTTGGCGAGTAATACTGCATATGTGGAAAAAAAAGTTGTATAAAGCTTTTGCGGCTCTGCAACGTCTAATAAAATTGCCTCAAGTGATGTCACTTGAGTCAGCATCAGTTGTGGCTGAAGACTACAAAATAAAAAAAGGTTTAAAAATAAAGATTTAGAAAGAAGTGAGCTTACCAGACCTCTGTAGCCTGACTAGCATAACATATAACACACACAAATCTAGAAACCAACTGTCAGCGGTTGAGTTGCATTGTGGGTAAAGTAGGCGCCAGGTTTTGACAAGAAAGAAAAATGCCTGAAATAAAAAATACGATCTCTGGTTCTGTCGCATTGATTTTGATATTACATGTATCATAAATTAGAAATATGATATACTGTAGGTGTATGTCATCTTTGGTTGATGTTTCGTGCTTCTTGCTATGGGATGTTTCTGGTGCAACGAGAGTTTCTTAATGAGATTTACAAAGTGCAAAGATCCTTCATTTTTTTAATGAGTGTGACTCCCAGGGTGAGACTAAATCTACTGAGTGGATGCCAAGGTTGAACATTTTCAAAGGCCCTTATATCAAGCACACTGAACAGTTCCCTTTATGCAATAAATCTGAAATTTGATTTGGCTTTGCAGTGACTGCGATGAAATATGACACTTAGAACTTCAATACTGCAGCAGCTCACAGCTCAGTACAATGGAGTTTTTCACTTCTGAAAACTGCTGATTCTCCATGTAATCCCACACCAATGCAGTCAAGGCTAAGCAATTGACTTCACCCATGAAATATTCATATGAAGATGTTTTGAAACACATTTGCATTTATTAAGTCACTCAGTCCAAATAATGGATTGTGTAATGTGACACTGGAGACGGCTCAGAGCATGAAAACCTTTTTAACATAATGTGCAATCTGACAACACCTAACTATCAGCGTTAAAAGATAGTAACACTCACAGGAGGTCAAAAAGAGGCCAAATATTTCTGAAGTTCTTGCTAATCGCCAATCTAACTGACAGATTTATATGAAAAGCAATTACACACTAACGTTTGAAGTGTCGCTGAACTGTGCAGAATTAATTTTTCTTGCCAATATGCATGATTGTGCTGTTTGCAAATATCTCTAAATCACACACACATCTAGAGTACATTGTTAAAATAGTCATCGCTGAAAGCCTACAGGCAAAGCTAAATAAAAAACACGTCTGCAGCCAGTTGTAAATAAAGGCATATTTACTGTGGAGGGTAATTCTCATGAGCTTGTTATGTATAAAGCACACACTGCCCCCTGTTGACCAGATATGAAAACAGACAAAAAGCTGCATCACAAGCATTTTATTTTAAAAAAAAGTAGCTCATTCGATAAATCATCATTGTACAAATGCCCACAATGGTAATATGCACGTGCTTATATCATCCTGGCAAACAGACAGTGTGTTTATCATGAAATACTGAACATTACCAGGTCTTGGTGTCACAGTATTTTTTTGTGAAATTGAAGTACAGTATTTTATCAACACTTTAAACTGAGAACTCCGTCTTAATATACAGTAGTACTTGCATAAAAAAGCTTAACATGTACTTACACTTTACCATCATTATTTCACATTCTGGTTGAAACATACATACTTTGCTCCATAATGAAATAAATGTTTACTAACCTCTGATTTTTGGATCAACTTTCATTGTGAAGTACAATCAGAGCTCATTTTTCATTGCTTAAACATACTAAATATTCAACTTTAGTTGAACCTTGTGTTTTGGACATAAAACTGTCTAACATCTATGGCTTCAAACATGTAAATGTTAATGTGGAAGTGGTAAAACTGACCCACATGATCTATACTCCTTATGAATTATACTATATTATAGTTACTTCTGCATGCTTTCATTGTCAGTTGCAGGCTTCTTAATAGTCCGTGGAGTCTTTGTCGTTTTGGCCACTTTCTCTGCCTTCTCTTTTTTAACCTCTTCCTTCTTCACCGCCACCTCGCTCCCCTCCACCTCCCCATTTTCTGGCTTGGCGGCGACCTTCCTCAGCTTGTGCTTGCCCTTGATGGGAGCTGCGAAAGTGAGCGACGACTTGATGAAATCCAGAGGGAAAATGCCCACGTCTCCGTCGAAACGGTTCTTGGTCACCTGCAGGGACCTGCGGCCGGGGCACGTCACCAGCTTCTTCTCCTGCAGAATGAGGACATTGTCGGCTTCTTGGCTGGCCTGGGAGGGGTTACAGGTTAAGATGTGTCTTGAGTTATGTCGAATAACTGGAGCTTTGTAAAGAGGGTCAGAACATGTGTATTTTCATCATAACGTCAAGTCGTTTGTAGCTACAGAAATAGCAGGACACTCATGATCAAATTGATGAAATGAAAGCCAAAATAGAAAAAAAAAGGGTAAAGGAGTGTAAAAACAAAAGTGTATACACATGTATATATCAATGAATATGGGCATCTTATTTTGATGGCCCAGGTTTGGTCAGGTTATGTGCAGCGGCGCATCTCATTTTCTAAGAATTAAAGCTATAGTGCATAGTTTCTGTCGCCCCCATGAGGAATTCTAAGTAATGATTAGAGCCCGACCGATAAAGGATTTTTAAGGCCGATATCTATACAAATATTTGGTGATTTAAAAATCCGATATTCCGATATATATATATTTTTTTTAAATCCAGAAACGCGTAATAAAACATAAACAGATTTCCCTAACATTAGTTATTTGTAGTTATTTATGAGTCCTCACTAAAATAATGATAATGTTTGTCTGATAAATAAAATGTATAAAAATACAAACTTAAGATATGAAACTTAAAGTCCTTTGAACAAAAACAACATAACAAACAGGGAGGTTGTAGAGCGCCCTCTGGTGGATAAACTATGCAACGCCAACACTCATAACATGGCTGAAGGGTGTTTCGTCTGTTTTTATTTTATTTTTTAAATATTCATTTATCGGCCATTATAAATGCCGATACCGATAGTTTGGAAAATGCCTAATATCGGCCCGCCGATATATCGGTCTGGCTCTAGTAATGACAACAAAACTGTCGACGTGTCCACATGATACAAGCATTCCGTAATCGCACACTGCCCCCCCCCCCCACGCACAATCTTCTGAACATAGCCATACTCAGAAATACAGAGAGAGTAGTGTGGAGCTGATAGTCTTAATTAGCTTTGTAGCAACTCAATTGGCAAATGGCTTGAATGTAACGGACGTTCATTAATATCAAAAAGTTACGCACAAAAGCTTTAAAATAAAGTTGTTTAAAAATTTAATTCCTGAAACAATATACCAGCTGAGGTGGTTCGGGCATCTGGGCGCCTCCCTAGGGAGGTGTTCCAGGCACGACCAGCTGGGAGAAGGCCTCGGGGAAGACCCAGGACAAGGTGGAGAGATTATATCTCCACCCTCCATCAGGATCCCCCAGTCAGAGTGGGTCAATGTGGCTCGGGAAAGGGAAGTTTCTCCCCTGATGGAGCTGCTGGCCCCGCGACATGACACCGGATAAGCGCATGACGATGGATGGATGAAACAATATAGTATGTATTATCTTATCTTGTATTGTTTTGCGCCTTGCTTTTGTACTATACAACCTATTATTTATTTATTTTAATTTTGTATTTGATACATTATAACAAATTGCACATTTCCATTTTACTTAACTTAGTTTTGTTCATTACATTTGTTTTGTTCTCTTTCCTTGTTCTCTTTAAAAGATGAAGTGTACTGTTCTAAATTGCAAGTAAAATTATGAAACTGATTTCATTATTTGATTCATATACCTACACAGTTCTCACTCAAACATGACTAAAAGTTTAAATGTTATCTGTCACAGTTCCTTTTGTTTCCTTTTCGGGTTAATCAAACTGAAATCTGCTCAATTAGCTGCACAGTTTAGTTTGAGAAAGGTGAGACATTGCTCTGTCTTACCTTTGCCGAACCAAAGATGGATGCAGTTTGCAGATCTCGGTCATCCTCCTCTTTCCTGGGGTGAATGACCAAAGTGACATGGCAGCTGCTGTTGGTGGCAAACTTCCTGAATGCTCCAATAATGTGGTCCTGGACAGCAAACCTGGAACAGGAAACACAACTTCCATATTTGTGGAAAATGCACTTTAAAAGTATTGTGTTTGAAGAAACAGTTATCGGTAGATGATAGAATTTGTCATAACGTAACTCTTACTTGTCTACTGAGAGGTTTTCCTGCCCCATCATGAACTGCAGGTTGTCGATGATGACGTGGTTGATATCATACAGGTAGACGGCATGTTGCATCGTGTCCAGCACTGTCCTATAAAAAAGGTTGAAGAGGAACACTCGGTGAAAATTAGCACTTACATTAAAAAGAAAGAAAGCCTGTGTCCATTGAAACACTGATGAGACTTACTTGATGTTCTGCTGTCCGTGGAAAGTCATAAAGTAGAGTGGCAGCTCTTCAAACTTGTCTGCCCAGAAGTCATACTGCTCGAGGTTTTCCTCCAGCCTCTGCATGGCAAACTGCGTCAGCATGATCTTTGCCAGACGCACGTTGTTGATCTCAAAGCTACCCCATAACGTGTTGACGCCCTGCATGCAAAGGTCCAGAGCAACCTCACTGATAAAGGTGGTCTTCCCGCTGCCAGTAGGACCTAGTAAACATAGAGGCATACATGTTAAGACTAATAGATATTTGATTGTAAAACATGCAGAGTGGATAAGAGATAATGAAACAGATAATGATGATGTGTACCAGTATTTACAGCTCATATTCAAACTCAACATGTCCAAAAGATGTGTACACAGCCCGAAATATATTCTCTTTTTCTGGACAGTTTGATTGAAAATAAACCTTGACCTGCTGTGTGTGTGCATGTTGTAAGTCCTATTCTTTCCAATATGTGATGCACAGAGCTGACCCATAAAGAGGGTAGTTCCAAAATTAAAAACACAGAATTGGAACCTGCTATTACTTACAAACTGAAGCTGCATTTGTTGTTTTTTTTCGGCCACTTGGGGGCATTGAAACAAGCTGAAAACACAACACTGACTTTGTGTCACCTAATTATCATATTTCTTCACCAGGCAGCTATTTGCCACCAACTTGGTCTCTCTGATGTATGGTAATGTGCAGGAAGCGTTTATCAGAGCTTTTTTGCTGAAAACGGATTAATGGATCAGAAAAGCAAATCAAGGAGAGCAACTGTAGGTTTGGGAGATCATTTTCTGTGGGTTAGTCACTACTTGATATCTTTCACATTATACATTTGATCGACTGTTAATATGTTATATATAATGTAACAGCTTTAACGTTTTATGATGCTATAGAAGGCTATGTTTACATCAGTATTAATTAAACAAGTATGGACCAGGACTATATTTTTGAATTATTATTACTTTAAAAAACACAGAGAAATTACTGATTGGGCCTTTAAACATAAGATTAGATTAGATTAGATTAAACTGTATTGTCATTGTGCAGAGTACAAGTACAAAGACAATGAAATGCAGTTTGCGTCTAACCAGAAGTGCAAAAAAGCAGAAAAGTGCAATGTGATATACAAAGTATAGACAGGTGGTGCATAGGCAGGACAAGAAATATATTGCAGTGGTATAAGAGCAGAATAGGTATGGCTATGTAATATGAACAGTGTATGAACAACATGTACAGATATGCGCAATGTAGTAGCAGTGACATTATAATAGTGTTAAGAATAATATAGATATATGCAGTGTATTACCAGTTATGTAAGTAATGTTTTCTACCTGTGAAAACAGTCAGCTCCCCCTTGCGGTGTCCCTTCAGGATCCTGTTGAGCTCCTGAAATCTCACCCACTTCACTCCAGCCACCTGCTCTGTGTTCACCAGCTCCCCATACACGTCCTCTCTGAGCTGCTTGAATGACACTATGGACTTATGGGCCGCTGGGATGGAGGATTTGATGATGTGGCTGAAGTTTTTCCCCTGGGCAAGCGCCTCCACGGGACACGGGCGGTACTCCCCTGGTCGCACCAGCGAGCAGCGCCTCAGACCCAGCTTGCGTGAAAAAATCTTTGACGCCTCCCAGGAGCGAATGTCCCCTCCCAGCCACAGCGTCACCCGATTGAACTGCTCCAGGTAAGGCAGCAGGACCGGTGGAAGGCAGCTGACCCCACGTGGAAGAGCCACGCTGGGGAGTCCTGTGGCCTGGCTCACAGCCAGAGTGTCCAGCTCATGTCCAGTCAGTACCACCTCCGCGTCCATACGCCCCACCAGGGGGAGGCCAAACAGGTTGTAGTAAGAATTAGACTTTGGGACTGTAGCTTCATTATAAGTAACTTTGTCAGTGTCTGTGCTTTGGGCAGAGAGAAGCTTCACCCCCTTTAGGGAGGAGTCAGGTCCACCAAACCAGGGGAACACCAGACTCTTGGTAGGCTTGAAAAGCCTCACGCCAAACTTCTTGAGTGTTGCATTAGAGACCTTTGTGATCTGAAACAAAACATTGATAAAGCTCATTGTCCTGTGAGGAAAATAATCCTGAGATGTTATTCAAATCCCTGCCATGTGAATTCGTTTTTGATAATCATTTCAAAGCCTCAAATCTAAAATATTACAATTTAAATTCTTAACCATGTGTCAGTATGTTTTATTGTATGGTTCTGTTCACATATTATTTTGTTAATTTGTCTTTAAATTCTTTCTTGTCAGCCTTTCAATGTCTTAACTAGTGTTTGTCTTTGCTTTTCATTGTTATGTTTATTTATTATGATGTTAACTACTGCGTTTTAATCTGTTCAGACCTTTGCAGAATTCAGTTTTGAAAAGTTTTTTATACAAGTTTGATAGTATTACTCACAGTTTAAATTACATGAAGTTACAGATACAATATCATTACTAAGTGTGAGAAATGATCTACTGTACACATTAAAAGACGGAGAAAATATTTA
Organism: Sander lucioperca; assembly: GCF_008315115.2. Taxonomy (NCBI): domain Eukaryota; kingdom Metazoa; phylum Chordata; class Actinopteri; order Perciformes; family Percidae; genus Sander; species Sander lucioperca. Next base: position 21,982,544 of record NC_050194.1, on the reverse strand, counting down.
TATATATATTTAAATTATGGAAATTGGGACTTGTGTGCCTCTTCCACATTTATCTTCTTCACATATCTCATTTCATAGATAACTATAAGCTTATTTTGTAGAGCAATATATAGACTAGGTTTACTTTTCCTGCTTTTCAATGATTGTGATGAAGATGTGATGGTCTCTGTTGTTCCTTTGATTATTTTGACTTATTAAACGAATAAAAAAAACATGCAATCACTCATGTTCTATGAGCACATCTCTCACTAATTTACACTCAACATTACCTGGAACATGGTTTTAATCAGCTGAACCTCATCCTCAGGGAGGTCAGTGAGGGGCACAGAGCTGGACCAGATCCTCTGCACCTCCCTCAGCTCTCTCTCCCTTTCCTCCTGCTCCTCCAAACTCTCTGGGTATCCCAGCAGCACATGAGGGCTGAGGAAGTCCTGCTCCTCCTTCTGCATCACCTCCAGGCAGTCCTGGAGATCCTCCCAGCTCCCTTCCACCAGCGTGTCTTTACACAGAAACTGTCCGGTGGTTTTGTCGATGAACAAGGAGAAGCTGTCCCTCCGGGCAGACGGATCCACAAAGATGCTGGGAATGTGGAAGCAGCTGTAGCCATCGTGGAAGGGAATGTCTTTGGAGCGCAGATACTGTTTGATCTCTGTGATTGTGATGGGGCTCACAGGAAACTCTACAGTAGACTTGGCATCCTTTTTATAAGCCCTGGTCCACCTGTGTGTCAGGTAGTCTTGGTAGTAGCCTTTCCCAAGAAGGTCTAAACCACATGGAGGCCTGTGAAGGAGCCTTTGAGTGAGAAGTCTCACACTGAGGGATGGTAAGTGACTTTGATGGAGAAACCTTGGGGCTGCCACCTGCAAGAGACAGGTGCTGCCCCTCAGCAGCAAGCTCCTCCACATTAGCTAGTTATCTGGTTAGGGCATTGAACCTGCGACAGACACGACAAGAGGAAGACACATCAAGTAACACACAGCAAAGCTACAAAGACATGTCTTCTTGCATGACCTACGCTAGTGTTTATCAAAGACAGCACAGACAGGGAGGCAGAAAGCCGTTATTTTTCATCAAACGGACATTAACTGTATAAGAAAATAAGCCTGAATGTGCGTGACTAAGCCGTAACTAAAACATATAAAGTTTAATTCAAGAACAAACACACAAAATGCAGCTTACTGGGTCTGTTGCTTGCCCTCATTTTCCTCCATGCTTCTCTCAACCCCGGGCTTTTCGGTGCGTTTTCAAAACAAGTCCGTGTGAAACATACAGGGAAAGGTACCGAACTGGGTTCATGTTTATGCTAGCCACATTTTAATTTTTACATCTCAAACATTTCAAATATACGTATATAACATGTGTCTTTTACAATGATTACAATTTTGATTTGTTAATGGAAGAGGTTTTATTATGAAGTCTTGTTTTCTGTAACGGCCATGTCTGTTATATGTTTCGTTCCGGAACATATCATCGACGGAACGCAGTATATACATGCCCGTCAAGTCGTCCTCTATGAATGTTGTTGCTAGCTAACGTTGATTTGTGCCCAGGGGTTTCTAACGATATTGTATGTATTAATTAACCGTTCATTGACTGTAAAACGATGACATCCAGAGGGACACCGAGTCGCTTCCTTCAGAGCGTTCTTCAGAACGGTATCGGTCGGTATGTCTGCCAGCTGAAACGAGTCTCCATCATCTTCTCTAAAAATGCACAGAGCTCGTTGGGAGTCAGGTAAACAAACGCTTTACACAGCGATACCTTAAAATAAAAATATTCTTTATAAGTGAAGTGAAAGCCCTGCCATCACATTACATTACAACAGTATTACATTAGGTAAATGTACCTAAAGGTCCTATGACATGCTGCTTTTTGGATGCTTTTATATAGGCCTTAGTGATCCCCTAATACTGTATCTGAAGTCTCTTTTATATAGACCTTAGTGGTCCCCTAAAACTGTATCTGAAGTCTCTTTTATATAGACCTTAGTGGTCCCCTAATACTGTATCTGAAGTCTCTTTCCCAAAAGGGGGGGCAAGGTGGGGGTGTGGTCTTGACCAACTGCCATGCTTTGCTTGTTTTCAAGCCATGATGTCTCTCTCTTTCTCATGGGCGGGCCAAATTCTCTGGGTGGGCAAAGCAGAGAAAGGGGAGGTAACCTTTCCCCCTTATGACGTCATAAAGGGCAGATTCCAGATCGGCCCATCTGAGCTTTCATTTTCTCAAAGGCAGAGCAGGATACCCAGGTCTCGGTTTACACCTATCGCCATTTCTAGCCACTGGGGGACCATAGGCAGGCTGGGGGAACTCCATATTAATGTTAAAAAACCTCATAAAGTGACATTTTCATGCCATGGGACCTTTAACGTATCAAAAGTAAAAGTACCTGGCTATGCTGAAAAAGGTACCGTGTTTGTCAAGGTACTTGTACTTTTGTTGATCACATATTCAAAGTATTTATCTGTCAGGTAACTATACTTGTCATATAAATGTATGTACTACAGTACTTTTGCTCTAAAATTTGTTGGATTTGAAATACAGGTTGTGGTAAGTTTTATTTCTTGAAAAAATGTACTTGGTTACATTCCACCATTGCCAGTGATCTAAATAATCATCAGTTGCAGCATAACAAAAGGCAACATCAGATATTCTTACACTGGGAATTGATATTGTATACAAGCGACGCAGACCACCATGAACAGAGTGAACACAGCATCACAACTTCTTCCCTTCTTTTTTTTCAGGGAGTTCATTGAAGAGGGAGTGGTGGATTATGCCAAGAAGAACCCTGCAACTGTCGTGTACGTGTCTCCTCAGTCATGCAGGATACCCAAAATAGTTGCAGAATACTGTAAGTACCTTGTGTTTTAAAGGCACAACTGTCTAATTTTAAATGTTCTTTCCTCATTATAGCACATGCTTTATATATAAAAAAAGGTTTGTTGTATGTTAGGTCCTGTAATTTCCTAGAAAGTTTCTTGAAAAGAACTATGTAATATGGTAAAAATCACAGGGAAAATTGACACTAAGTTCTAAGGTAAGTTATATAAGTTAAGCTTGTTGTGTTGAGTTAGTATAAGAAACATGAAAAGTGAACTACAGTAAAGTAGCAGTGTGAATATGTTACTACTCCTAGATACTGTAGGGGGCAGTATAACACACATTTTTGAGACCTCTATTTAGGTGGAAGTTGAATGCTATTGGGGGTTTCAAACAGTTAAATAGTCTCACCCAGAATCAGATGTTCTTGTTGACACCGTTACATTTCACACTAGGCAGAAATCTATGTTCCTTATAAAGTGACTCATTCTTATTATTATTTCCTCTTTTTCCTTCCTGCAGTAAACGGCAACGTGAGGGAAGAAATCGTCACGAGCAAAACGTCTCCGCAGATATCAGAGCTTTTGACCAAGCTGACTAATCAGTCGGGCCTGGACATCATACGCATCCGCAAGCCCTTCCACACAGACAACCCCAGTATCCAGGGCCAGTGGCACCCATTCACCAACCGGCCCCCGTCCATCGGTCCCATCAGACCGCAGAAACAGGACGCTGAATAAGGACTATCCAAAGTTTAAAGTCAAATTTGGTGCTTAATTCCAGATTATTCTTGCAAGATATGTCCTTTTTCTGAAGCTGTTCAAGTGTCTGTGATCTAAATTAAATCACAGGTCAAGTATGGTTGCAGCAATTTTCCAGTGTATTTGTTGGATGTTTCTGCAGAAGACCCCACTATCTATCGACTGAATATTTTTCAACCTGCTCTTCTCTCTTTTGGTGGTAGCAAAGCCACTTTAGCTGTGCAAAGAAGTGCACACAGTACCAGCTCTGAATGTCACATTTGAATAGACTTTACATGAATCCACCAGAGGCTTGTCAGCTGGTTTATTAAAAAGCAGATAACAGTTTTTAATGTTGAGGTTATGTAGTAATGTGCAGCACTTCGGAGCAGATGGAACTTTGTATGAAATAAAAGAAAAAATTATTGTGCAAATGCTGGCATTTAAATGTATACTGTGCATTCTTTTAAAGTTGTATTTTAACAGCTTGTCAGAAGATCAATAGAGCAAAACTGATTGCAGCTGTGCTGTCTGCTTCATTAAGTCTGAATGACTGATTTAACTGTCCTTAAAATACTTCACAGACAAGACGCATATGAGAAGTACACATTTTTTTATTTGAATGACACAGGGGGAAATGTACATGTTTTTACAGTTCTAATACTGATGAGGTTTGAGGGTTTTCTTCGATGCACAACCTTAAACGATCCAGAGCTTAAATGAACATGACAGATGGTTGTGTGATAGCTTGAGGGACAAGTTCTAACCTTCAGCAGCAAAGAGCTGTCCTCTGCGTCAGCTGTAAGAGGAACAGAAAACTCCTCTAGTGGGTGATTTGTTCAAATTTAACGAGACGGATGTTGGCAAAACTCCTCGCTGCTTTCTTTGCTGTTCTCACTCTGAATTCATCATTTTTGACTGCAAAAGGCACACAGCTTGACCCTTGCTTTTCTTCCACAAATGACCTTGTCGTTCTTCTCAACAAAAGTTCATCCGTACAATAAAGTACAAGTCATCAGATGAATACAAATAAGCATAACATGAAAGGTGCCCCCAGGACAGATTGCATGTTTCTGTTGATGGATGGATACTAGTCTGCTGGCATATATAGCTCTGGCTGCAGGAAATGGTTTGGCTATCTGTGAAAAAATTATGTAGAATAGGAGCGTGAGATGACTGCTGAGGATGGTGATGAGTGTGAGACAGTGGAGCCGAGCTCTGCAGTGGGACACTGGTGCTGATTTCACTAATTTTCTCCCAAATATCTGTACTTGAGTTGCATTTTTAATAAAAATGTGGAAGCCCCTTTCCTATTAAATTACCCACAGACATAAAGACTGCAGTTTCTGTTGTTATACATGTACTGCTTAGCCAATACATTTGTTAAATTCAAATTATCTGTAAACTTATATCACCAAAGTTAGGTTAAATCAAACAGTTTAGCCTGTTTTAAAGTAAAGAAAGGAATTCAAGCATAATTGGCTGATGATGTGAACATGTTTTCTGTTGTTTCATGCTCACTTCCTGCAATTAAATTTATCCATCGCACCAATTACAGATATCAGGGCCACTTTGCTCTCATCACACCCGCGCTCCCCAATGGGAACTGGCACAGCTAGACCCACGCTAGGACATTAAAGGCTCTAAATAAAGATGCTGTTGCTAAGGTACTGCCTTGAACGCTGCTCTGAAAATGGCCATTTTATCCCCCCTCTGAGTTTATGTTATGCCTCTGCTCTGTCAGAGTCGCATATGTACTGAATGTAAATGACTCTGGGATCATGTGGGCTCCATTCCCACTGGAGGACAGTGGCCTTGCTGCTTGCCACAAGCTAAAAACAAGCGAGTGTATTGGTGTCATGAGACTAGGATAAGGTGTGAGCATGTTTTGCTTGTCATTTCCTGACTTCCCCTCAGGGCTGTTGACACTGACTATTTTTTTTTTTTACCAAGCTGAGCATAATGCAACGTGTTCTTATCTGCACAAAAGCGAGTGGAAATTTAATGGACTCAAATAAATAAGACATGAGAAATAACAGTCCTTTCTGCAACAGCTCAGGTGGCTAAACTATCTTACAAGAAACAAAGATGTCACTTCAGCCAGAAGACCACATAGATATGTTCAATGTCTAACAAAAAAAACATGTCATAGTTTACAAGAGTATATTACATGACTTTTAACAAACTTACAAAAGAACTGTGCAAATGTGAACCACTTTCTTTGGCCAACACAGAAATAGTTGACATAAAATACAACATAAAATATACTGTATCTTGCAGCGGCCTCTAGCTCACCCAGTAAGAGCGTTCGCCCTATGTTGGCTGAGTCCTGCAGCGACAGGAATTGTGAGTTTTTTCTCTGAATATTACCCCCCTGCCCTGGCTCCATAATAAAAAATAAATAAAATATATGGCCCTAGCATGGATGAGAAAACCTTCACTCGATCCTGGTCAATCTTTTGGAGCACTGTTAGTATATTATAATTTAAGGACACAGAATTATACTCAGTCTGTCTGATTCCTATATGGGAAATGTGTGCAATCAAAACTTTCTCACAAATAATAATATTGGGCTCCTGGGTAGCTCACCTCCTAGAGCAGGCGCCCATATATAGAGGTTTACTCCTCGACGCAGCGGCCGCAGGTTCAACTCATGTCATTCCGTCTCTCTCCCCTTTCATGTCTTTAGCTGTCCTATATAAATAAAGGCCTAAAATGCCCAAAAAAGTATCTTAAAAAAAATTATAATAATAATATCAGCTAAAAATGTGAGAGTAGCATTGACAGTATCTCGAGGGCTCTTTGAAAACCGGTTCTAATTGATTAGGGGCCATCATGGCCATTTGTAAACTCAGAAGGGTCCTTGAGAGAGATACAGAGAGTGTGAATGTGAGCAGAGTATTAGATGATACTGTCATGCAGAGGTGATGAGATGGGAAAGAGGCAGGCAGAGAGGGGGAGAGGGGAGGAATGAAGATGAGGAAGAAAACAAGTTAAAAGGTTAAAAAGGTTGAAAACAAAAGCAAAGTAGCTTCTGCCAACACGTCCATTTGTCCTCAACTGTTCTCTGCATGGTTGGCCAGGACACACAGGTCAGGTCGAATCGCAGAACACTTTTCAGAGAAAAACACACCTTAATATGTAACCGCGGAAGATATTAAATGATAAGGTGTATATATAATTAACTGACAGAAGTTCACTCTTGTCTAAATTCAATCTATAGACACACATGTGAAAGGGTGTCCAATACTGTTCAGCTCCACCTTCAATAATATCCATATTTGGATTTGTCCATGAGGATAAACAGAAACTGTGAAAGTGGACAGAGGAAATTATTTAGAATAATTGTTATTGGAGCACACAAAGGCATATGGTGAGGAATATAGCAATGTTAGCCAAGTAAAAAAGGAAAAAAGAAAAAATTGGAGTAAATCCAATCTAAAAAAAAACATACTGTAAGATACAGTGAAAAAAATCTTAAGTCCTGAAAAAAAAAGATCTATTTTTAATCAATTACATCTGATCCTTTAAAATAATGTCTGGAAGAACAGACTCTAAGCAAAAGACTAACACTTGGGCTAATAAATAGTCTGCATTAAGTAAAGAGACAAGCCTATAACTACTGAGACTGAGGCTTGGCATAATGTCATGAGATTGCCGGACTGAAAAGAATCAGTAAACATAATAAGTAGAAAAGTGGTTAAAGTTTCAGCATGCTTAAAACAATGTGTCATCCATGTCTAAAGGTGAATGACCGAAATGCCTGCTGTCACAAAGAGGGGCATGCTAAGAATAGTACAACAACAATATTCATAGTGTTGCACTCAGCTGTGCACACAAAAAAGTGACAACACATGTTGTGCAAAGCATGAAAAAAAAGAGCCTCATACACAAGCAGGCAAGCCCTTATTTGAACCATACTGAGGCCTTTGGTCAGACAGAATGTCCTCCATTTAGGCCAGGACATTTATCCGTCTGCAGAGAGTGCATTTCCTGGACTGTATATTCTCAGAATAAAGTGGCTTACAAGGCAGATAAGAGGACGACAGAAAACCTGCAAATGCAAAATAGCTGCTGCCCCCTTGTATCATCATCTGTTTCCTGCATCGCTAACCAGGACACTTAGGTTAAATGTTTTCTGTCTGCTTCTACCTGCACAGACGACAGCGCTCTATGCAAACAGACAAGAAGCCCCTGTCCTCTCTTTGTGGAGGCAAGCCAAGTACCCCTGTTACTGTCAGCGACGCTCTGACAGATGCACCGTAGAGGGCTGCTGCTGAGCTACCGCTACAAGAGCTGATTCAACACTTTGCTGGAAAGTGACATGTTTACAAACTACTCAAAGATTCATTTCAGTCCCTCTAAGTTATACATGTGCTATTTAATCATAGCGCTGGTCACCTTGCGAAGGAAATACTGTAGGCTCTGCAGTTCTTGTTGTTTTGGCATTGCTCTGATGTCAGGTAAACACTGAGCATGCTTTTGTGGGCTGCATGTGTGAAGGTCTTCCTAGACTGATTCGATCACCACCAGCAGCTTTTTCACAGCAGAGGACACGTTTAAGAAGTAGATGAAAAAACTATTTTGCCTCTTTGTAAAATAATTTTGAAAGAATCGAAGTGTTGGCATGAAACTCATGCAACATCTTGAAGGTGTGATGAATGATCGTACAAAAACAGGGCTTCAGTCTGAAAAAGACAAAGTATATGTATGTTTAGCTGTATAAATATAAAACGGCAAATAAGCATTTTCTTTACAGCATCTCAACCGTTTGTTTTCAGTGTGCGTTGTGTATTCCCCGTAGCCTGCTGGGCCCTGACACCAGTCTGTGGTCTTCAGTGAATTCAATCAATCTGACCACAAACTGACTGCACCTTTAATGGTCTTTAATAGACTAATTAAGCTGCCTTACATACAGCTGTGTCTACTTCCCCCCACAGCTCTTGCCACTGGCACTGACAGAACAAACTGCTTCTCACATCTGAAACAGTAATGCAATTACAGTATTGCAATTTACATGAGGGCAGGAGAAATGACGAAAATGGGATTTAAATAAATGTAAATGTATGATTTGTTTTACCACCTGAGCTTTCGTTTACTGTAACACCTTCTTAAAGTGATACCCCACATAAAATCTATCTCTTGAGTATCAAACAGGCGCCACCCTCGGGCTTGACGGGTGGCTGTAAAACGAGTAGTTTGCTCCTTCATAGAGAACAAAAGCTTGCATTCAGATTGAATTCATAACAATTATTCGGGTTAAGCATCATTTATGAAGCAAAAAAATGTCAAACAGCTTCTCAATTGCGAGGATTTGCGGTTTTCCTCTGTTTGATATCATTTCAAATTGTATATTTTGGGGATTTCGGATGTTGGTCAACAATACCACAAATTTGAAGACGCCACACCGGGCTCTGGGAAATTGTGATGTGCATTCTTCACTATTACATTTTTTAGGCTAAACAATAAATTGAAAAAAAAAATTGCAGCCTTACAATGGATTCCTATTTGGACACATTTTCACTGTTAAAACATCAATCGTAAACCATTCTTGTAACATTTTCATGTACTTGTTGGCTGCTTCAGCTTGTTTAAAACAATGTTAAGTGGTCCTTCAGTTGGGTAGGTAAGTGCATTTGTAGGAGGAGACTGGATGGTCAGCTCTGACGTCGCACACGGAATGGGGGAGAGAAGGGTACGTGTCCTTATTAGCCAGCCACTGATGTGAGACACCTGGAGGTGGGATGCCAGCCAATTCATCCCGGAAGGATGCATTTTTTGTCCACAAAAGAACCCTGAACTGCCAAAATCCGCCCAAACCCAGAGGACGCCAAGCAGCTGAAACAGTCTACTATCTACTACTATCACCACCAGCCTCATGGAAGGCGTGGGTGATACAGAGTCAGCTCCTGCGATTACGGGTGAGTCAAACCTGTTCTCCCCTAGACCACCAACAGGAACATCCTAACGTCAGACTTGCAACACGTAGGGAAAGGCTCTAAGTGTGGGCATGTTAGGTGAAAGGTAGTTTCCCACTGTAGCCGAATGCAACAATGCACAAAAGATAGATTTTGGGTGGAGTATCACTTTCTGCCCCATTGAGGGCTAATATTACATGGCACTAAAAACTTCCTGAACACTCCCACAGTCTCATAAATACGTGATCACCTCCTGGCTGGCTGGATTTATTTCTGTGTCCCAGTTTGCACCTCTGCGTTTTTGTGTCATATGACCATCATCGTTCAAAGCCTCCGGGGAGTTTACACCGGGGTAGCATCATTGAGCTCCCTACTCGTAATTTTGTAACAGTGCAGTCTATGGCCAAATTTTTCACAGCTCCACTTTTTGAATAGCAATCTCTGGTTAGTGTCGTCCATTGTTGAAGTGAAATCATGGGCCATTTGTCATGGGAGACACAGGAGGCTGCACATTTCAGATCAGGTGAGGACACGACCTGTAGGTACTCTGACACTGGGTAAATAACAGCAGCGTTTGATACAACAGTCAGTTCTCCCCACAACTACAGGTCACAGTTGGGGTAAAAATAAATAACGATGAGGACTGAGAGGGGCGTCCTAGATGGAGCTCTCATCAGGCTGCAGGTCCAGCTGTGTGTGTTTCCGCTGCTCCAGGATCCTGTTGAGCTCCTCTGTGAAGGAGTGGTAGAGCGGCGACATGCCCTCGTGGTCGGCCTGCCTGAGCAGCACGTAGCTGTTCCCGTTCATCTTCCTCAGCACGCTGGGCAGAGTGGCCGACAGCCCGTTGGTGTAGTCCGTGTTGGGCAGCGGAGGTGGCATAGGTAGAGGAGGGGCTGGAGGAGGTGTTTTGCATGGAGAGAACTGACCCTCACCTGGAACTATCTGGAGAAATCCATCACCTATGTCTCCGAAAGTTGTCATCGAGATGGAGCGACGACCCTGGCGGCCATTGCAGTGGCTGGAGATGGTTCTAAGTTCGAGATGGGAGCTCCTCTTTCTCTCAGAGCCCCCCAGGACCTGTAGCCCCTGCTGGGAGAACTTTCGGTTCTGAGAGACCCGTCTGGTGCAGAAGCTCACATAAAGCAGCACCACGGTCAACACCAAGCAAAGCCCTCCAAGAACCGCCACCAGGGAAATGTACACGGCCTCCATGTGTCTGTAGGTCTGGAACTCAGCTCCCGGAGGCAGCGGGGCAGGAGGTGAGGGCAGAGGCTGCTCAGTGGGGCTGCTGGTAGAGAAAACAGTCGGGCTGGAAACTGTCGTGGGGTTAGTCGTGGCTGTGGGCTCCACGGGGAAGTACGTATCTGTGTGTACCCTGACTGTGTAAAGATAAACCAGGACTGAGACGGAATTCTCCAAGGCAAAGCAGCGATAAGACCCGCTCTGCTGGGCACGAGCTCCGATTATGAGGAGGCCATCTGTGCCGATGCGGTAGCCCGAATTGAGGCCGTATCCCTGGAGTTCTTTGCCGTTTAGCGTCCAGCGCGGAGTTGCCAGGTTGGAGCGCAGCTCGCACTGAAGTAGCACGTCATCACCAGACATCACAGAACGCCTCCGATGGACCACTGAGCAACAGAGAGAGAGAGGACAAAAGACATGAGACGGAGCTTAAAAAAAAAAGAGATGAAACAAGAGTGAGAAAAGATTGAGACAGCAAGATAAAGAGTTGGAGAATGTGAGAGAGGCAGCAGTGCAGCAGGACGGAGAGATTAATATAGAACGAGTTGTCAGGTCACAAAGGATACATTTGCAAAGTGCAGGTGAGCAACCTGTGCGGCTCAACCTTTCTGCATCACTTTCCATCACAGTTCATAAGCCTCTTTAAATGTAGTGAGCGCTGCAATGCAGCCAGCATGACCGCCTGACCTCCATTAAGAGAGGAACTGATTAAAATGTGTACGCTGGGACCTGGGGGATGGGTATGGAGCGTACACCTAATGAAATCCATTAAAAGCTGCTAAATGCTTGGGTTTTTAGGCAGAGAAAAGAAGTGTTGGATTTGGCAGTCACACTATTTGCCTGGCAAATCTATATTAAGGAGAAATGGATGTGAGGTAAAATAAAGTAGTAAACTTTCCCAAAATTAAAAGTGACGCATGTTACATAATGGATGTACAGTGTGTGTGTGTGTGTGTGTGTGTGTGTGTGTGTGTGTGTGTGTGTGTGTGTGTGTGTGCGCGTGTGCGCGCGTGCGTGTGTGTGTGTGTGTGTGTGTGTGTGTGTTGTTACCATTTCCTGAATTCTCCTTGCAGCCCCTGATTCCCTTCAGGATATCCTGGGTAAGGTTTGACCTGAAATGAAGTGATTTCAAATCCAGTTGTAATTTTGAAAAATTATTATCTAATCTTTATTTAACCAGAAAAGCCTCGTTGAGATTAAACATCTCTTTTTTTAAGGCTAAGATAGGTAGCAATAAGAATAAGTTTCAGACAAACAACATGCTGAAATGTGTTAATAAAAACATCAGCGGCATCCCATAAATAACCCACATGGCGCTTTAAAAAACAACCCAGGAGCGGTCTAAAACCATAAAAATAACTAAGACACATCCAAAACAACAATTTAATGAGGCTAACACGACAATCAAGATTCTAAAATACCCCAAAACATCTGCAGCCAGAAGAGAGCACACCTAGTTTCTGCAGCAATTTACAAAGAGAAACCAATTTTAGATGTAACTGTAGAAGGTTCCAAGCAGAGCGGGCAGCATACAGTATATAGTTTTCTTTTACCCTGTTCAGTGCAGAATAGTAGTGGTGAAGACAAATCCTTCCACAGCATCCCCCTCTATGTACTTCAACAACCTTCCATGAATAAATAGTGGACATTGTGCAGTATAAACCAGGGAAGTGTAAGATCCCTCTCTCCCTTTTGCAGCTTTTTCCAATCGTGATACTCACCCCCCAACCCCCAAACAAATCCACAGGAGAGCTGATGTGTCTGCTGCCATAATGGCGATTAAGATGTCTGGTACTCACTCATGCAGAGTGAATGAAGAGAGTCACAAACACTCCCCAGCGCAAGAGTGAGCCAAAGTAATCTTAATGTATTTGAGTATGTGTGTGTGTTTGTTTGGAAGGGGCTTATAATATGCACCATTCACGTATGTACTGTATGTACCTGTCCAGCTGAAACCAATCACCAGGCCACAACTAAAAACATTTTTTTGTAAGGTTAATGACATTTTTTCCCCACTGGATTTAATTTTCCTGGAGTCATCTAATGTCTAGGTAAGCAGTGGTGGAATATAACTTTGTACATTTACTAGGTACATGTACAAGTACTACACTTAAGTACAAAGTTATGATCTGTAAAACAGTCTGGAAATTCCATGTATTTTTTTCTTTTTTCTTTTCTGTTTGAGATGCTGAGTTACACTTGACCTAAATGCTGAACTGCAGAAGAAGCTCCTGCTGAGCTGAACAGAGGTGATGGGAAAAATCCAGGTCGACTGCATTGTCTTAGACCCGATTTCATAGAAATTCAGTTGGAAGGGAACATAAGCTGTATAAATAATTAATTAGACTCCAGTATTGCTGTCGGGCCCAGAAGAAAGAAATAAAGGTCACGTAATACAAATATTGTACGCTGTGTCAAAATTATTCATCTTTGTAGGTTTATTACTCATTTTAAGACGGGCTAACAATAATGATGTATTTAATCATCCTGCCATCATTTTCTCTGAACAGTTCATCATATGTTTTCACAGTTACATTAATAATGTGGAGGGGTTATTTACTCTTGGCAACATCTTTAGGCTAATATCTAATTGAAGGTATACAATGTCACTATTTATTTTCTGCATGAAAGAGCAAAAAAAAACAAGTTTTTGAAAGTTTCTATGGCTGTCATCTAAATGCATGCAGCAGCAGATAGAGAACAAACAGGTGGCGCTGCAGAGGAGGTTTAGGGAGATATACACTCAGGATCTATGATGAAGCAATGCAACAATGATCTGTCTCAGCAAGAGTTTGGATTGTTTTCTCTCAAATCTTTGTTTCTTTCCTGTTAGCACTCTGTCTGTGTGTTCTCTACTTTCTATAAAACACTGAGAGTCACTTGTTATGTTTGCCTCCTTGCTTCGATGTGCATTTGTTAGTGTACAGGTGTGTGTGTTCCCTCACCTCAGTGCACGTGAAGATATTTCCACACACGCTCTCCCGTCCCAGCCACAGAACGGATCTCTGGCGAATACGCAGTCATAGCAGGAAGTGTACCTCTGACAGGCGGACATCGGTACCTGCACGACTCCAGAATGGTAGCCGACATAGAGACTCCGCTGCAAAACAAAGCATTAATCTGTTTCGAACTGTTAACCTTTTACTCTTTTGACCTTTAAGGCCTAAAATTACAATACGCAACATAAGCTATGTAATGCATCCTGATTAAAGTCACTGTCGCTGTAGATTAGCACCACACCCAAAACTTATGTATGTAGTTTATAAAAATGTAGGCAATAAAATGTATTAATTAGCCAGACTATGGTATATAAAAGGATTTCATTTCCATTACTTGAACAGAAATAGGCTATCAAAGTACCCTCTAGACCAGTGGTCTTCACTATTTTTTTCATGGAAGCCACACTGACAGGACAAAGTCAATAGGAGACATCCCTGAACATACAACATGCAATTTTCTCTACATTGGCCCATTCAGTACATTAGCACATTCTGTGTTAAAAGCTGGAAAGACCGCCCAAACTGGCAACTCTGCAGTGAGTCAGTGTTATGGACGAAATGGCAGAGCAAGTTTAAATATCTTTTCTAGTCTATATTTCCATCTTATAATGCCACTGTTTTGGGGTATTTTTTTAAATGTAAATTATCTGTAATAGAGTAGACTTAAATTTATGTTACAGCTGTAATATCTGTATTGACTGCATGATCATATTACCTTATGACATACGAGCCACAAATAAAAGCTTGGCGAGCCGCAAAATGAGTAACACTGCTCTAGACCGATTTTAAAGTATATAAACAATACTCTTCCATGATTAATATTTAGTTTAACATGGGTTTCCACGTAAAATGTTTTTTAAAAAAAACTCTGAAAAGGGGCTGGAAACACATCTACTCTTAAAGTGCACAGGCATCTGGGGCGGCCTCTAGCTCACCAAGCAAGAGCGTCCCGGGTTCGAACCCGACCTTTGACCCTTTGCTGCGTGTCATCCCCCTTTCACATCTATCTACTGTCACTACAATAAAGGGAAAAGCCCCAAAAAATAATCTTTAAAAAAAAAAAAAAAAAAGTGCACAGACATCTCCCCCTTCGGTAGAAGAACGTGAAAATACCTCTTAGTGACAAACACTTTCCACAGATACAAGTCAGTACAGTCAAGGCCAGACATTTTACAGGACATAAACATGGGAAAAACACATTTTTGAGTGGAGGTGATCTTTAAACTCTCATTCTGTTATTGTATATCTCTACATGCACGTACACATACCAGAGCAGAGGATATGACCATGCTCTCTATGGGCTGGGGTTTTTCAAACAGCTGCAACTCTTCTATGATGTGCATTTCTCCATCAATGTCTACAGCTCTGTGCAGCCACCCGTCATCTGTAAGAAAAGAACAAGACACTTGAGTATAAAATTCTGTTTCTGTAAAGGATGGTGTTATTCTATATTTTTCACGTTGTCAACAAATCCCATAAAAAGACCAAAACCAACCCTGTCTCCTAATACTCTCTGACTTCTGTTGAACTCTGCTCCAAGCCCATTCATACCTTGTTTTGGTCTTTTCAGTAGCAAAACTTACCAGTTCCCAAAAACAGAACAGTATAAATGCTTCCATCCAGCGCCGGCTCCTTGTGCACGACTATCTTGACATAGTTGACACTTCTCTTGAACATGAGTGGGCGCGCACCTATTGGGTGCACCTGGCCGGCCATCAGTGGATGCCTTCTGGCAAAAGTGAGGACATTGTCTGGGAGGTCTCGAGATGAGTTGATGCCCTGGGCCCTGTGCACATCTGTTATACACTGTGGAGAGATCAGAGACAGAGAAATGAGCGGGACATCAAATACTCTACTGATGGTGGAATGAGTGGTTTTAATAGATGAAGCTTACAGATCCAGGTCTTGGCTCTGGAACTTTCCCCGTGTACTCCCTCCACTTTGAGTCCTGCACCTCCATGTACGGCCCCTCGAAAGCCTTCTGCACATCTGAGAAGGCGTACTGGCAGATAGCAGATGCTTTGATATTTTTCCTGAAAGACGATCCCCCACCACCACCACCACCACCACCCCGAAAGACACATCCAGAGGACACAGTCAGTATAAATGATTAAAAGTTGGATAAACACAGAGAGGTTATTATCTGGGGAGCAACTGCCACCCAGATCGAATTTCACATCACAGATCGGCACTAATCTGCTCTTCTCTATTCTGTGAAAACTGTGGGTGTTACGGTGGTAAAGTTTTTGGTTTATTTACGCTCACATTTCCCTCCTGGATCTTATCAATTTGTCTTGAATGGACATGTGGGAGTGCCGTCACTGACAGGTGTGTAATTTTCCCTCTTTATCTCCAGTAGCTGCTCCTGTGATCCACTCCAATGGGAAATATTTGTTTTTCAACACCACACTCACAGCACTGAAATACCCACTCCCTGTGAGTCAGGAATAAAGCAGGCCCATTTGTGGCTTTGGTGAAAGAAAAGATTTGTCTAACAACATAACGACAGCATGAGTTGGAAGTTGGGAACCTTTAATCTTAAGCCCTACAGGTGAGATTAGTAATGGGTGGAAAATGTCTGCGTCACATTCTTAAGTCCATTGTGTGCCCACCTCAGCTTTCAAAAGCATTCAAGTGAGTAAAATGAGACTGAAGTGAAACCTGAATCTGTCTTCAAAACGGGTGAGCAGTAGAGCTCAGGGGTTTACTCACTGTTGCATGCTTGAGTGTAATGCATAGTGACGACTGCTACTCGCACAGGTGTGTGTGTGTGTGTGTGTGTGTGTGTGTGTGTGTGTGTGTGTGTTTTTAAACCAGCATGTAGAAAGACAAGAAAGAGAAAGAAAGAAAAAAGAAAAAGACAGAAAGGACAGCTGCTGCAGTGTATGAGGAGACAGAAGTTGAGCTCGAATATCCACAAAAGGAAGTGTAGCAGTAAAAAAAAAAAAAAAGAAGAAAACAATATGCCAAAAGAGAAATAGATAGTGTTACTGTCCCGTTGTAATGCTATCCTCTCCATCAGAAGAAACACTCTTGGGACAGTTTTATGCAGCATGACTCTGCATATCAACATAAATACACACTTGCATCGTTGCCAGATATTCCACCGGCTGGCAGCCATCATCCTCTGACACTGTCACATCAGCTCTGACTGCAGCTCTGTTTTGATAACAACTGACTTTGAGGGCTTTGAAATAATGATTGCTCTCATTTTTCAATAAATATGTTGATCATTTTTTAACTGTTTAGTCTGTAAAATGTAAAATAAATTCCCAGTCTGCAAACAAATTGTTTTTGTTCAACCAGTTGTTCAGTCCAAAAAAAACCATAGTATTCAATTTACAATGACATAAATCAGAGAAAAGCAGCATATCTCCACAGCAGAGAAGCTGCAACCAGAAAAACAACAACATTTCTACTTATAAAGCACTAAATGGTTCATTTCTGATCTGCTGCAACATTATGAATCATCCAGACCTCTCAGGTCCTCTGGGACAAGTCAGCTTTCTGTCCTCAGATTATGAGAGAAGAACTAAACATGGAGAAGCAGCATTTAGCTTTTATGCACCACATATCTGGAACAAACTCCCAGGAAACAGTTCTTTTAAATCAAGGCTGAAGATTTTTCTGTTTGACGCTGCCTTTTGTTAAACTTAAAAGCTAATTGTTCATTTCTTGCACTGCTGCACTATAACTTTTTTTCTTGTATTTTATACCTGCCTTATTATATAAACTTAGCACAAAAACGTAATTAAAATTTTCCTTACAAATGGGGCACCATTTGAAAGGGAACTAAACAGGCTTTCCAACGGTATAAGATTTATTGCCAAAAAGCATTGTCACCACAGAGAAATAATCTACCAAACACAAATTTCCTACTTTTTGCGCTAAGTTTATTTTCTTTTCCCTTGTTCCCTTTACCCTTCATGAAATGCGCTAAATAAATTTAAGTTATTATTACGTTGGTTGCTACGACAAACTCTTAATGCTTTGGCTCGTGACACAGTGACAGTGATAACGTTACCCGGTTTAGCTCACGATAGTTACAAATGACCACTTTAATAAAAGCAGAATTTGATGTTGTCTCTTACCACTCCAAGCCAAAGACGCCATAGAAAATGCTGCTTTGAGCATCTGGACCCTGCAGGATGAACACACTGCGCAGGATATTGAGGTGCAGCTCATACTCTGGGACTGAACACACCATTCTGGCCTTGAGGAAGGAGGTCCACTTCCTCTGCAGGGTCCTCTGGCCACCCCAGTCATTCTGAAGCACAGAGGAGACAATGGATAGATGGATGGATGAATAAATAAATAAATAAAGTCACGAACTAAACAGGCTTTTCAACGGTATAAGATGTATTGCCAAAAAGCATTGTTACCACAGAGAAATAATCTACCAAACACAAATTTCCTTACTTTTTGTGCTAAATTTAGATTCGGGCATTTACATTTCAAATGACACAAATTAACTCTCTCACTCATATTCACATTAACGCTCACTAATCTGTGATTGTAATAACAGTGAAACAAAGATATTATCATCTACAAAAAAATATCATAATGTACACATACACATATAAAGAGGAGAGGAGGAAGTGAGGAGAGTCTTGTGAAACTGGAGCTGAATGTAAGTGCCTACTTTATCACATTTTGCCCTAATTGCATTTTGGTAGCACTGGGAGGAGAAGCTGCAAGAAATCTCTACCTAAAAGAATAATTTAGCACACCTCATTTAGAAGAGAGAAAAAAACAGACAGAGACTTCTTTTCTCTTTGTTTGTTGGCATTATAGCCCTTCATCTTTCTTCATTTATGTCTTTCGCAGAAGTCTATCGTTCATCAAAACGCTCTGCCTGCCTGCCTCGGCCTCCCACACAAAAAGGCAAAGTAGCCTAAATCGACATAACACATAAGTATGGAACACAAAAATGCCTGCATTAAGAACTTCCATCAATAATACCAACTAAATTGTTGGTAAAAAGTGAAAGACAAAAGACTGCAGACAAATTCTTCTCACAGAAAAAAACCTCTGCAGAGTTGGTGTTGGCAGAGAAGATGCCACTGAGACAACAACAGAAGCATTTCTTATAGAAATAAATACGAGGTTCTTTTTGTGGAAAGAGCTAAAGGGATGCACTGATAGATTACAATCTATGTCACTCAAAGCACCGTCCGGGTCGTCGAGCTGTCATGACGTAAATCCAAGAAAATAAGAGTCAAGAATCCAAGCGTAGCACCGTAGAGATACGCCTTTGGGGAAATTAAGCCAAGACAACATGATGGAAGCAGTTTGAGCCAGACATGAAGTGGATTTCCAAAGGATGTTAAGGATTTGATTAGATATTGTGTCTGTAAATAATGGTTTCCAATAAAAATGTATGTCATTTTACGATACATATCTTTAAAGGCCGATTTATCAAAATTCATTTTGTTCTCATACATCTGAGCCAGAAATCTCCACTTCAGTAACACAACTTTCCATTTTTATTGCTATCTGTATTCTGAAGGCTTTCACTGAGGGGTTGGTTCATATATCATTCATAGACGGATAAACATTTTTATAACTAAAGTCATGGTAAAAAATAGATTTGTTATTTGCTGTTGACAGTAGTTTCTGATTTATGGAATGATAAAAAGAGAAAAAAAATTCCCTCTGTAAAAACCTTTGACTCTTATATAACCACAAAAAGAAACAAGAAGTTTGAACCTGGCTTTATTTTATGTTCAGATTTCCGTTCTGGAAATGTATGCAAATTAGTGCATATTTAATTAGACAATACCTCATTTGCATATCAAAACATAACATTTCAGGCAACTTGTAATACAAAATAATTGCCTTAATGCAAGTAATCAACTGGGGAAGTTTCATGGCGATATCTATCAGTTCAATCTTTTAGCCTTTTCACCTTTAGTGTCTTGCCTTAAATAATGATTTGCATTGATTCCTGCTCTTTCTGTTGCTGAAAAGATCTTGTTTCCATGTAATATACACCCTTCTCGGTGAAAATAGGTCATGGTTGCAGAAGTAGTAGATGCGGTCTGGCTGGGTAGTGAGAAACAGAAGAGGACAACTAGTTAGGCAGCGCAAAAATGGCAAGTCTTCAGTAGATTCAGGCCAGAGGCTACTGCCAGGGCCATCGCTATCTGCAGATCTGCCTCCAACCAGTATGGAGTCTGGCTTCCACGGGGCTGAGCTGGGGACTAGCTCGACATCTGCATGTGCCGCCATGGCCTAGTTCAGACTGAGTTATTACACTCTCGACTGCTCTGACAACTCCACAGAGCTGATAAAGAGAGAGGAGCTGAGGAGTCCAAAACGTATTTTCAAAAATGACTTATTTTGGATGCAGAGAGAATTGTGAGGAGATGAACTACAAGTATATGAGATTAAAAAAAGTTCAGAAATAACTTTACTGCCTGATTGTGAGCATGTGCAATACTGTGCAAAGGTGAACAGTATGTGAAACCATGTAAAGAAAAGACTTATGAATGTGCATAATGTGCATGTGGTTATCATCAGCAGCCTATGAGAGAACAGATTTTCTTCCTTAATATTAGTTTTTTAATACCACTTCCTCTCATGCACCAGATGCCAAATATCACGCAAGCATTGTGGCTGTTTTCTAAAGCTCCTGTCATGTCTGAATCCATGCAGAATACATGCAGTAAAAATACAGCCACATCTGAATAACAAAAAAATTTCACTTTAAAGGAATGATGAAGCCAGAAATATTATGTGTCAAAAGAGGCTGTAAATTGTGGTAAAACATCTCCAGAAAGACCTAAAAAAAGAAATTAAGTGATAAATCTTTGGAAATACATTTTGCTTTCTCCTTGTTAAGTTTAATTTGCTGTGGCATTTCATGCCTGCAGTTTGTATTGATTTAACTCTGACTGGATGTTAATAGTTGATTGCTAAGTGGTTAGTCAATTTGTAGCTTTCACATTCATTATTTCTTTTTTATCTCTCATACATTCATGCAAATCTTTTTCACAGTATCACTAAAGGTTGTATGCAACTGCAGGGGTTTGATCTTATTTCTGAACATCCCTTTACCAGCTCAGAGTCTTTTATACACTTTTTTTTTGAACCCATAGAAAAACTGCAACAGTGATTTCAGCACAACAGCACACTGTGATGGTAATTACACCACCATAAATGGCTAAAAGAAACAACAGGGAGAAAGAAAGAGAGGAGATGCTGGGCATGCTGTCTAGACCGGGGATGCTGATCGCAACTGAAATGAGGTGAGAGGGAAAAAAGGAGGAGGAGGAGGAGGAGGAGGAGTGGAATAGGGAAAGATGGCAATAAAGAGAGGGAGAGGGGTTGCCATTGGAGGTGGAGGTTGGTGGACTTGTAGTTTGCCTGGCAACAGTGTGGCACAGAAAGAACCACCGTCAGCGAAGAAACCAAGATTAGAGACACCCAACTGCTGGTTCATTCAGCAGTAAGAGGAGAATGGCAGCTGAGAGAGAAGAATTGAGAACAGAAAGTCTCCTTAAATCCATTTACATCTGTATCAGTGACGTAACACGTTAAATAATACCACCATTTTTGCACTTTGAATACTGACTTTTCTTCTCCCTCATTTAAACACTTTCTTTCCATGACCTTTTTTTCTTTTAATTAACTTTCCAAACCATTCAACCATTAACACGATTATGGTTAACAGTATCTGGGGTTAGTTGCTCTCTCTGACCTTGCAGACTCGGGCAACCCTGGACACCTTGGTCTGGCTCGGGTAGGTAATCTGCTCCTGGCTTCTCTCCGTAAAGAAAAAGTAAATCTTGTCGTCGTCACCGATAGAGCTGTTGATGCTCTCCTTCAGCAGCACGGAGCCCACGAAATCTGCCTCTGGTACACACACAAACACGACACACACACACACACTCAGATCCACATGTCCAAACACATACCTATTAGCAGCCTGGGAAGTGTCTCCTTGGAAACCAAAGATGGAGCTTTTAAGTATGATTGAATTGCCACAACTAAGCCAGTTAGAGCTGCAGTGTAATTTTTTTGATGTGATTTTCAATCTCCATGTCAATCAGTTTGAGCTAAAAATGTGCAAAATTGCTATACGGTTTGGTCCATTTAGTAGTTTACTGCAAGTGGAATTATATAAACCAGTGTCTGCAATGTTTTTGCACACACTTATTCGTTACTTGACGTATTTCTTCAGGGATTATCTCCCTTCTTTGACTTGTGTTGTCGTGTGATGTATTTACCCAGGAGCCACCGGGTGGGGGCCTCCTCTGTCCTGAGCGTGGGGAAGGGGAAGTTTCTGCGCACATCTGGAGAGCTGCGAAACTCGTACTGAGAGGCCGTGAACATCTCACCGTCTGATTAACAGATAGAAGAAGAGAGAAGGAAATTTGGCCATCAGAGTTAAACCAGATGTAAATGAAAACAGTTGGCATACTGCAGAGTAAGTAGGCAAACTGACCTATCACCCAATGTGGGTGTAATACTTGGTAAAGTAATTCGACACACATCCTAGCATGCTTAAGTTGTTAAAAGTGAACCAAGAGAATGTTTGGATGTCTCCCCTGAGTCTTTATTTGAATTAGATTGCCTTATAAAGGATTCCGATTTCTTCAGATCTGTCTTAATACAACACTCACATTCCAATGTTAAGCCGAAACTAATATGAGCCTTCAGCAGTCTTAGTTATACAAATCGAGTGAGCATCTTCATCTTGGCAGTCATTTGTAGGTTTATTGTTGGTGTTTTCTCCCAGTAATAAAAATAATTAACTTTATCTATACAGCATCTTTCAAAACTAAGTTACTTGTAAGTGCTTCACAAGGAAATCAACAACACAATTAAATAAAACTGAAATAAAATATCAGTAAGTAACTGTAAAAAAAACTGTGAGTATTTTTAGCTAGTCCAAAATGAAATGTCTCAACAAATATCTGATAGATTGCTATGAAATTTGGTTCAGGCATTCGTGTTCCCCTTAAAATGAATTGCAATAACTTTAGTGATACTCTGACTTTTCATACAGCACCATCATCAGCTCAGAACTTCAGTTTTGTGAGCAATTACTTGCAAAACTAATGACATTCCCATCAGGCTCAGATGAACTTTAGGGTTAATTAGCAAACAATAACTAAGATGGTGAACATGGTAAACATCATCTGCTAAACATCAGCATGTTAGAATTGTCATTGTGAGCATCTAAAGCGAGTCCAGTTGCCCTTAACTTAGCCCCTTTGGATATATCATGACCTGGATGACTGAGATTCTTCACAGACATTTAACATGATGACGTTAGCATTTCGTACAGCCTCACAAAGCAGCTAGCATGGCTACAGGCTATTTTTGTTTGAGCGGGGACCAATCATTGTGCCCTAAAAGGTTAACCATTACACTTCCGAAGCCACAATTCCTCTTTAGTCTATTAAAGGCTAATAATGCCTGCATGCTGCTTTGACTACACCAACATGCTGTATATGGAACAGATTAAATGCTAATTTGGGAGACACACCTACGAGGAGGCCAGTGTATCCCTTTGCTGGGTCATATGGACACCTGTCTCTGCCCTCCTCAAAGCCAGAGGAGAATCTGAACCGCTCTGCATCCTGACAGAGAGAAACAAGACAAGTATTCATTTCAATTCCTTTGTTTCCTTCTACTCAAAACTGCACTAAAATGAAATCACGCACGCTCTTACTATGTAAGCACAAAGAGGTCTGAAGGCGTTTGTTCCACAGACGTATAGGTGAGTCTCATTGAATCGCTGCAGAAAGCGGATGTGATTGTAGCACTCTGTCTGCAGGAAACAGAGAAAAACTGGTTATTTCTGGCTCCACAGTAAGAAAGAACTGGAGAACATAGGCCAGTCAATCCACTTCATGTATGGGCTATTTTATGCAAATATTCAATGAATGAGTGTGATTTTCTTTTTAGGAAAAATGGATTAAGCAATTGAAAGGACTTTTCAACTTTGTTGCTGTCAGAAGCAATCTGCACATCACAAAGCAAAAGGGTTTAATTTATGTTCTGCTATAATTACTCAGTAAATAAAGAGTTTCATCAAAAGAAAAAGCGAGAGTCGAGCCACAGCCTTGTACCTGATTGTCTCTCCCTTTGTTGAGACACTGCTTCTTCTGTTCAGGGGAAGCATCCCAATCAATCTGCAAACAATGGGGAGGGGGTAATAAGGATGAGTCAGCTCAATAAATAGAGAGGGAAACAGATAGATAAATAGAAAGATCTATGGACAGAGAAGGGGGAGATGAAGAGAAGAAAACAAGTGTGTGCATGTGATAAACAGGAAGCGATTACAGAGAAGACAGCTCACTTTATTCTCTGGCTGCATCACTGAGTTCTGACTCTGTTAAGTAACCCTTGAATAAACGCCTGGTGCATTTAATCCAACATCCATAAAATTGGAGGAACACAATGGGATTTGCTCAATCTGCTTAGGGCTATTATTAGTTTGTCCTCCTTTAACACTTATGGGAGAAAACTTGTGATGCGGGGGTTTGTTTGGGCTGTTTCTTCCTCGCAATTAACGTGGTGATCTGACCGTGGCACTCACTGTGAGGTTTGCAGTTGTGGAGATGTTGGAGGTGTTGAGGGCGTGCAGGGCTCCTCTGCCTCCCACGTACAGCAGCCCGGCCCCCTCCTCCAGCAGGAGGGTGCTGTAGTTCTGGGAAGAGCCAGTGAAACTGGCTCTGCTCAACAGACCTGCAAATATATGACACACATTACTGTATAACAACAAAGGTTTCTTTCTTGGTAATGGACAAATCTGTGTGAACACTCCTGTACTTTTGGACTAGGGTCATTTTCATGGTTTAGGCTTGTGTTAACAGTTTGGGAAAGGAACCTTTCTTCCTATTTTAACAGACAAAGCTCCCCTGTCACATATTTTGCTTAACTGTTTTATATATCAGGTATGTAGCCTTGTAATATCTCTGTTATTGTATCATGCAATTGTGGGCAATGTTGCGAATCAATTATGAGGTATTTGGTTTACTTGATTAGCCAAAAACAGTCCTTCTCATTTGAATATTTCATATATAAATATATATAAATATAAAATAGTTCCAATATTGAATTTCCAGAAAATGTACTATATCATTATACACTATATGGCCAAAAGTATGTGGACAGTGTGTATTTTTGGAGCATCCAGCAATATTTTGGTCTCTTGCAAGCCTCCTAACTTTATGAAAGACTAATTCGTAGGTGTTCCCATTTAAAGAATTCATTGCTAATTTTATACTATTTTATTGAGCCAAGGTTCTTGTGCAGCTGCTTGTGTTTAAAAAGCATTAAAGCGTTTCAGTTAGCGTTACTTTGTTAAATGAAAATCTAAATGTTTTAGGAGATATTAATATTCCTCAAACTGAGGTACTAAAAAATGTAAATATTTGGGATCATGTTTTTATCAGAATCCAACACTTTACAGTCCCATGGAGGGGCATGTATGAGCAGCTCCAAATTCTCTGCTTGCAGACTGCAAGAATAGGTTGACTAAAAGCTTATATCTTGACTTCACACTCACTGGAGGATTCCCAGAGTCTACACACCCCAAGTGAACATACAGTACTTGGCGTGACTGCATGGGAGAGAGGCTCGACAGCGGGTCTGGGAGATGGGGGGGTCGCTGGAGTGATTGCTGAGAGGACAGGACTGTGGGGAGTGTGAGCATGTGGGCACAGAGGAGGCAACATTTTAGGGCATTCAGCAAGATTCATGGCCCAGTAATGCCAAATCACATCAGTTGTACTGCCACAGCATCATCAGCTGTGTGTGTGTGTGTGTGTGTGTGTGTGTGTGTGTGTGGGTGGGTGACAGAGGAGGGAGCAGACAAATAGATGATTAACCCATTGCGAAATAATTGGCCTGGTGCACTAAACTAAATATTTGAACATGCTCTGGTGTAGCCCCTCAGAAATGGGGGCAGGTCGCTTTGCTGCTGTGTGACTAGAGAGAGAAGTGAGGCAGAATAAAAAAAGAAGGGCGTTGTTTTTTCTCCCTCTGTGCAAAAGTAGGTTTACAGAGCTTTGATTTGAACTAAAAGTTAGATGCAAGTGAAGATTAATGTCTGATTAATAAGTTTGACGCACAGAAGAAGAAAGAAACCACACATGCAGAAAGAACAACATAATAAGTAAAGGTATCAACAGTGTTACGCTGAGGAATATTAGTCAGCAGAGAGCAGATGGGCTTATTAATCGCCTCTCTTCCTCCCTCTCTGTCTTTTTCTTCTGTTGTGAAACCGATGGCAGCAGCATCCCAGTGATAAGACAACCTATATTTGTCCCCCGCTAATCGATTTACTGTGGTGTAAGGTACACGCTTGTCGCGATCAATCTGTTCTACTGTTTAATGTAATGGAGCGAAAAGGGTCTTGTGCAGCCGGGAGGGCCAGGGGACCACAGTGTATCTGCTGCACGTACACAGATGATTAGCCAGCAATGCAAGCTGACGTGTTATGTTATTTTACATTCCACAGTTCATTAATTTCACTTGGACTTATTGAATTATATCAGGGTCAATTTAGTGCCATTTTAACAGCAAATGTGGGTGATATACAGCAATAAAATCAAAGCCTCTCAATATAATGCAGCATAACTCAACAGCACCACAAACAACAGCCCTAAAACACATTACACGATGTTTTCACAGGCTGAGTAATACTACCCATGATTAGTAAACTGATTATGATGGTTAAAATTGGTGGAGTTCCTCTTTAAATCAGGAACGACCAAAAAGTGCTGAGGCAGTGCAGCCCTACCAATGCACAGAAGTATTGCAAGGATGATGAGTAAAAAGTCCAAATATCAATGCAGTTGTTACCATACATTTAAGATCTACAAGTATGGGCTTTATGCAAACAAAAAAGAGATGTTTGTTTCAGATTATGAGCCAGGGTTTGTGCTTAGTTTCATCAGACACAGCACAGTTTGAGACAAAAACAACAAGTTTCTGTTAACAGTCGGGTTAAAGTTGCTGTCGAACCAGTTAAAGGAGTGTCCCAAAATTAAACTGTAAACCCTGTTTTTTGCAAAACAAAGATACAAGAAGACAAACTCTTCAGGGCCTCTACTATCTCAACTACAGTATTACTAAAGCTTTTAATATAATATATAATGGCCGTGATGATAATGAGGATGACAGCGAGTCTTTCGGCGCATTTGATCTTGCGTAATACAACACGATGATGTTTCCCCAACATCACATGGAGGGTGTTTTCCTGCCCACATGACTGGCTGCTTGTCTAACTGTCTCACGGACACACTGAGGGATGACTGCTAGTGCCCGTCTACTCTCCAGAAGAGCAGGCAGAGACTGAGTCAGACTGCGGTCCCTCTTACCGCCCACCTTCCTTCCTGTCAGCCTTTTTCTTACTGGTCACTGACAGCCAGACAACCACAGCAATCCTGCTCACTGGTCAATAATTAGGTTATTATCATACTGGCTCTGTCATGCACGTCAGACTGATTAAAGCTTGGAAGAATGACACCGCACATATTGCTCCTGGTAGAGAAAACCCTCCACAAAAGTTACATCAACAGTGACATTTAAAAAAAATTGAATCTTCAAAACATTCATTTTGGGCCCTTAGTGTAGATACTGCACGCCTCTGCATCTAACTTTGTAAATAGATACACTTGTATGGCCCAAATCACTGTTCTTTCAGCATTTGTAAAGATTTGTGACGATGATTTCAGTTTATTATAACTTGGTGGTCAGACCAGACAGGTTGTAAACAAGCCGACACTTGAGGCAGATTACTTTATTGGAGGCAAACTACTTGCTGGTTTTAGTCCACCACGACTTAACGAGGATGCTTCACATCCATCGAATGGGTCTAATCGCTTAAGTGTTTCTCTAACCTCAATAAATACATACACTTCAAATTAGTCTCTCCATTTTAAACTGGGAGTTTGTTTAAACCTGTCTGATTGTCTGACTTCTTTTTAGCGATGTTCCCACATCTGAGCAGTTAACTTGGTGAGTAAGATAATGTTACATAATTTATAGAAACGATGGCCAAAACTATAAAAATTAGACCAAAGTTGTAATAAACCATTATTATCCTGAAAGATTATTCATACTGCATACGTTTTAGTTTGCAAAAAAAAAAAGAAAATGAAAATGACTGAAGTGTTTGTGTTGCTTTCAGCCCATTTATTGTCAGGTTCATAGTTCAATTCTAGTGAACTAAACTTTTTAAGAGTCACTGCTGCCACTCCACGATGGCAATAGCAAAACCTTATGTAACTGTTAATGGAATCCACAAATAAGACAGTGTGGCTGCCACCCATTATTTCTCAAAGCAAGTCCGCCTAACATTTGAGTGAGCAATGAGCAGCTCCTCCGACACAGCCAAAGGTCAGGACACGCCAGGGGGGGTGGGGCACCCTCTCCACCACAAGCTGGTACACACACACACACACACACACACATAAATGGCATGTACACACAAATGCACGTTCTGAATCTATGTATTGATAAGCATCAAAGAGGAGAGGGTGACACACACAAAAATGCACAAACAACAAAACATAATCCTCAACACGGGAACACTGCATATTCTCAGAGATCACGTTTAAAGAGAGAGTTATGCAAACACAATGACAGGCAAAGGCAACGTAAAGAGTCCACTACATGTGAGTCATCCAAGAGTGAGCAAAAGCCTTGCTTCCTATCTTATAAAAACAGTGTCTGCAGGATATAACTAGCACAGTGCTGATGAGAAGGACTACGGTGACGTACACAATGTCCCCAGCCCCAAGGCAGCAGAGGCACAGCGACCTTGGTCTCAGATCTTTCCGTGGTCGGACTGTGTGCTGTTTTTCTGCAGGCAACACTGACTTGTTGGCACACTTTTGAACACCTGACGTCCCTTACTCTTTAAGGACAACACAACATCCAGATGTTTGAAAAGGTTTCAGTCTGCAAACAGTCTGCTTGCACGACTGTAAAACTAAAACAATAAGCTAAAAGAGGCTAAAGGGGGAAAACTGCAGAGTCCATTAGAGTGATTAGTGAGGCATTAAACATAGAAACAACCAAAACCAAAACATAACATGTCAACAGTTTTATCAGCATGAACATGGCCATAAATATACTCAGTAAATTAGCAACAGACCCATGTTGACACACACACACACACACACACACACACACACACACACACACACACACACACACACACACACACACTGTACCTTGTGCTAGGCTGCAAATTCAATGAGGAAAGTCAACAGAGCTGTGCCAGAAGCTTCTATTTACTGTTGTGATCCTGTGTGTGTGTGTGTGTGTGTGTGTGTGTGTGTGTGTGTGTGTGTGTGTGTGTGTGTGTGTGTGTGTTAGTGTAAACCTGTTTGTGTGAATGTTCAGAGTACATCATTCAATAAGGTCAAAATGTCCCTTAGAAACATCTGTCAGATTTTTCAATGGGAACACACTTTTTTTCACATTTTAGGCCTTTATATGACAACTGAAGACATGAAAGGGGAGAGAGAGAGGGGGAATGACATGCAGCAAAGGGCCACAGGTTGGAGTCTAACCCGCCACCCACTGCGTCGAGGAGTAAACCTCTGTATATGGGCGTGCACTCTACCAGGTGAGCTACCCAGGCGCCCCTGGAACACACACACTTTAGACTTATTTCACCCTTCATCTGTCTCCTGAAAAAGAGTGAAGACATTTCTAAATCAGTGACTTAGAAGATCTGGGGAGGGCGTGTGTGTGTGTGTGTGTGTGTGTGTGTGTGTGTGTGTTGTGTGTTCACTAAAGCGCGTGTGTCTCAACACTGAGCCGTCACAGGTGGCGCGTCCAGAATGTGTGTGCTCCTCAGGCTCAGACATATTTGTCATTCTCCAAGTGGGATCCAAGATTATAGTAAATCCAGTGTGTTTGTGTTTATGTGTGTGTCGAGTGTGTGTGACTTCCTGTGTGACTCACTGATCACTAGACACGCTGTGGAGAGCATGTGACACACACCGATGCATGCACACACACGTGCTTGCAAAAATGATTTGGGAACAAATGCTGGAAGGAAAGGCTGACTTAACTTCTTTGGACAGTGTCAGAACTGTCAGTTGTCGTCAACTTTACGCACATTATATAAGCATCTCTTTACTTCTTCACCAGCCTCAGTCAATGAGGTTGACGTCATTACTCAATGACGATGTGTTATGTAAGCGATAATACGCAACTGGGTGCCCTAATATACAAAAATAGGAGACAAAGAAGCAGAGTGTATTTCCTCCATTATTATGAAGTCCATTATTTTATACATTAGGACATTTCAAATGATATTATCAGGCTTATATCATTGCCAACTATTAGGCAAAAAACAGAAGTCTGTGTTTAAATTGACATGCTTTTCAAAGGTTACCTGTAGGCAGTTTAACTGTTGATACCTGCAGGTTACAATAAAATATGATTGGCCACCGTAGTGAAAATAAAATAAAACACTATGAAGACTTGGGACATTAGAGACAACATGAGAACATATTTAAAAAAATGGAGACGAAGAGGACATATTGAGAAATAATATCATATGAAATTATGTATGTGAATTGTCTGTCTTTGTTTTGTTTAGTTTTTAAGTGGCCTGAATGTTGCTTTTGTACACCTGTTTGTATTGTATGTGAAATTTAAAAAAGGCGAGTGGGAGCATTGGGAGCATAAACAGAACAAAACAGACAATCAAAAAAGATTTGATATTTCATAATGTAATTGTTTTGGGAGTTGATTGCATACTCATTATTAAATTACCAGCAACATTTCTGTGCAACAACAGCAACAATTTCTGTGCAACGTTTACTCTGGATAATCCACAGTACTCTCTGTCAACAGCTTTCTTCTGCAGAAGGTACATCCAATAAAAAAGTTCACAGGTCTGTGGTTCACAGGTGTCTCCATCAGGTGTCAAAAAACTGTGTGAACTATGAACCGCAGGAAAAATGACTTCTTATTTTTGATCGTGGCTGCTTGTTGCCAGTGTTTGTGCTCTATCTTCTATTTGGATGTGTTTGGATCAACTCCATTCTGAATCAGTGCAAATAATCCTCTGGTCTTATCACATCTCACAATGACACAGACACAATACCTTTTTCAAAACTTGTGTCAAATCCAAAACTTTTGTAGAACTCTGTTCAACTGGGGAGACTGCAGAATGAGATGAAAGACAGCCAAGGCTTTCATCTTTCAGAAAAGAAAGCCTATCCTACATACACAACACACAAATAGTTCCTGTGTCATTCCAGGTCTCGCTAGATGCTATCAGTGAATCACCAATAAGATCTTTTCACACTATATCCGAGGGGCTTTAAGATCAAAGCATCACGGAGGTCTCAGTGGATTTTAGAGTCTAAAGTATAAAATTTCACAACAGAGGAAAAAAAAAAAAAAAAAGGGTAAAAAACAAATGGTGTAACAGTGCTGTCACACAGAGATTAAACAACTTCAGTCAGATAATGAGCTGAAAATGTGAGTAAATCATTTCTTTCAAAACAGATTTGCTGTTTGCAAAAGATGATAACAGACTGGTCTGAACAGTAAATCCAGTTACTCCTCAACGCTGTAATTAAAATACTGGATGAAGAAAACTCTTAATCAACAAAAAAAAACATCAAGTTGGCAGATTTGTATTATTATACTACCACAACACTAATAGTGCTAACCATGAGGAAACTTACTACATAACCTCTTTTGCCATCTCAGCTTGTCTTAGCAGCAACAGACAACTTACAGTACATCAATATTTCAAACATGCATTACTTCAGGTCTGGTGGCAGAGGCAGGAACCCCCAAGAGCAAACAGCAGAGTTCAGAACAAAGTCAAGCTTTAATCTCACCTGTGGGAGAAAAGGTGAAAGCTGCACACATAACTGGATGTATTCAACTTCTTATTATACAGAAAGGATCCCACACATTTTCCGAAAGATTACAAACTGAGTGATTTTACTGCTAAACACACCACGTTTTGATCTGACACGGATCATTTCAAGACCTTGTCTGCAGTGGTGGAAAGTAACTTTTTACTTACATTGACATTTAGTAGTTAGGTTGGCTAACTACAACTGCAACTACAACAACTACAGCAAATTGCCCCAGAATATATATAGTTACAGTTAGCTACAACAGCTAATCCAAGCGGCTATTTTCTGTGTGTAATTTTTGCTTATTTGGAAAGCTTTTTACATTGTGGCACTGCAAGTTTAACTTAAAAGCTGCATTATTTCATTTTTGTTTGGCCACTTGAAGGCAGACATATTATCAATTTGTTTTTTGTAAAGATTATTTTATGGCCATTTTAGGCCTTTATTTTTATAAGACAGCTGAAGACATGAAAGGGGGAATGACAGGTTGGAGTCGAACCCGTGGCCGCTGCATCAAGGAGTAAACCTCTAATATATGGGCACCGCGCTCTACCAGGTGTGCTACCCAGGCGCCCATATCACTTTATTAAGTTGATATGGCGAACATGTTAGCCAACAGCTGTCTATTTACACATCAAGCAGACACTGAGGATGTATTTTGTCATGTTTGGTCATGTATTCACTCCCCTTTTTTATCTGTGGTTTGTTCTCCAACTCCTGAGGGAAATATCTGGCTGTTTAGCTACTAAATGCTCCACTATGTTCACCAGCTAGTCACTAACTTCGTCTGTCTGCTGTATGGTGCTGGGCAGGTATCGAACAATGGGTTTATCAGAGCTTTTTGACTGAAAACAGCTGCTGCCTGCTAATTAAAGCTGAAAATGAGATTGATAGGAGCGATGAGACTGAACTAAAACAGTAAAGTTGCAGGCCATAAAACCAAAACAAAGAGCTGAAAGATCCTAAAATGCTCTGCAAAGCTGAGGAGAACTGCAGGGTTGGGTTCATCACTACAAGCGACCCCTTTCACGTTACACATAGTCATTTGATCTATTGATAATATTTATTTCAGGAATAGAACCTTCATCTGTAAAATGTTACCATTGCAAGGCTCTTACACTATGCAGGATCCTTTCCTTTTTGTTTCTTCTATAGTGTTTTTTCCGACCTACCTGACCTTTCCATACGAGAGTGCATAAAGTCATATTGTGTCATTTTCCTTCTTATATATCTGAGCTCCCTCTGATACAGCATGTCCTTGTACTCCCACTCACACAGACCATCTGAAAAGCATACTGTAAATTAATGAGCGCCCCCTCACCCCAGCCGAGAAGCATCATATAAATCCTCCCACAGAGTCTCCCATAGGCAGTGACACCCACATACAAAATCCATCCTATTTCTATATACAGTCCTGCACATCTAGGCAGATCTTCTCTCTGAGGCGTTATACAATTCGTTAAATTACTATTAACGGGAGATTCCTTTCTATATGGGTACTGTACCCCTTTATCCTTCCCTAAACCTAAACCATTCATTAGCATACAAACCCATACATAGTATAGTTTTATGCTAATAAACCCTCTGTGAATTGGAGCTTGCCACTCTCCATCCCCTCCCCCAAGTGACAGGGAAAGTGACAGCGGCCCAAATGCCCTCTCCCCACACACACACACACACACACACACACACACAAACACACACACACACACACACATACAGCTCACATGGAGACTGACAAAACGCATGCTGACACACATGCATATCCTGCACCCTCATGGACTCCCCTGATGATTAGAAAGTAGGTCAAGGACAACTTTCTAAGAGGGCAAAGAGAAAAATAAAATTTGAGATGAGAGACTGACTCTGGCTGCAGCACAGAAAAGTGCCTAGAGAGTATGTAAGATTTATAATCCGAGGCAGATTCAGAGATGTGTAAATAAATAGCCAGAGGCATCGCAATAAGGAGTGGCTTTAAGAGAATAGACAATGAGTTCTGTCTATGATTCAATTAGAAACGTACTTAATGAGGCTTAGTGAATTATATGTGCTGCTCCATCTCTTCATAGTTTAGCAAGTGTCTCCTTTTCATTTGGTTGATAAATAACAGTACTGATATCAGTAATCAGTTCACTGCTGTCAACTTCCATTGGTTGCAGTACACAACAGTAGGATTAAAAGTAGTGCCATGTTCAGTATGTGTATTTTTTTAGTGCTGCAGGGTCTGCCATAAATATTTTTCCAAATATTCTCTGCAGCACAACAAATCAGTTCATTGTGAAGGAAAACTTGGACCTTGAAGGAGGAATAATCACAAGATTTCCTCCCGCTCCAGCAAATTGTAAACTAAATATTCATTTTTGCAACAAGTCCTCTCAGGTTGAATCAAGACAATGCACAGTAAAGCAGCAAAAGAGACACTAAAAAGTGGCTCCACCTCTCTTATATTCTCATCTCCCTGAGTAATTGTGATGCACAGCATCAAGCAGCATATCCTCCCATCTCCAAAGCATCATCTCACTCTGCAACACTCTCAACAGCTCTTATAACATTGCACCGGAGAGCTCGGCTGGCAATAGAGCTGGGCCCTGTTCACTCCACCCGTCCCCTAATAATACTCATCCTCAGAACACTGACAAGGAGTGGAAGGTAAGAGCAAAGCCATCCGATCAGTCTGTCAGTGCCGGAGTTCCCTTCTCGCTGCAGTGATAGCCTCTGCCGCAGTGATGAAGGACGAGGAGAGTGGGAGGGGAAAGGTGAGCTGGTGGCAAGCGGGAGGGGGTAAGGTAGAAAGAGGAAGGTGCTGATGATGTGTGTAAACACCCCCTCTGTGCCAAAATACACCTACTCAGCAGTATTTTCTGCACGGACACTAATCAGGTCTACTGTGCTCAGGTGTTCTTTTATGAGGGCTCCTTGTCTATTGTTTCATTAGAAGTGTTTGCTGAGCCGTGTGATCTAGGACAGGGCTTGAGAGAGGCGATTAATAACTCTGAGCATGAAGGAGCTGTCTTCAGGGCCAACTTCGAAAATGTGCCACTTCTTAAACGAGGATGGGAGGGAGGAAGGAGCCGGAGCAGCTTCAAATAAGGACAGTGAGTTGAGTGCTTAGTCGACATGTAACAGTACATGTGTGTGTGTATGTGTGTGTTTGCATGGATGCATCTAGAACAGGGGTTTTCAAAGTCTGACACTATGCCCCCCTCACTCCTCTCCCCACAGTAATATCAATGCATTTTGTCATTGTCAGTTCTATTATTAATCTTTGTCTTCCTTCTATTTGGGGGATAATCATTTGCCATGTTTTGAAACTACAGTTCCCCAGCTTTGGGGATGTAAAAAGAATGTATAATGTTGCCATGGATTCAAAGAATTACACTGTGAGCTACAACTTGAGCCCAGTTATTTCTGTATCTAAAATATTTGTATAATGTCTGTGTATTTACATAGATGATAGCAGCTCCAACTGCTGACTGTGTTAGTAAATGGGTTGTTTTTAGAACACAGGCATGCACATTTCTGTTTCACCTCCCACAGTGTCTTTGCCTCAGTTTGAAAATGTACCTTTGTAGAAGACAGTAGTCCTGGGGGTGACATCCAGGTCCAGGGACGGGCTGAAGGGCAAGGCCCACAGCTGTGACAGCCTGGCGAGGAGCATCAGGAGCAGCAGCAGGGGCCGGAGGGGCTGGACTGATCGCTGGTCTCCCATGTTTAACACTCAGACCTGGGTCCAAGCAAAGCCTTAATTGCACTCAATTTGTTGGACACAAAATCTATGCGTGAGAAATGTGTATCTTCAGGCCCAGCAGCAAGCAGATGCAGACTCTTTGATTATCGTCCAGCTGAGAAAGAGAAAAACGTGTATAACTAAAAGAGAAATGAAAGAATACCAAACCAGAGACTGCTGTTACTAAAATCGATTAAAAATAAAATGAACGTTTGCAGAAAAAAACCCACTCTTCCACCTGAGGGGAAATACTGTACTTAGTAATATATTCAAAGTTGTTGTGTTTAAGTCAGTGGTGGAAGAAGTACTCAGATCCCTTACTTAAGTAGAAATGCCAATACAACATTGTCAACATACTAAACTTACAAGTAAAAGTAAAAATCCTACTTAGGTAAAAGTACAGAAGTATTATCAGCAAAGTGTTTAAACGTATCAAAGTACTCATTATGTAGAAAAATGGTCCCTGTGACTGATATCTATAAGATATACAGTATAATAATGTTTAGGTGCATCCAAACTAACCCTTTAAAACACCAAAGTCACACAATAACACAAACAAATTAAAGCTGCAAACAGCGATGAACAGGCCCACACGTTGGGGCACTGACAGGACACCGGTCAACATGGTCCTGCATTTGCACGATTATCGAACAGTTCGCAGAGTGCAAGGCCATGAATACGACCAGCAGTAGGCCAGCAACTCCCATGTTCTGCGATGTAAAATTACTGTTTTTGTCAAAGGAGTCCGGTGGCTTTGAAGAGAGCATAGATAAAACCTTCAGTTCTCCGTCAAAAAGGGCTGTCTGACAGCAAGGTAAAGCGGTGAAGATATTCTAAATATAGCGTACACTTAAACTGATATTGATTTTTTTTGGTGGATGAAATACATTTAGCTGATGCCCCCGTCCAGCAGTACATTGCTGAGCTTCTGTGTCGGTACTCCTGTCTGCTTCTCCAAACTGGGGGCGTGCCGACTCCCATCTATTGTAGCTAATACACTGAGAATGGATAAGTACCTCATACAACCTCACTTCAAAATATCCGATACTATACCTTTAATGTCCTTAATGTTTAACAGAAACAGACACTAATGATATCTTAAAATATTTCAAAACCTCCACGTTGGGTACGATGAACTTTGCTGAAGAGATGCCGTGTAGGTTATAAACGTTTGCCTCCTTGACAGCATGAGCAGAAAATGAGTTGCTGACATGAAGCATAACTCTCTGATTACAACCAATAGGCCAAAGTGAACGAGTAAGATGCTGTTACATAAAAGACCATTTAAAAAGTTTTGGAAGTGAAATAATGCGCCCCCGTGATGTGATATTGCAACACACGACTCCATCTCTTAATTGGCCGTGTGCACACTGGAGCAGCATGATGGATAATCTAGAGATTAGGCCCCGTGCCATCAGTACAATCTCCGCCTGGCTGCCCCGTTCTCTGGCTCTGTCACTGATCAAAGGGTCAACACTGTGAATCCCGCTCAGCAGCATTGTGACACTTGAGAGTTCCCAGTTTAATCTCCATGGCTGCTGTAAATCACACACAGCATGAAGCGCAGTGAGGCTAATGACCTCTCTGTTAGCAGTTTGGCTGCTAAGCTTTAAAATCAACCTATAAGATGACAACGTGAGGGATGAGAAGGGAAAAAGTTAATGACGGTGCAGGGATCCCCTCACCTTGTCTTTATCCAGAACTATTTCTTAAAGCTGGCTTTATCCAATGTAATGTCCATATACTGAGTTGAGTGAAGAGTCTTACAGACATACTTACTTAACTAAAGTTATTACATACTTTTTTATTTATTTTATATATATTTCATATATACAATTCAATTCACACATGAAGATGCAGTTGAAAGCAGCACTTTCTGATTGAACTGTTGATTTGTTTGATGCTTTTTGTGGTCGAACTTTTGCAAAGAATTGCAGGCTGATGGATCCTCCTTTGTTGTACAACCATCAATACATGTGTTGAGAATCAACTACAATACCACACGATGGAGGAGAATCTCCATTACAAGGTTCCAACATATGAAGGCAGTCTTAAAAGGGTGATCCACCAAATTAGCATTGCACTCATATAACAAATCCATGCAGCAGAATATCATCTCTTTTTATTCCACACATTCTTCTTCCTTTTCAAATGTAGCGCCTACATTACCCAGAAGGCAACTCAACCATTGACAGTTGGTTCCAAGATTCAGGTGCGTTATGTAGCTGCTGTAGCCTCAAACTGAGATTATAGTGAGCTATCAAGGTATTGTTAGCTCACTTCTTTCTAACTTCACACCGACAGATTTTTTTTCATTTTCAAACTTGTAGCCTAAAGCCCCAACCAATGCGGACTCAAGTGACATCATTTGAGCACTGTAACAGTGTAACCATAGTCTGTATATAAAAAGTCTTGTTTGATGACTGCTATCCAAAACCACCGTCTGCCAAAACTGTGTCAAAATCGAGGACAGTAGATGAACCAGACAAGGGGGCATGCTGGTGAGAAGCCCTTTGGTGTGGTTTTGTCAGCTGCTGCCCTCATGAAACACAAAGCAAACACACCATTGTTTCAACACATCTGCATTTGCGCGGGGTACACCGTATACCACAGAAGCTGGCAAGGACGTTGACAACGTTGTGTTGCCTCACTGATGAAAGCATGAAAGGTAAACACATCTGCCTTGGCAGTGGCACGACCGATGTGTCATGCATGATGGGAGAGAAAAGGAATCGAACTAAATAGCAGGTGGTGTCTGAAACACCTTTTATTTAGCAACGACTATCAGTGTCTTCCTGTTCATTGATCCACAGAGCTGGGTTTGAGACAGATCTGCTGGGATAGTCTCTGCCCTCACAACTTGCCTAATATGAAGAGGTTTTCAGAGTATGATGAAGCTGTTTTCCAATATGAGCATGATTTTAGCAAAACAGCTAGAGTGACATTTCTGCAAAAAGATTGATAACACAGTTGAGCTATTCCTGTATTTTTTCTTTCAACTGACTTAACACACTGCCACACTTCTAAATACTTTTCTGCTAAGGCCATCAACCGACAAAGACTGAATAAATATAGATATTTTTTAAGGACATTATGTACGTATTATATATGCTTTACTTAAATATGGCATTTTTACATTGTCTTCTTTTTTCCATCTTTATCCCAAACCATTGGGAGTTGGTATACAGCTGAACCATAAATGGGATTATTACTCACACAATAAAGAGTGAGTGGGTTCAGTCTGTGGGCTACATTTACTGTGATGTGGAGAAATCTGAAGACAAATCTTCTCAGAGAAGCATGAAATTAGAATTGTGTCGCAAATAATCTGCCTCCTTATACATTAAAAATATAGAGATGTAAAAAAAAATGTATCTGTGTTTAGATCTATCTGTCAGCATTTATGATGAAATAACAGTCACTTGGCTTAGAAAATCAGAGGAATTATCCAAAAAGTCCATCTACAGTGCTTAGCATAAGT
The DNA here is from genome assembly GCF_008315115.2 of Sander lucioperca. NCBI lineage: Eukaryota > Metazoa > Chordata > Actinopteri > Perciformes > Percidae > Sander > Sander lucioperca. The sequence goes on along the minus strand of NC_050194.1, from coordinate 21,943,756 downwards.
GAATACACCCATGCTAAAGTTGACTAAAAATAGGAATAAAAAATCATCTTTTGGAAATTGAAAGAAATGAGGAAACATCCAATCTTTAAGGACACCAATTTTCTTTGTGAATGAATAATGTATCGTAAATAAATAAATGTTCTTCCTTAAACAGGGGGCATAAGAGATTGGCATGGGGTACTTTCCATAAAATCATCTCTCAATGCAAATCAAACCAGCTATTAGGCTAACTGAAATAAAACCATGCCAATCTCTAGGTATGGTGAAGGGTATGTGATGATGTGCGGCTATTTTAATTCCAAAGACTAAGGGAACTTTATCAGGATGCATAGTATCCTGGATCCATGAAATAACTGGCCTTTAAAAATAAAAATCTGCCTGCCTCTATGGGAATTTAACATAGGGGTGTACTTACTTATGCCCCCTGTATTTTAAGGAAGAACATTTATTTATGTATGTATGACTCATTTGGAAATTGACTAATAAATTCTTCTCCATTAAAAAAACAGTTACTCTAGAAAAAAACAGCTCTCTTCAGCCTCTGTGTAGTGTATAATTTAATTTGTGTTATATGCAGTGTATTTGTCGCATATTCTGTTGTGTAAATTGATCTGCTTGGGAAATATAAGCCTTGAATATAATATAAACAGCTTGCTACTTATCTCATGAGCCCACTTAAATCAGAGAGATTGGAGAGATGAGATTACCGTTGTACCACTCTCTAATAAGTGCCCTTAATGTGTTAAGATGTGTTAGGTTGCCAGGTTGTGGCTGGTATTTAGGTAGCTCTTCATCATTAAGACTCCTCAAATGGACCGTTTGATCTCTGACGTTCTGTAAAATGGACTGCCGGGTATCTGAACCACAACAAATTTATAAACAACTTATTAATATTAACCAACAATTAGTATTTGAAGGCTCTCTAAGAATAATGTATCAATTATTTATATTAACATTTATACAGCAGTAGTCTCGCTTTGCCAGACCTTCCTCCACCGCGGCGCTACAGAGGATGGTCTGGTGAGTCCACACAGCATTCCGGGATGGGAGAAAAAACGTGCTCTGGTTTATTGGCATTTCTTTAAACCAATCACAATCGTCTTGGGCGGTGCTAGGCACCCGGAAAAGCTGCAAAATAGCCTCAGGAAGGACCTTGTTTTTGTGGAACATGTGTATGTTCAAAAGTTGTTTTAGTCATACAACAGAAAACTCAGATTGGACAGATAGTCTAGCTAGCTGTCTGGATTTACCCTGCTGAGATCTGAGAAAAGGGATAGTCCTCATAAATCGACCGGCATTTAAAATGAAAACACAAAGGAAGCCCAAGGCAACTGATATCCAACTGTCGGCAACGGAGCAATCCCGGAAGTGGAACCTCAAGGATATAGACTAATACAGTAGATACAGATGACTTACTAACTTTTGCTATTGCCTTATTGGAAAGTGAGAAACTCTGGTGATGGTGAAAAAAAAACTTTATTAATGACAAATTTACATGTACTCAAGTACTTCAGTATAATATTTTAGTATTGTAGTTTACTTAAGTATTTCCATTTAATTTTACTTTACACTACTCCACTGTATTTAAGAGGGAAATATTGTACTTTTTTTTTACACTTTTATCTGACAGTAGTTCAAAGTTACTTTCAAATTAAGCTTGTACATATAAGATATGATCAAATAGATTCCCCTTGATCAACCATGACAGTAAAATACTGTTAATACATTAATTAGTAGCAATAATCCAATAATATAATAAATATTATAACACTTGTGTAAAACAAGTACTGTCACTTTTGATATTTTAATTACATTTAGCTAATAACCTTGTACTTTTACTCTATTGATGGTATTTGGTTTATTTTACTCAAGTAAAGCATCTGGGTATTTCTTTCACTGCTGAACAGTAAGAGAGATGTTTCCCAACCTGACAGTCCAAAACTTTGATTAATGCCTTAATATCTGTTCTAAAGAATAAGTAAATTGTTTATTAACCATTAATCAACTTGCCCATTATAGAGGGTGACTTCTTATCAAACTAATTTATGACCTCATTCGTATCCAATTAAGAGCAAGGACTCTATGCTAATTTTAGCATTTTAGTTTTGATGATTAAGTTTAATGAACTTTTACAACAAACAACTGAAGATACTACTCAGTCTAACAGACTATTCTCTGCTCTTTCCACTTGTCTTTGTCTCATCGTGCTTATATTCAACTCTTCCACGAATAGACATTAACACAGCTTGAAAAACAGATAAGCGACATATCTATCATGTATGATTTCTATAGCTTTGACTTTAAAAACAATGCAGTCAGCTAGTGAGGAGCTTCACGACCGTCCTAATATGGACCCGGTGACACAAAAACACTCATACGCACATACGCATAGTAATTCATCAGTACTTAACTTACACGATTATGGATTTAAGTAATAACAGGCTTCCGCGCGCGCTATGAACGTGCAAACATCCACCCATGTGCACCTGTCCGACCCGGACGGACTGCAGCACTGAGAGGGAAAACACCACTGCACACCGTTACGCACCTTCACCTGAGTGAAGAGCTAATTTTAACAGTCTATGGTGCAGAGAGCGTTTGCGCAGTAAAAGTGGAAGAAACAATAAAGGGCACAGTAGAAATACAACAAATGCATTAAAAGACTGCCTCACCTGAGTTTCCTAGAGTCCACAAATATCCTCTGACTCGTTCTCTCCGCTGCGAAACACCGAGATGCTCTGCTGCTGCTGCAGTTATCCAATGCTCGCACACAAGCCTCCCCCACCCCCTCTCTCTCTCTCTCTCTCTCTCTCTCTCGCTCTCTCTCTCTCTCTCTCTCTCTCTCGCTCTCTCTCTCTCTCTCTCTCTCTCTCTCTCTCTCTCTCTCTCTCTCTCTCTCTCACAGCACGCACACACACACACACACTGGATTCATAGCCCATATAAGTCGACCTACCTTATGTTTTGACCACACACACACACACACACACACACACACACACACACACACACACACACACACACAGGATTCATAGCCCATATAAGTTGACCTACCTTATGTTTTGACCATACAGTTTTCTTATATAGGCTACTAATCGTTGTTTTGATGAACAAACGTTGTATTGCTGCTTATCTTGACATGGACACTGATTGAGGTTAGATGGATTTTTTTAAATAGCACTCAATGGTTGGAAAAACTAAGTAGGCCTACAATAATCTCATCATATTTAAGTGTTGAGTAGAAAGCTAGTCCACATGAAAATATAACTGCAACATTTTTACTGACATCAGAGTTCTTTATGCAGTTATGTTATTGTTTCTTAAGATGAAAACTATACTAAACACTATGTTTGTGCTTTCAAACGTGTCCTACTGTCTTTAAATATAGGCTGACCCCTGCTGGAGAAGAGATGGAAAGACAAATAAAACACACTTTCCTGTTCCCTCTTTCATGGAAAATCCACCTTTTTATTATAGCCCGAGCACGGAAGTGCCTGGGGCCCAACGGTCAATGTTGGACTTAATAGCCTTAAGCAAACTGTTCCTCCCTTTTATTGGTTTAAACAACTAAATCAGCCATATCTAGATTTTGCATAAGGAATTACTGTATGTTCAAAATCGAATAACCTATGCAAAAAGACTGAGAATGGTCTTCAAATGCTTCTGTCTTTTTTTCTTTCTTTCTTTCTTTCTTTCTTTCTTTCTTTCTATCTATAAAAGGGGTGTGCCTATTCCAATGTACTATTCCACAGTGTCACACACTACCACAGTTTAGAAATACTTTTACATCTACAAATCATGCATTCAAATTTGTATTTAAGTAAAAGTACAAAAAGTATGAGCATCAAAATATACTTAAAGTATCAAAAGTAAAAGTACTTATTATGCATAAGGGTCCATTTCAGACTAATGTATTGCATTATTATAATTATTGGTGCATTAATGTTGATGTTTGATGTTGTAATTGTAATTACTTTATATAGGCTACTGCTGGGTTGCTTGCAATAGTCATGTAGCCTATCGTTCTAACTCATTATTTATATGTTGATTATATTTTGTGTTATCTGTTGTAAATTAAGTTATCAAATAAATGTAGTGGAGTAAAAATAACAATAATTCCCTCTGAAATGCAGTAGAGTAAATAAGAGTATAAAGAAAATAAATGGGCTACACAAGTGAAGTACAAGTAGGCTACTTGAGTAAGTGTAATTAGTTACTTTCTATCACTGACAGTGAAGGAAAGCTGTCCTGCAGCAGGTCCTGCAACTCTTGGTTGACATATCACATAGGCCAAATAGGTCTGGCAATGCGAGACTATATGCAAACTGGGAACCGGTTCTGGTAACATTGACACAGGGTGGCGCTGTTAACTAGGACTATTATCTGTTTGACTAAACAGGATAGGACCTGTAAATGTAAGCATGGACGCCTGGCCAATAGTAGGCTAGCGTGTGAATGCTATTGAAGGGCGCGTCTTGGCGTGGCCATAGTAGGAAAAAATATCGCTACCGGGAAACTCCTCTTTCACAAATCCACCACGGCCGTCACGTATGGGATTTTTTTTCCGGCCGTCACGGATGTGAGTAACCGACTTTAGTTGTCATGACGTGGTGTGTCCACCTCCAGTCACACAGCTGCTGCTGACGAGAGGAAGAGCCTGAGCCAACAAGTCAGCTTCCCATCGAGAAAAACACAATTTATTCAGTTTGGTTAACAGGTCTTTTGTCGGTACGTGACATTTCCCTCTTGTTCTGTTATGAATATACTTGAAGTTAGTTGTGAATGTTTATCTCCAGATCGGCAGCCTGTTATCGTTATCCAGCTACGTTAGCTAACGCTAGCATTTAAATTATGTTAGCTAGCTAGTGCTAACTGCCTAGCTTAGCTAGCTAGTTGGCAACGTTCTCCAATTCAATAATAGATTATCAGACAAGATATCATACAATCGATCTTGCCAGCTGCTATTATCAGACAGCGGACTACGCAACATGTGAGGTATTAGTTGTAGCTTTAAAGGTCGAATATGAGCAAGTTTTCTGATAGTCGTGTTAGTCCAAGCTTATTAATTAACGTTAGCTAGCTAGGTAATAACCATACCAGATAGTGAATACATAATTATACCTTAGATAATTGTTAAGTTAGTTTAGAAGAAAAAATGTCCGTAGTGTTTAGAAGGGAACACACAAGTTCAAAAAAGAAGAAAAGGTCCAAGGCACTCTTCTGGCATTAAATCAAAAAGCCTTTATTTGGATGGCTAATATTGAAATGATTAGTAGGCTACATGTTAAAATAGAGCTGAGTAAAAACCCACACGTAGCAGCACAAACAGCCTTCCTTAGGGTGCAACGTTAGCCCTCAGCACACAGATTCACCTTTAGCAGTTACAAGTTGATCGCAAACACCTGGTAATCAAACACCTGAGCAAGGAGCCAGTAAACTCACAGGTAACAAATGCTAAGTATGACCACTAGATAGCTCTACATGATATGACATGAAGAAAGAAAGAGATAAGAATAAAATAACAATATAACTGTTATGGCCTATGTACTAGCCATAGGGGACAGCGCTGTGCAGACAGGTGTGGCAATGCGAGACTAGCCTTAAGTGAAATCCAAATTAGCTTTTCTAATTGCATACTTATGCTCAGAGACTTTGTCCCTCAGTCGTCTCTTTGTCTAGCCTATGTCAAAACAGCCACAGGTAGCCTACAGTATAAACGGTACACAACAAACTTAGTGTTACAGTTAATGAATGTTTTGATGTCAGGCACTTAGTATGTCTTGTGAATTGCTTGCATTCCTTTATATCAGCACAATGGTTGCAAAGGTCACATTTGTAAGAACCCTTAAAAATGGTCGATGAAGCCTAGTTTTTTTATTATTGGCAGGTAGATGGCTTGGCACTAATCCATCCTGTAGTGTAGGGGGCCTTTTGAGACTGATCTTAGAAGAAGCAGGAAAAACTTCCCTAAAAATAGGGTTACTTTTGATAAGATTCTAATTTGAGTTTATTATTATTTTTATGGGATTTGCTGGAGAGCTGTTTTTATGTGACGATATGTAATTATACTTTTGTCCAAAAAAAGTAATAGTAATACAAAATGCAATAGTAATACTCAATACACACATTAATAAATACACCCCTGGGCGCCCAGATAGCTCAGTTGGTAGAGCGGGTGCCCATATATGGAGGTTTACTCCTCGACGCAGCGGGCCCGGGTTCGACTCCGACCTGTGGCCCTTTGCTGCATGTCATTCCCCCTCTCTCTCCCCTTTCACGTCTTCATCTGTCCTGTCAAAAATAAAGGCCGAAAATGCCCAAAAAAATAATCTTTAAAAAAAATAAATACACCCCTTATTTAAAATAATTATGCATTTTAGAGACAAAGTAACCTAAAACAGTTGAAAATATTCAAATAATATCTATTCCGGTATTTCAATGGATTTCTTCTAATAAGCGGCGGATTAATAGTCTTGAGCAAACTTTCCATCCCTTCTCTACTTTAAACTACTATATCAGACATCCAGACTAATTAAACTGTACTTTCAGTATCATATCTATGCAATTCGGTTTAAAAACCTGCTAACATTGTCTGGCTTTTTCCAGCTTCTATATAATCAACCACATTTATGATCTAAATGTGTACAACAAGTCTGAAGTAGCATTTGTACAATCCATTGTATAGCAACACAATCTTTTTTAACCTAATCTTACTTTACTTTTACTTAACTTTATATTTCTTGCACTTTAGCTATGTTACTGTATACACTTATTGACTAGTTTATTCTTACAGATTCCCTGAGGGGAACAATAAAGTATTTTGATTCTGATAAATGGGATGAGAGATGCCCCCTTTTATCGGGTTCTGGTAATCCGTATTGAGATCAGATATAACGAGCTCGGTCACCATATTTGGCGACCATTTCTTTTGGCTGTCAGAATGAATAGAACAGAGTCCCTGCCAAGAAACCTCTCCACAGGTGGATATCGCTCTATCTGCTGTGGCTGAGAGGACATTTATTGGATGTTTATAGTACGTCCTGCTCTGTTGCAAGATACGTGTTAGAGATGTGATATGGTGCAGCCAGCTCAGTCATCCCACTTCACTGCTTGGATCTGATAGGAACAAGGTTGGAAAGCTTTTTGTTGCACTCCAAAGGAGGTTGCTTTTGCTAAGTTTGCTATCTCACTGATATCCTGATGTGAATATGCGGTTTTGCAGCTTTGCTTAGACGCTACATTGTGGTTGGTATCGCATCGCCTTGACACACTGTTATTGTGAGCTTTTATATGTTTTTTTTCCAACTGAAGATGTGAGCGCATGTTTGTAGGATCAAGTCTGAGCTTGTGGGAGTCAAGTGTGAATTAAGAAGTCTGAATTTTTCTCCTAAGGGTGCTACGTGTGGGACTGCACCATGGGCTTCAAGAAGGAAGTGAAACGAGCCTGAGAATATGTAAACCGATGCAGGATTTGCTTTCATTGTGGGGAACTCTGTCTCCTCAGTTGGGCGTGACAAAAGACACATTTACAAGGAGCTGTGTCATGGAGACAAGTGTGATTTTCAAGCCAGTGCTTGCTTTGTCTTAAAAAATAAGATATTATGCCTTTAACATTTACAGTAGGTGTAAATTATGTAGGGTAACACATTCAAAGCACCCTCAGAATGCAATTTTGAATATGACGCCTAAGGACAATACAGCGCAGTGAAAGCACTTTGCCTGAAAAGAATGATGTGATGATCGTATAACTTTCCTTTTGTCGTTTCACTGTGAAGAAGACCAGCTTTGTGTGAGGTGGAGTGTCAGAAGATTGGTCGTGAAAATGACTAATGAATGAGTTTTACAGAGACCACGGCTGGGCGTGGGCCAAAGGAGTGGCCTACAGCCTAACTAACTTTAATGACTACTTACTGTACCATTGCTATGAAAATAGCTCCCCTTTGGTCTGCTCAAACTCTGTGCAGAGACGGAGACACGTTACTATTAGAGACGTTGCTGGAACTTCAGTACTACAGTAATATTCACTACAGTAATGCTCAGAAATATCTTTACCATATTCAGATGTAGAGTGCTCACTTATACAACATGTCTTTTTGCTTCAGGGTGAGAGAATACTTTTTTTTTCCTTGTCTACTGATCTGAAAATAACTGAAAATAACTATGCAGTGTGTTTTTTTGCAGGCTATGATGAGGTGGTGACCCTGGGTCGGCCGGGCCGTGACATGATTGCAGCTTGGCACAGAGAAAAGACGGAGCAGAGTGATTGAGAAAGAAGAATGGGCAGGAGCGCCTGGGGCTGCTGGCAAAGCGTTGTCTCTACTGCAGTGCTCTACGGCTCTTTGGCCTTGTTTACCTCCATCCTCCACAATGTGTTCCTCCTTTACTATGTGGAGACATTTGTGTCTGTCTACAAGATTGACAAAATCTCCTTCTGGGTGGGAGAGGTGAGTGACAAGAGCTGACCAGCTTTTTGTAATTGGCCTGATTTCACCGCTTATTTCTTTTCAGTGGCTAGAGCTGACCGAGGAGGTAGCCGTTCATTTTCACATTCACGACATAACACAAACACATATGGACCTAACATTTTTCAAAAAATGCAAGTAAAAAATGGCTTTGTGTGGCACCTTTTTAAAGCGTGACATCACGTTCTAGCTCATTGATAAACCATCATCCTTTATTTGTTGATTTTTAAATAGCATTATTGTCTTGTTATCTGCCCTCTGTCTGCTGCTCCACAGGCAGTGTTTCTTCTATGGAACAGTCTGAATGACCCTCTCTTCGGCTGGCTGAGTGATCGCGCCTTCCTCAGCTCTCCTCAGTAAGTGTCTCCATCCTGCTTTCTTTCTCCTTTTTCTCAGAGAAAAACAACACTTTGCTAAATTCGGCTTCCTAAACATGGATGTGACTACGACAGACAACATCTCAATGAGAATAAGCCCTCAAATCCCTCCTAGCCTTCCAGTCAAACTGCAGATTTCTAACGCTGTGGTTCCTTCGCACATTGCCCCGAAACTACGACATTTATACAGCCATGCTTACACAGCTGTTTCAGTGTTAACTCTTTTATCAGCTGCAGTAATGCTCATGAGGCTAGGTAAACGCGTCGTCAGAGTGAGAATTGTCAAACATGAAGTTGCCATCTGTGTTTACATTTCATTTTGATTAAACTATCAGTGACTCTGTACTGTCATTAGGTGGTGACATAACAAAGTCCATCACATTATTCTGTGAAAAGTTTAGAGTGTACAGCAGGGATGTGCAGCATTCACACTTTTATTTATTTTTCGTTTTTTTTTTTTTTATGGTTTTAGTATATTTTATTTTGTCCATGGTGTTTGCAGATTCTGTATTTACATAGGTGGTTATACATATAACATCAACCATGTTAAAGTTACCACTAATATATCCTCTGGCAACAAAACAGACTCAAATAGCTTTAGAGTATTTATATAGGGCTTTTGGCGTATCTCTTTTTGACGCTGTATGTTGTTGCACCAGGAAAATGTTTTAATTCTCGCCAAAGTTGTGTTTATATCTAATTACTCTTGATTTTTGTTTTTCCACCCAGGTCAGGCTCTTCGATCACAACTCCAGAGGTGGTGCTGAAGCGCCTAAAGGCCCTCTCCACAAATGGCCCTCTCTTCGCTCTGTCCTTCCTGGCTTTCTGGGTGGCGTGGGCCAGACCAGGACTGCAGTTCCTGCTGTGCCTGTGTCTGTACGATGGTTTCCTCACAATGGTGGACCTCCACCACAGCGCCCTGCTGGCTGACCTCGCTGTGTCCGCCGTCGATCGCGCACGCCTCAACTTCCACTGCTCCGTGTTCAGCGCTTTGGGCTCGTTCTCCGTATTTCTGTCTTACTGCTTCTGGAACAAGGAGGATTTCTACTCCTTCCGTCTCTTCTGTGTGACTCTTTCAGCTTTTTCCATCTTGGGCTTTTTGTTAGTGTCTCGGTTGCTACAGCATCGTTTCCAAAAGGAAGTCCGTCCAAGACAGGATGAGGCACTGACACTCAAAGAGTAAGGATTTTCTAAAGATCTTGAAATTCTCAATAACTTTGGTTGACAGGCTTTTGGACTGTGTTGATATTTTGTTTTTTTTCTCTCCATCTCACTCCTCTCTTGTTTACTTTTGCTCTGTCACAGGCTGAGTGTTGAAAATGCTCCACTTACTCACCCAGAAAAACCTGTCACCCTTGGACAGTACCTCAAGCAGCTCTCCAAACACAAGAACTTCATGTGGTTTGTGTCAATGAACCTTATTCAGGTAAGTTATTAATCACATTAGATGTGCTGAAAGTGCTAGTAGAGATAAAGTGGGCAGACACTTTCACTCTTTTGGAAAATCCTTATTTTCTCTCGCATTTCATCATGTGTCCGTAGTTTTGGGTCCATTTTTTTAAAGGCATCGCTTCTCATTCAAGGAAACATGTTTTGTGGAACATCGCTCAGGGTTATTTTACTTAATCTACTCGGTTAACTTTTATTGTTGTCTCTGTTCCCCATAAAGGTGTTTCACTGCCATTTCAACAGCAACTTCTTCCCTCTTTTCCTGGAACATCTGCTGTCTGACAATGTTTCTACCTCTACAGGTTCAATCTTACTCGGTAAGGGACCGACAAATAACTCACACATTCCTCTTAATTTAAGTCCTCTTAATTCAAGTTTGTTAGTAATAGGTACTGCAATAATTGGCACAGCATAATACCCGCTAAATGTTTAAGGAAATCACATATGATTGAAATTGACTGCAAGAGGAGTGTGAGTATTCTTTAGATATTTTATTTATTTAACCTTTATTTAACCAGGTAGGCCGTTGAGAACAGGTTCTCATTTGCAACGGCGATCTGGCCAAGAAAAGCATAAGCGTGCAAGACAACATACAGTTTCACATTCGATACAATACAGGAATACAGAATACAATAGGCTACATGAAGTGCAGATTAAGTAAGCATTACAAAGCCGGTGCAAAGTGAGGTGTAAGTAAGACGATGGATATGCGAAAGTGATATGGTAATAACACTATACATGAATAGACTAACATGAATAGTCTATAACACTGCTGAGATGTAGTAAAGAGTCCAACAAAAAACAGTTAGTGCAAATTATGATCTAGTTAGTGATGTAGATCAGAAATAACACGATATGCGTGATATAGACTATATAAATGCTGAGATGTAGTAAAGAGTCAATGTACAGTTAGTGCAGATTGTGGTGTACAGAAATTGTGTGACAACAAAGGTGGGAGGAATAACAGTTGAGCATACCAGGGCGGATGAATAGTGCAAAAGAACGTAAACAGAATGTGATAGCAATGCAGGTGAAGATGTGCAAATATGCAATGGGCGTGACAGAGATAATGGAGTGCAATAATGCAATAAGGGGGTGCGAAAACAGAGAATGAATGATGGAGAACAGTTATCACGTACAGTGATCGGACAGGAGCTCAGACAGACGTACTGGGTTTGACTGTGAGATGAAAGTTATACGGAATGGAGAAAAACACAGATTAAAGGTATACCATTACTGGCAGCATGCAAGCTAGTGACGCACAAGCTTTTTTTATATATTTCAATCACATTTTAGTTGCCCATAAGTAGATGAATATGTTGATGCAGAATGATATTTTGATCCAATCATCCTCCCCAGATTTAAAGATCATGAAGATGGCCGAAAACCAGTGACGTGGTATTCTGAAATACATCTGCTGAATTGTTAGAAACAGATCTTATTGTGGCTAGAATGGAATATATTTCTATATTATTTGCTATTATTTGCTATGTTTACAGTTACTATTCTTTCTGCTGATTAGTCTTTTTTTTTAATGCCGTTCTGCTTTTGCTCCCACGCAGGCATCTCTTTCATTGCCCCCCACCTGAACAACTTGTATTTCCTGACACTGTGCCAGCGTTATGGGGTTTACCAGGTTATCCGCTGGCTATTTATGCTCAAACTGGGACTTAGTGTGGCTATGCTGTTGGCAGGGGCTGACCACATTTATCTGCTGTGCATCTTCATTGCTAGGTATGGCCACGCACATCAGCACATGCATCAGGGATCCGATGTGTGACCGCTTGTTTTTTTGTTGGCTTGTTTTTGTTCATTATTTTTCATCACTGAATACACAAACGCACAGCAACACGTGTCGTTCCATGCCTCACATTCATAAGGACTTGTCAAGGACTCTTTTCTGTCGCATCCCATTTCCAAGGTTAACTCGACATTCGTTACATGTTGTATCCAAATATTGTGTTAACTTTTCTATCCATAGACCCTCAATTCGGATAAGGAAGAACTCTCTTAAATCAGAAAATATTTTGGTTGTAGTTAACTCTTTTAAACTGGAAAAAAGGAGAGAACACAGAGCAGGGATCCCTCGTCCAGGAAAGACAGACAATTTATGTTGTAGAACATAGTATAAATAAATAATGAATTGAGAATATGGAGAAACAGAATAACAATATAAGGTAAATAAAGAGCAAATATACATTGCAGAATCAGAGAAGACGCTGAGCAACTTCCAGGTTTTCATTTAGGTAGCTAGTTTGTCATTTTATTCCATTATTAATGTCTAATAATAGTTGAAAACAGGATTCCTAATCTCTCTCTAGTCTCTAGCGCTCCGCAGCCGAGCCCTGATGAAGTGTGTGTGGTTAGTCATATGTTTGTCAAAGTCGTGGTAGTTGTCAACAGTTTGTGAATGCTTGTGGTTCTTTCTCTCAAACCTTAAGGCTGAGCTGATACAGAAACGTATCAGCCACAAGTTATAAATTGTTACTGTATTTCACAGTGTAATGCGGTTTTGACCACAAAGGCACACCTAAGCATGCTTGAAGCATGCCCAAGAGACTGCTCTCTGCTCTCAACAACTAGAAACATTATGAATGATGATTGACACACCTTAATTAACGGGAATACTCTAAAGTAGAACTGAGCGATCTACTCTTGATAAACATCTTTTAATATCAAAATTTCATTGATGTTTTTTCACAAACTATGCAACTGTTTGGGCTGGAGACAGTAATTGGACACTTCTCTCCCTCCTAGTAACCGAGTGTTTACAGAGGGGACGTGCAAGCTGCTGAAACTGGTTATTTCCGATCTGGTGGATGAGGACTTTGTGGTCAATCGACGTAAGCAGGCCACCTCTGCTCTCCTCTTCGGGATGGTTGCTTTGTTGACCAAACCTGGCCAGACATTCGCCCCTCTCATTGGCACCTGGCTGCTGTGTGTTTACACAGGTACACAGAAACACTCAGACTGGGGCCTCCATAACAAAGTGTACATAATGACCTTGTTTCAAATGCTGCTACAAGTTTCTGCATTCATCTGGCTTTATGATAAGTTCATGATAAGCTAAGCAAACTGTCTTTTGGCTGTAGCTTTTTTTTTTTTTTTTTTAGCGTACAGACATGAGTGGTATCAATTTTCTCATCTAACTCATCAAGTAAGCAAATAAACGTATTTCTCAAAAGTAAACCGTATCTCTATGGAAAGAAAACATAAAAAAAAAAATAATAATTAAATATAACCTATTATGAGTTGTTTTTTTTTAGTGTTAAGTTCCTAGATTAGCCATTACCCATGACCAATTTGTATATTTGATTTGTTTAATTATTGAAGGAATTACTTTTTTCTCCTGTTGGATTTCTCTTCCCCAGGTTATGATATTTTTGATAAGGAACCCATGAAGGACTCTCTGGTTTCTGTGCCTGACGTTGCCTCTGGCTCGGGGACTCCGCCTCTACGCCTGGGCTGCTTCTACATGTTGGTGTTTGTGCCTATCACCTGTGCCCTGCTCCAGCTGGCTGCCTGGTCTCGCTTCACGCTTCACGGCCGCAAGCTGCAAGGGATCAAGACCCTAAGGCAAGGGGCCCAGCATGGCCACCTTATCGATGTCAAGGCCATATGAACTGAATAGAGCTGGGCGAAGCTGCACACAGACACTTTCTTAAATGGGCGGTTTTACAATCCCTTTGTGCAGTCCAGCCTTCTGTGCACGAACATGAACCACTACACGTGGCTTTGTGGACAGTGACAAATGCACAATAGGCTGACCAATCCCACTGGGAGTAACAAACATTTTTTTTAAACCTGCCTTATTTTTATAATATTGACCTATATTTATATTTGAACAGATGACCAAAAGATGAATAGAACCAATCAATCCTGTCGGATGTAGACGGACCAAGTTCACAACTTTTTTTTATGGTGTGCTTTAAATATGGGGTGCCCTCTTTTAAACTGTTAGTAAAGCATAATCCTGGTCTAGAGTACAGCACGAACCCTATTGCTGCTAGCTAATTTGTCTGTAACATCAGCCTGATTTTAAAAACCAGAAGGGAAGGTTTACCACAGAGATGCACATTTCTAATGTTATTAACAAGATGAAGAACATGAAATAAACTTGCATTAATGTGTTTAGAGTGCTATTTATACTGCATGAAATCCTCTTCAGAGCTGATTCGTTGTTGTATTGGTTTTTACATTTACACAGAATGCCCCACCAGTTTGATGTTGAGAACTGTATTTTCTGATGCGTACAGTATTGATGTTTTTGCACAAAACTGCCATTTGTCTGTTGTACTTCTAACATTGTGACATATTTTCTGGACTGTAATCATGAATAAGGAAATGATGCAGCGGTAACCATATTATCAGTTCACTTTTGTAATTTTTCAGATTGTACAAAGAATGTGTGGCATCGCCACAAATAAACCTCGTCAATGTTGAAAGTCAATGTGATGTGATGCCTTTTTATGAGACGGATTACCTGTCAAACCACAAAGAAGACTGTTCAAACTGCACAACAGATTATAACAATCCAGTGGCTTTATAGGAAAATGGACATTATTCAAATGTCTTTTTTTATCGGGCCACAAAACTTAAATATAAAGTTGTTGGACCATCTGCCTGTGCAAAATCTTTCTGCCACTTGTGAATAAAGGGTTAAGGAAGTCTACACTGTAACTGTTGATCCTTAACATTGTAGGTATTGTTACCAACCACTGTATGAAGCGCCAACCATTTGCAGTCTGTTATGTGAGAATTTAGACCAAAATGTTTTTTGGACATTTATAGGCCTACTATGTGGTTGCAACTCAAGACTTCACTACATGTGACATCCTCATCATCATGAAGATAATTGGGGCAAGTATTGTAAATTTAAAAACATGCATGAAGGTGTTCCTTTATTTAAAGAAGTGGGGAAACTGGTACTGTCCGATTTCACTGCAGTTACACTTTGTCTATAAGACACCCACCATTGTTCAGCAATGTTTTATGAGGGATTATAACCTAATAGGCCTTTGTTTCCTGCAATAATACAGCCCTCTGCTCAGCCCTTATTTGAGGAGAATAGTAAAGGTATTTTGGCTTGTGAACCCTTACAAAAAAGTAATGTCAACAACTTGTGAGCCCTCATCACAGGGAGTTGTGTTTAGTTCAACAACCACAGAATGGTTTTCCTTATCCAATTGTAATTTTTGTAAGATAAAAGTTCCCAGTATTTTTGGAGAAAAGAAAATTAGAAAGAAAAAAATACATTATGTAATATAACAAAAAGTATGGAGACCTCATTTTCATCCAAAACTTGGTCTGTAAACTATCGTTAATGGAGTACTCTTTACAAGTCTTCACTTTATGATCGGTTTTAACGGCTAAGGGCTTCGTGGACAGACTTAATTTTAACGGAAATTTTGTCATTTCACGACGACATACGTGTACATATCTTTGTCCTGGAAAGCTTCCTGTGCGAAGACGGAAGTAGTAGGAGATATTCCTCTCGATTTGTTTATGGTTTTTACGCCTATGGGTGTACAGCGCATGCGTATGTTTTTTTTGTTTTTTTTTAAGACCAGTTGTGGTACTTTTGTCTGTATGTCCCTGTTTTTATTTCCACGGTTAAGCTAGTTATTAACGAGTATGACAATTGGGTTCATTTTGTTAAGTTCAGGAGCTAGCAAAAGTTTACTAGTGCGGTATGTCACCGGGATCAACGTACCGCTACCCATCATGCACCGCGCGCAATATTTCAAATGTTTGCTAAATCTATCGTTTAGATGAAACACGTTTATCTAAATCAGTATTTTGTAATCTATTGTGTATTCACATAAATATATTATAGGCGACATAAACTGTTAGGTCTAGTTTTATCAGAGCACTGGCACCGTTACCGTAAGGTGTTTGTCGGGAAGTGACCACCTCTCCAGTAACTCAGAATAGACAGTACACTCATGTTTCTCTTCAGATCGTATAAATCTTTCGCCTTTTACTAAAGATTTCCGTGGAGAGGAACAATATGAGTTCAATCTAATTTTTTGATGCCCTGCCTAGTGCGGGGCTTCCTAATCTTGTGAAAAATAAAAGGAATTCTGAAAGTATTGTCTCAACATATAGACACGTCGAAGGGAAGTACAGTTTTTGAAATAGAATTCTGTGTCAAGAGAAATTGACACAACAACAGAAGTTGATTCCATGTGAAGAAAGGATAGAATGTATTAACAGTGTTCTTGTGGAGTTTGCGAACTTTCACACGTTCTAGAATTCTCGACACAAGTATAGGCTATGTAATTATTTCAATTACTGGATTTGTATTGGGGTGTATTGCTGTCTAAAATGAAGGAAAAAAAATACATGAATGTAATACCGTATCATCATTTGTGAAGAAAAAAAACGTCATTATAAAAAAATATATATTTTACTGATATATATCGACATACTGTACATTTATTGCAAGAGTTTCTGTCATCTTGATACAAAACCGTATAAAACGCATGTTTGATTGTATTTGCCGTGAAAATCCAGCAGAGGGCATACACATGCATCAAATATGGTGAAGCAGTGCTCAGCTGACAGCAGTAATAAATACATATGGAAAATACAATTAATGCAAATTGGTCTTGTTTTACGGTCATGTTATCGTATCTTATTTAATTTTAAATAATCTTCCTATAATCTATTCTAAAAATTCTTTTGTGTGCCTATTATCTGCTTATAATAATTACAAATTATTGTATACATGTTTTAATGTCACCATGCAACATTTGTTACATTTTTGTATTGCTGTGTTGTAATGTCAAAATTAATCACCACATCGCCACTCTTTCCAGTCCACGCCCTGTCAGTGAGGTGCCATAAAAAGAATGCATACATGTCAAGAAAATGTTGGGAAGTATGGTTAAAGTTAGACTTCCCATTTCTTGTGGCTTTACTGCTGTAATGTATCACTGGTTGCCTCTTTCGGTAGAGAAACAGTCACACAGAACAGGAAACAAAAGTGGGGTAGGCGAGCAGAGACAACACATGTAAGCAGCAGTTTGAGCTCTACGACTCCGGCTCTATAGATACCAAACTGCTTCAAGGTTGTTCGAGAGATATCTAATGACGGGGAGTTTTTGGAAACATAATCCGGCAAGTAGACGAAAATATTATTCCACACTGTATCCTCAGGGTATGCAAGTCCAGGATGTGATTTCTGTCATTGTTGAGTCTGCTTTTTAGCATGAAAGTGTATTCTGATTCATATATGTTGCACTGACTTACTGTGAATTGTCAAATTCAACATGATATTGTGAGTTAAGTCTGACTTGGAAATGAGTTATTGAGCTTAAGTTAAGTCATATTCCCCTTTTTGGTAAACTTTTTATTTTCTGTATTTTATTTTATTTTGCATTTTTCTATGACTTTTACAATGTACATGCTTTTTTAACACGTATATACGTTCACTCACATTTGTTCTGAATAAAATGTAAATGTTTTGATTTAACAATATGGCTGGAACAAAAACACATAATTACAACTTTTGCATGTGAAATAGCTGCTAACATGACATCCTGTTGTTTCTATGTGATATGTGTGCTGTGCTGTAGGAGACAACAAAGAGCTGTAAATACTGATACAGTGATTATGGATAAGACAATGGAAGCGGACAGCACAAATTGCTAAGGCAAGCTGAGATTGCCAGATGACATCGCCCTGATGCTGAGCCGAGGTTGGTGCAGACTTCCTGTTTTGTGGCGAAGCAGTTTACAGTCTGCTGCTCTACAGGTCTGTGAGGATGTTTTGTAGGCCTTTTGCAGCAAATGAAAGCAACTTCCTGTCTATTCCTGTGCACAGAAATGGAGGCTTTTACCTCTGCCAGCCTTTTGTTCATAATCTTAACTCCAAACTGCATTAACCTTTCTTGTAAATCCGCATCTTGTGTAATATCAAACACTAACCATTACTGGACGGGCTACCGGTCACAGGGGCCACGTCGTGAGGGGGGCCCCTGAGCCAGAGCCTCAGTTTGACGTGACTTTTAACATTTCTTGTTTGAACGTCAATCAAACAACTTCAAAATGACAAAAAAAATGACCACAAAGACACACAAAATGACTAATAATGAGATCGTAGATTTGCACTTTTTGTCTACTTTGTACTGCAGCTGCTGCACAACAAACAAAAACAATTATAAATAAGGTTCTATTTTATGTTATCTTATCTTCTCAAACTGACACAAAATGACAACAAAGACATGCAAAACGACTTACAGAGAGACCCCAAACAACTACAAACAGACGCAAAATTATGCAAAATGACTACGAGAGACACAAAATGACCACTAACAGGCACTAAACAGAGAGTCATTTTCAGAGGTGTGTGTGTGTGTGGGGGGGGGCTTTTACATGTCTGTGTCCAGCGGTCCATTATCTCTTAATCTGTCCATGACACTATCGGTAAGAATGCGTGACAATGAACCATGAGCCACTGACTGACATTTATAATGACAATCTTTTAAAAAAAAAGCCACACCAACTTCACATTTCCTCTATTTGCAGCTCCGAGATGTTAACACTGTATCCACAGTAACACAGAGGCCACACGGGTGCACCGGAGCATGGAGCTGGTGTCTGTGCAGTATGAATTTGAGTACACAGCGAAGGATGGTCGCCTTGTGTCTATAAAGCCTAATGAAAGTTACATCCTAGTCTCCAAGACTAATGAGCACTGGTGGCACGTCCGCAAAGACCAGCACAGCAGACCCTTTTATATCCCTGCACAGTATGTGAAGGAGCTCCTATCACTTACTGAAAACCCTCCTGGTCCTAATAGCTTGAAATCACCGGAGTGTGTGACTAACAGTAAACCAGGGGATATGGCTCACATAACACCACGTAAAGCAACAACAGTGAATCGTGTATCAGCTCTGGGTGCTTCAAGAGAGACATATCGCTTCTCCACTTTTGGTTTCTGTGAGAACATACCAGATGTGAAGCCCAGTGAGACTCTGGATGAAGGACAAACCACCACCAGCTTTGCAGACAGCCAGAATAAAATAAAGACACACGATTCAACAACAGGCTTTTCAATTACCTCTGCACCTCTGAATACTGACAACCTGCAAATGTACGCAAAATCTCATCCTGTGCCAAAGGTCAAAAATGGACAAAAACAGCCACTGCAGGATGATGCAGTAAAACAACCTCAGACTTTTCTACACGATGAGGATATGGACTTTCCTTTACCCCCTGATTCACCAATATATGACTCCATACCAGAGCTAAACATCCCAGAATTTGACACGTTTCCTGAGCCTCCTGGTCCTGTTGCTTCAAATGACACATTGATGTTTAAGCAGCAGAATTCAAATCCAACTGCAGGAACAACTTCCTCTACAGATGAGCCTCCCATTGAGCAGGTAAGGTTTTTCCATTTATCATTCTAGTCTCATGAAATGTGTCACTGTCATTTTACAGCCAGAAGAGGGCGCAGTTGTACCATGAAAAAAGATGGTAAGAAATACTAAGATGGTAAAAAGTGGCCTTTTGACAGTGATCCACAGTAAAAGACCCTTTTATGTTCAAAGCAAAAACAGATCTCTGCAAAGTGAACTGAATTAGTTACAAATACAAAATACACATTCCTTGTTTGCATAAGTATTCACAAGTAATAGGACACATCTAAATAATCACTGATGCAGCCAGTTGGCTTAAAGAGTCACATTATTAGTCACCTGTATCTAACAGAATAAGAAAGATGGGGAAACATGTTATGCCACGCAGTGTAGCATTTCTTCATCAGATTTTGCTCTTATCTTTGAATTGTTTCATAAAACATGAATTTCGTACCAGCCATCGACACATGCAACATTGTGAAGATGAGCTGCAAGTTGACACTTCTTCATTTTAAGGGGTCGTATGACAAAAAGGTAGAGACCCCTGCTCTTTGTTGATGTGCACAGGGCTGCAGCCTATAGTTAAAATCTCAGCCCACCTTAACTTATTGTCTTATAATGCCTTTATTATTTCACTTCCTGCTCTCAGGAGAACCACAACTCATCAAACTTCCATTGAATTATCTGCATGCTTTAATGTGGCCAAGCTCATCAATACAGTGGGGGGGTTACACTGTTTACACTGCGGGGTTCTGTGCATTTTACAGTGGGTGGAAATGATGATGAACACATGTCAAGTTTAATATTTTGGTGAAAACGGGACTTGTAGTTTTAAACAAATCCTTGAGTAAAAGAAAAGAAATATTAGCAAAGAAATACACAAAGTATCACAAATATAAGTAGGCCTACTTATCATGGTCAGTGTTTATTCGATTTTCAGATGATGATGATTATTATTATTATTATTATTATTATTAGGTCTAGTGTGTAATCAGCATTTTAATGTTGTGGTTGGTCAAAGTGGAGCTAATCTAAATGACTCTATATATAGTTAAATGTAATTAATATATTAGTCATATGTTGGGTAGTTTAATCCTAACAAACAAGGAATCATTTGGAAACAGTTTTCTGTGTCTTAATCTGAAAGTAACTATAGCTCTCAGATAACTAACTGTAGTGGAGAAAAAAGTTAAATATGTAAAATCTCTTTTAAGTGAAGTAGGCAAATTGGCTTCTTCGGATACTTTCCACCACTGATTACTGATTAGAACTTTTCGATTTGATTAGATTTTTAGAGACATTTCGACTGAATCACTTGTTGATTTGGACACTTTTTGCAGTGAAGGTCCAGACTTGGACTACCGTGTTGGTTGAGTTCACAGTAACGTTATCTGTGCCAGCTCATCAGCATATGAATGGCCGGCCGTCCCCTTCATGCCATTTCACTGGGCGAGAAGAGGTGTATTTGAATAGCTCAGTTAAAGCAGCTGATTCATAGATTCAGGATCTCAGTTTTGGTCAGCGAGTTCCTCCTGGTCTGGAGTGAGTCACTTTTTACTAGGTGTGTATAGTTTACATTGTCACTGAACATGTTATTGATTGAATTGGTGAGTTGTTCACGAAGAGCTGGAGGCTTGTAGAGTGTGGTTTAGATTAGAGGAGGTTTTGTTATCAGTTTTTAGTGCTTGTGAAATGCTGCGTACAGTCGACGTAACTCGAGAACAGGTTCCAAACAGGTAGTGTCGGCTGGGAGGCTTCTCCCGAGGAAAGGAAAGTGTTAATGTGCCAGCCACTCCCAAACCTGCAGCAGCTGCTACCTGGTTCCCACAGCACCGATGACGATCCTGGGAATTATGAGTAACCACACCGTCGGGAAACGATGAAACATTTGCGAAATATATATATAGCTCGTGTAACCTACTTCCCTGATGGATGTATAGTTGGTTGAATACGAACGACAACAGAACTTTTGTTTCACGTAAGTTTCACTGCACTTGTTTTTGCACCTGTTGCAGGGTTTACGGTGAGACTGTGAACGAGAAAGTGTTTCTACTCTTCGTGTGTGTGTGTGTGTGTGTGTGTGTGTGTGTGTGTGTGTGTGTGTGTGTGTGTGTGTGTGTGTGTGTGTGTGGTCTCTCCAGTGACTGTGTGTGCATCATAACACTGCAATTACCAGCACAGTTTGTTGCTTCAGTGGGAGTTTTGTGTTTTATTTTAACACAATAAGATATATGAAAACCTGAATATTTAAGTCGTTATAGTTTGTGTGTTTTCTGAAGCATGAATGAGCCCCAGGACTGCAGACGTGCCAGGACCCCTCAAGTGCATTAATTCTCACCCCACAATGGTGGGCCATCTCCATGGTGATGTGAGGGAGCCTGGCCTGACTCCCAACAAGCAGGGCTTTAGAGCTTTTAGTGCCAGTCCTGCCATGCAGTTGGCCTGTGTGTGCATATGTAATGTGCAGAACTTGCAATTAGCACCAAATGTAGGTCACTTAATATCAAGGGTATGTCTTTGGTCTCTAATGGGATGTTAAGTTTGCTAAGTGGATGACAAATCCAGTTGGGATTGCTTGTAGTTAACTTTTACAGCTTGCAGAAAGGCGTACTTGAGTGCATATTCAGGCCTGTTTTGTTTTATGGTGATGGTCTTCTTATTGTTATGTGGAGCCTTTACATTATGGTACAGTATTTATTGTAGCTGTCTGTGCTAACAGTGTGTGTCTGCACTCTTTGCAAGAATCTCTTAAGCTCCACGATGAATATTGAACAGGACATGTCCAATAAATCTTTATCACTTAAAGTTTAGATAATTTACACAAGGGGCCCCCCAATGGCCCATTGATCTTTGGCAACTTAAAGAAAAGTGACCCTCTGCTTTGTCTTGTCCTCTTGCGCACATCACATCACACAGCCCTGCCAATGTGATGTTTTGGCATTTAGAACTGTACAGCTCAGGCCGTTCTCCCATATCTTGAGAGGAGCTGGAGGAATTATCGCTTCATCGAGAGCAAGAGTACAGTGACGAGTACAGTACTCTGTGAAACGGACCAAATCAAAGGCTAAGAAACTGCTCCAACAGGTAGGTTGAGAGCGTATTGTCAGACCTCTCTGTGCATGCCTGCTTGACAGAACACGTGTTCTAAGAACAGGTGCATGTAGCTTTCAGGACCAGCCTTTCATTTTTACCATTCGTTGGTCACATTGTATAGCTGGGATCAATGATGTGTTTTGCTATTTAACCAGAAAGCTTGCAAGAATGAGATTCATTCTATCTCAGGTTGAGCTTTTAGAAGCAGTCACACAGGTTCGTGCACGTTTCACCTGAAGTGAATGTTCTGTATGCAGCTCATGTAAGATGTGACAGTATTATAGTTTGTGCCTCTCGTGTAGAGCTGGGCAGTATATCGATATTATATCGCTATCGTGATATGAGACTAGATATGGTCTTAGATTTTGGATATCATGATATCGTAATATGGCATAAGTCTTGTCTTTTCCTGGTTTTAAAGGCTGCATTACAGTAAAGTGATGTCATTTTCAGAACTTACCAGACTGTTGTAACTGTTCTATTATTTGCCTTTACCCACTTAGCCATTATATCCACATTACTGATGATTATTTATCAAAAATATCATTGTGTAAATATTTTGCACCAATAGTCAACACTACAATATCGTTGCGGTATTGATATCGAGGTATTTGGTAAAAAATATCGTGATATTTGATTTTCTCCATATCGCCCAGTCCTACTCTTGTGTATTACCATTTCATTTGTGTCGCAGAGCTTAATGGTTGTTTAACACCATTTATGGCTGTTCCGAAGGTATTTCCTGAATCCTCAAACACTCTTCTAACCATCAGGATGGGAAAATATTCTGTTGCACGATAACAAATATCTTTTTAACCCATTTCTCAAGTTGCAGCTTTATTTCCTAAACCAGGCAGCCAGATTTGACATTATGTCTTTGCTCATTTGTAAAATGCAAGCTGTTTAAAAAATGTTTAATTTTAATTACAAATTAATACAGTCACAGCTTGGAAAACGGGTTGAAAATCTTTTTTTTATCGTTCAACAGACTGAATATTTATTCATCCAGATGATCAGAAGAGTCTTTTGATGATTCTGGAAACAGAAGGTTGTGTTGTTAAATGAGCTTCTTGGTTTTTCAAGATTGCTGGTTATTTATTTTTCAGAAAAACTGAGGCTTACCTCTGTGACTCAGACATAATGGTGATACATGAGAGGCACAAACTGATGCTAAGGCAGGCTTAAGAATATGTTTATAAACATTATAATTATTGGGTATGGGATTGTCGAGTAAGACTCACACCCAGCATGCAAAGCAAGAAAAGAAAAAGCAAAAAGTCTGCATTTTTCTTGACTTCAGTTCGTGTCTCTTAGACACGTTGCAATATTGATCTAAGTAATGTGGAGAAACAGCTTGCTTTGTCGAGAGTTGCATGACTCATATGCACAGGAATGTCTTCTCTGTCATTACTATTTGTAAAATGTTTTTGTGCAGTTGTAATGACGTGCTTAATCACAGTGATCCTATCATTCAGTACATCCAACTTTGAATACAATGGTGCTTTGCTGCAGTTATTAGTGCAGAGCAGAAGCTTCCAAGAACCATAAATCACAGCTGAAGTCCTGAATACTTCGGTTTTCAGTTTGTTTGCATGCTGACTGTTGATATTTACTTGCACCTGCAAATGTCAAGGTGGCACCCTTGCAAAAGAGCGGAGTTTCCATCTATAGCTGCCTCAGAGAGCATTGGAACATCTGGTAGTTAGACATTTCCCCTCCTACACAGAAAAACACTTCACCTACAGAGTTAAGAGTGGGACATATTGGTTGGTTTTGCACATTGGCATGCAAACCTGGCCTGAAGTGCAAAGATGAGAATGCGATAAGCTGATGGATTCCACATTGGGCATTTCTGGAGTTATCCTGGATTCTGGGCCATGAGGAGTGTGATGTAAGAGGAGGTGGAGCCAGATTGATTCAATAGCTCAACTGTGTGCTTTGTGGCGTGATTTGGGCCCCAATTTGGTACTCCATTGTTTGATTGGATGAGCACTAATGTGGTTAAGTAATCAAGCAGATTGCTGCTTCATGCATTGCTGAGGGCAGAGAGTTGTCAGCTGTGCGCTTAAGGGTGGAAATCATGCTCGAAAACATTGCTCAAAATCTAAACGCAGTTGTTAAAAAAATAATGTTATTAAATATCCATTTCCATCCTTCAAGTCAAACAAACTAAATACATACACAACTCTGCAGGGACGTAAAATACATCCTTCACCAGCATCTCAAAAATCAGACGCAACAGTATAATCTTCTCAAGGTTTTTCCAAAGCACATTTGAATGGCAAACTATACTCTGTCCAGGCACTGCATGTGACATGTTTTGGATGCTCCAGGAAGTATTGATTCACCACAGCCGTGACACACACTGGAACTTCTGAAACAATCGACAAGCATAGATGTAGCAGTATTAAACACAAGAGTTACCACAGGCCTCAAACCTAATTTGAGATTAACCCTAGCCCCAAAAACCTCTACAAATACAGCCACAAAGTGCTCCGCCTGCTGTCCGCAGACAGGCTCATGTTGCCCCATGTAGAAGGAAGTGAAGATTGAACAATTGGCCCATAAACCAGACTTCCTGTTTCAAGCCTCGTGGACTCTGCAAGTTTAAACAATACAGTGTCTCATCAGAAATGCCAGTCAAAAGCAGTTGTCCCATATTATTTTGGGAAATTATTGCTTCCCTTTTTTCCAATCACTGTTTGAGTGACCTACTGTACTACTAGAGGGTTGAGTACTGTACATTTTAGAGCAAAACATAAACAAACTTTTTATAGCTTTCTTGTTCCTTATAGTCTTCTTTTGAGTATAACCCTAAAGTAAAAGTTGGGAACTCTTTTTTTTTTTTTAACAAAGTTTATTTCTAAGTTTTGTTAATACAATTTTACAGTTCACTACTGACATATTCAACTTAAGCATAAGATAAAATAAATAACTAAATAAATAGACAAACCGAGACCTAATATATAAACTAAAAATAAACAAGTTTTTCTATATGTACAATTGCTATGATGATATCAACAAACTTCACGTTACTTCATGTCCACACAGGGGCTGAAGCATCAGAATGACTAAAAAGGCAGGTACTCTTTCAAAAATGTTTCCATGAACTGTCTTCCTTTTTTATCATATGGGCAAGCAAACAGGAAGTAGCTTGAAGTGATCTGCACAGTTTATGTTGCTCCCTCTATCAGACCCTCTTCTCTTTTTTGTTTTCATTGTCTCTTTCTGCTTTTGGATCTTAGGGCATACAGACAGTTGCCCTCTACCTCCCTACCCTGTGCACAGGAATTCATGCATATGACACAAACAAACACACACACACACACACACACACACACACACACACACACACACACACACACACACACACACACACACACACACACACACACACACACATCTCACCCACACACACACACACACACACACACACATCTCACCCAGTCCTCACACAGCCCCTTCCTGCTGCTATTGTAACAGAGCTCACAGTTCTCCTTTCTAGCTGGGCTGCAACGGTCACAGCTGCTGCGAGAGAAGGATGTGTGCGGCGAGGGTGTGCTCATGAATGTACATTCGCCTCTTTCCCATCACAAGTTGATGAAACGTGGTCGCACGCTTGAGCCGCTTCAGTTCGATGTCTATTTGTATATTTGGATATATGGCTCATCTAAATAGAACAATATAAACATGGTGGACACGTACTCCAGTGTTTGGTCAAGTCACAGGGCCAAGCGGGGCTTGACTCTGCCGGTGGTTCCTCAGGTACGTGATCACGCTGACATCAAAGCAGCTTTTATTCCTACATTGTAAAATTTCAGTCTTTGTGGTCAGCGTGCTTTATATAATTTATATGTTTTGATGACACTCTTGCTTCCTGCTTTGGGTAAACACGCCACCCATGCACTTGTTTCTTTTCCTGTACTGAGTAAAACGGCAATAGCAGTGAAGTGCCTGCTGAATGCTGTTGCTTAAAAGCTCATCCATTGTGAATGTTGGTTTTTGATTTTTAGTTTGGGAGTTAAAGAACTCTTTCATGTGTTCTTATGTGTTAAAATGGCGCGGGCTTCAATCTCAAACACGTAATTTTCATCTGAAAGCAGCAGCAAGAAAGTTGGTAGTCATGGGTTTAGGTCTGAATATGACAGTTTCGTTTTTTGACATCTGCTGTCAACAGTGATGGACTGGCCATCTGGAATTTGGCAAATGCCAGAAGGGCCACTACTGATAATTTGTTTTTGGTTATTTTGATAAGTTATTTTATGCATGCAGCCACAAATATTCAAGATTGTACTGCGGCGAGGTGTGTGGAAAGATTCAGTCGGAAGGCAGAGTTGCTAATTTCCAAGCTAGGTTATTGACAACAACAGTGCCGTTGTGTTGCAAATGCCAATGCCGTTTTTTGATCCCAGTCCGTCACTGGCTGTCAATGAATATCTCAGTCAGACATTGGGAAAACTCTTTATATCACAATGACCAATCCAGAGAACAAGTGTTATGATGTGTAATATCATACAGAAATATAGTACGTAGCTGCATTAAAATACAACAACGACAAAATGTTAATTTTCCTTCAAAGTTTTATGTTTTATGGTAAAGACAACAGACATGTTTTCTGTCATTTAGACAGAAAAGTTGATAGTGTTACAGTCCCCCTAAACAACACAAAGATTCTAACATAGAACCAGTGGTGAAAGAAGTTTTATATCCTTTACTTCAGTAAAAACACCAATACATTAGTTTAGAACTACTGCTCCTTTACATGTAAGTAAGTCCTGCGTTCAGAAGACAAAGTATTGTCAGCAAAATGTAATAAAAGTATCAAAAATGAAAGTACTCCTTCAGAAAAATGGCACCTGTGAGTCATATGTTTATCATGACATCACTTACTGATGCATAATATGTGAGCAACATTTGAAATTCTTTATACAAACTTCAAATATTTCAGTGGTTCCCAAAAAGTTGTATTCATTTTTTGGACTCTTATCCTATCTTAGTTTTTTTAATTAAATAATGAACAATCTTACCTCGTTAAACCTTTAAATGAAACAATCTGAGAAGTTTAGAGGAAAAATGTCTCTTTGGTAGAACTGCTAACAATGTATAGACAAGTCAAAAAAAATCTAAATTTTTCTAATCTAAATCTAAAAATTTAATCTATTTTACAAAATAAAATGTTTGTGTACGTAAAATCTTGAAAGGTAACTGTCAAATAAATGAAGTTGAGTGCCTCAAAATTGTACTGTAGTAGTGTACTAGGGTAAATGTACTTGGGTTGATATATTTGCATGCAAGTATTCAACGGTATTCCCTTCAAAGTGATGGCAATCTATCACACCTTGATGAGTAGACTCGCTTTGGCAGAAGGAACAAAACTTCTGCCAAAGCGAGTCCTTTCACACCTCAGAGCAGAGAAAAAAGAAGATTCTCGAACACACGTGTCACCTCTGCATTAGTTTATTGGTCGACGTTTCACAGCGAACTTTCTCAAGACATGTAGAAACTCTAATCTACCACACCTTAGCATCATGGCGTTTGTTGTGTTGATATGCATCTGCATGTACAGTTCTCCTTTTATTGCACGTAGGCTGTGGGCACTCCAGTGTAACTACTTCAGAGATCAATGATGCAGCTCTTTCATTTCCTCTGTCTGTCTCAGTGGCGTCATGTTGTGTTGTTGGAATCAATCTGTTTAGGGGTCACTTGTCCGGTTGTCCGCATCAATTGCCTCGTGGTTAGATTGAGATCAATAATGAATCAAAGTCAGCAAAGTGATAACATTGAATAGACAGATGGAAACCACAGCTGATCATGAAATCCATTATGTTGAAATGCTCTCCTCCCCTTATTATAAGGTGTATTCATGTTAACCACTTTTATTTTTATGGCATGAGCCATAAGTATTCAGATCCTTTACTTGAGTAAAAGTAGCAATTCCACAATGTAAATAGTCTGCGTTACAAGCAAAAGTCCTGCATTCAAAAGCTTACTTACAGAAGTATTTTGTCTATATTAAGGTTCTATTTACATATTTTCCTAAACACGTGAAAAATATCTGTCATTGTAGTAATAATACTGTATTCAACCAGTTTGTATTTTAAATCAATGTGTTTAAAAATGCCCTAGAAAGGAGCCCCTGAATAAGGCAGGCAGGTTTCGGGGCACCTTGGTACCTCACCTACTAGAGTGTACTGCTTATTCAAAGGTTAAAGTTCTGACCGCAGTGGACCCGTGGCCCTTTGCTGCATGTCGTCCCCTCTCTCTCGTCCCTTTCCTGCTAATCAGCTGTACTGTCAATAAAGGCAAAACGGCAAAAAACCCTTTAAAGAATAAGGCAGGTGGCTGCAAAAGAATTTATTTAGAATTTAGAAAATACTTGAAATAAGTGGATTTGCATTGACAATGAGAAAATAACACTTTAAGGACTTAATTACAGAATAAAATGACTTGATAAGAAGTAGATTTTATGCACTGAACAATGCATTATATTTTTGAATTAGATTGTGGTTTGTATGAAAAATCTTTTGCTTCAAAGTAACTACAGCTGTTAAATCAATTTAGTACAGTAAAAAGTAAAATATTTGCTTCTGAAATTTAGTGGAATTGAAGTATAAAGTAGAATAACTTTGAACTACTCACGTAAAGTACCTCAAAATTTAAGTACAGTGCAGGAGTAAATGTACTTAGTTTCTGCCTCTGCCTGTTGGCGTCTCTGACCTGTGTCTTTTTATAACTGCATATTTAGCAGACAGATGCAGCATAGACACACACAGGTCTCAGGTCTTGATAAATATAGTCCATGAGGCTAGCTCAGAGACAAGAGGTAGTTAGAGTCGGAAAGAGTGTAGTTTCTTTGTGCCACCATGAAGGCGTATGAAAGCGTCTGCAGGGCGGTAGATCCCAGGAGTCTCATGGTGAGGAATAATTGCCTCAGTGGTGCACAGGTGAGATATTAACAACTTTAAAGAAATATCACATTGTTTTTATCCCACTGGGGTTCATTTTGAGTGTAATGGTGACACTTTGCATTGCATCACAGTTTCAGAGTGCTGAGGACAGAGGCAGCCTTTCATCGCATCTGAGTTTCACTCGCAATTGACATTCTGTAAACAAATTAGTTGTTATGATCTGGCTTTTTGCATGTCATGCTCCAAGCCAAATCGTGTGAAGATCTGTTCATGAAAGTAACACAACATGGAGGTTTTTAACAGCATCCCTCTAATAGACAGAAAATGAAAATGCAGTTTTTATTAGAGCAATGAAACGCTGAATGCTTTTATTCATTATAGGGCAGGTAGCTGCTTTGCAGTGGGGCGAGACAATGCTTGATGATGGTGGTGAAGTTTAACCTAGTTTTTTAAGTCCTCTGCAGTTGGCCTGTGCGGCAAGATGCTGTCATTGGTATGGTAGTTCATCTTTTTATTATTATCTAGCATTCATCGTAGCTATTTTAGCAAAACACCCCACAGGTTGGCATGACTAATACAGACATAACCACTGGGCATTTTGACAAACGTGTGTAGATGTTTTTGAAAATGAGACTTAAGTTAGGTAATGATCATTATTATGGGAGGGACGTCTCTGTGGTGTGTGTGTTTTTTTCAGCTGTGGGCTGCTTCCTGTGCTCTGTAAGATGCGGAAGGCTGACTTACTAAGAGCTGTTCTGTAGTGAGAGCAGTGGGCTGAAGGCTGGTACTTGACACTGCTTGACATACAAGTACAAGCACACCAAACACTGCCATTTGCAAGCTTGTTTTACTTACTTGCTTAAAAATTGTCTTTACAAAAGCACACACGCTGTTCTCATATTATCTTTAGTTATTGTTCTGTAAAGAAGCACCTTGAGTTTCTACACATTCATTTTTTGGCATTTCCACAGGTGGGGAATGAAAGTCTCCGGTCCGCCGTGTACGTCAATGTAGCACAACTTCGCCAAAGCATCTCCGAGTCTCCCCCCTCGGCTCCTTCGTCCTACTCTCCTTCCTACCTTGACCCAGAGGGATGGGAGGCACACGTTGATCAAGAAAGTGGACAGGAGTACTACTACCACCCCACCACGGGGCGCACCACCTGGGACAATCCATATCTAGAGTCCCCCACAGACCCTGAGCTGCCTTATTCCCCCTCACCTCCTCAGTCACCCACCCTTTCTCCTTCCCCCGCCTCCCCCCCTGCGTGGATCTCAGACTGGGAGCAGTTGGTAGATGAGACCAGTGGTCGACCATACTTCTACAACCAGATGTCTGGGGAGACGTCCTGGGAGCCTCCAGAGCATCTGAGCCCGTACCCCCCTCTGATGGAGCCGATGAGTGTGCACAGGTTTCATGAGGACGGGCCGGTAAGGACAGCGTGGCTGCTCCACTTAGCCTCTCTCTGTCTCCTGTTTTAGCTTCACCCAGGGGAAAGCTGTAAATACAGTCTGCTTTTAATGGAATTAAATCTCCTGCACCTACATAGCAGACAGGACTCATTTTCATTTGGAAAGCTCACAGCTCCAGTGCAGAATGTCCCCGACTGTAGTGTCCATAACTTTAAAAGACTTTTGTCCTCATTTTGAATTTATTTAATGAGTGTTCCAGGCAGTCAGGGGGATTCAAGAGGAAGTGTTCAAATGCTTCACTTCATAGTAACATCTCGAAGACGTTATTCACACATTAAATTGCTTTCAGCTGTTCAAGCAACAAGTGACCCCTTTTTCTGCCACTTGATGACTTTTTTGAGCTAGAAAGAAGAATACTTTGAGGCCATGGAACTGCTGCGACTTATTTATCAAAGTCATGGAAAAGTCGTTGAGCTCTGTATCTGGGTCATTGTGGGAAATTATTCATCTGACATTAGTCAGTGAAATGTAGCAACATTTTAACCCAAAAACTGATTTAAGGCAAAGACCAGGGTCAGTGTTAGGTCTATTTATTACTGCAATGGCTTTTTTTCTTCAATATGCTTATTCGCTGTATGACTTAGATGGCAAGCTTGATACCACTCTCATGTACGTTAAATATGAAGCTACAGCCAGCAGCTAATTAGCTTAGTTTAGCACAATGACTGGAAACAAAGGAAAGCAGCTAGCCTGGCTCTGTCCAAAGGTCACAATAGCCTATCTGTGTGCTAGCAGCTCTGAAGCTCCAGAGGTCTTCAGAAAGTAACACCCAGTCAACATCGCCCCCCGTTAAACCACAAATTGTTGTTTTTACAGTTTTTTGGACAGATTAAACAAGATACATCTTGATAATTAGTAGGCTTTAGATGTGCTGTTAGGTGGATTTTAAGAGCCAAGCTAGCTTTTTCCATCTGTGTCCAGTCATTGTGCTAAGCTAATCTAAGCTAAACAACATTTTCATATTTACTGACCGACGAGGGATGAAAGTGGTATCAATAATAAAAATCTTGAGCAGTTTTTTAACAAGAAATGTAGGAAGAAGACAAACATTTCTTCTCCAAGATGATGTTATAACATGTTTAATTATCAAATCTTTGCTATTTTGTGTAATACTAAAGATTTTTCCCTCTTCGGGACTCCACTAACTTCAAACAAAATCAAACAAAGTGAACATCAGTCACTGGTTAATCTGCACAAAACTAATAGACAAATGTGTTTTAATGTACAGTGTGTTTCCATCCCCAGCCTCCATTACCTGAGGAGGACTACCCCTCGGAGGATTACCCAGCTGCTGATCATCCAGAGGGATACGAGGATCTTCTCGCGTCGGGCCCTCCCACCCTCCCTAAAGAGTACACCCTCAGTCATGTGAGCCAGACCATCATCCCCCGGGCCAACCTGGACCGCAGCACCCAAATGGGTTGGAACCTCAGTGTGGAGCCCAACGGGACTTGGGTGTTCACCAGTGAACACTCTCCAGAGCAGGTAGCTCCAAGGACTGACTGAGGAAGATGGAATTTAAGACCACCAAGGTCCTAAAGACAGTTAAGATTCATTTCAGCCTGCAAAACAGTATTGGATAAACATAGACGTTGACATTAAGAGATATTTCTACCATGATGTCTGATTGCAGAAAGCACTTTCTTTGAAGTGTGCTGAAGCCTTTACAATGTAGAATAATGTTAAACAATCACACAAGGAGCAGAAAAGTAGTGTGCAACTCCTATCTATAATTTATATTATAATTTATTTAAAAACATTTAAATATTTTTTACTGAATATTCATGAGGCAAGGCAGCTTTACGTATAAATCACATTTCAGCAGAATTTTACTGCACAGTAGCAGTAAAAACAGCAAGAATATAACAACAGCTAAAAAAGAACACCAGGTATGAAATACATAAATACAAGTTAGGGTGCAGTGTAAGAAATTAACAATTCAGCATCAAATAGAAAATTCTTCAGCATTTGTTAATTGTGAGAGTTTTCTGGGAGTTTGTTCCAGATATATGTTGCATACAAACTGAAAGGATAGGAAAGAAACCTTTATAGTATGAGCTATTTTAGATTAAAGTCATTTTCTTTCAAGCCAGTTAGCGGATTTCTTATTGGGGAAAACAACAATGATTTAGAATCATCTTTAACTACGAAATCTTTTTTGTTTAACAGTGGATCAAGTCTGTGGATGACCGAGGGCAGACCTACTACTACCTGAGAGACGGCTCCAGGTCTCTGTGGAACCTGCCAGAGGTAAGATCCTTCACTACATGGGGATCAATTAGAAACAGTTTGTTCTTATTAAGCAGAAGATGGCAAATAATGTATCATTCAGGACACTAATTCAGCCAAGAAGTACTTTTTAATGTACTCTTGTCTGGTTTGAAGTAAAACAGGTTCCTCAAGATTCCAAATTATTGAAATTTGACTCAACTAAAATGTATTTCGGTCCCTCCAGGTCCCTGTAGCTCCCGGTCAGTCCAGGATGGAGAATGGTGTCGA
Source organism: Sander lucioperca (assembly GCF_008315115.2). Taxonomy (NCBI): domain Eukaryota; kingdom Metazoa; phylum Chordata; class Actinopteri; order Perciformes; family Percidae; genus Sander; species Sander lucioperca. Next base: position 21,910,129 of record NC_050194.1, on the reverse strand, counting down.
GGCAGACAATCAGTCAGTCATCAAAAACTGGAGACACACCATGGGACCTACACAGCTCAGCTCAGCCCAGAGTGATGGGGTACTTACATACTTTCACACTCACACACACACACACACACACACACACACACACACACACACACACACACACTCAGAACTGCATGAACATGCACATGCTGTATCACACATCCAGGGTGTCAGCTGGCTTAAACAGAAAGCTTTAGTCAGACAGAAGTGAGGGGCAAGTCCCTGTTCAGCAACTGACACTCCCAGATTTTTAAACCCTTATTTAGCAAGGCAAATCAACTGCAGGGCACTCGTATGTACAGTAACAGCTTGAGGACCGAGCTGCAGAGGGAGGGGGAAGGAAGACTGCAATTGTACGCAAACACTTGGGAGTTGCTGGATAAGTAAGGGCTTTTTCCTACTAAGCAGTCAGGGGTTTAACACCTAGCTCAAGGGCACAGCAGTGGTAGCATTTACTGTAAGGGTTGAAGTCAGGGCTCTGTGCAGACCAGTCAAGTTCTTCCAAAACAAACATGTTTTTGAAATACTAAGGCTATGTTCACACTTGGCATCTTTTTTTAAAGCTATAGTGCGTAGTTTCTGCCGCCCCCATGAGGAATTCTAAATAACGACAACAAAACTGTCGGCACGTCCACATGAAACAAGCCTTCCATGACCGCTTTGTTTTATCTATCGTTAGCAGCGCTCCACATAGCGCTCTAGCTAGGATACTGTAGCAGTAGCTGTTGTTATAGCAACACAAGATGCCTCAGGAGTCAACTTTTTCTTGTCGAAAAAGACGCCAAGTGTGAACATAGCCTAAAATATCCAAAATATCATGGTTTTCTGCAGCATTGGGATTTGAACTTCTGGGCCCAAACCATGATTAACAGCTCCAGGCCAAAAGTACACCGAAATATCTGGACGCATCTGTCCTCTTATGGCAATGCAGTGTCAGTTTTTATTAATGTGAAGAATGGAAGTGACGACTATGGAGGCTTGGTTTAAAGAAGCACTCGTGAATTTTATTACAGATTTTCTTTTTTGTACTGTATGTAGAACCACACACACACAACACAACCACGAACACACAAAAAAGAATATGATTAAATGAATAAGATTAATAAAGAAAAAGTAAAGCAGCTAAATATGTCAAAGAAATTGTGTTGTTATGCTACTGATATTTTTGACCATTTTCTACTGTGTTATGAAGTTGTTTTTTACAATCACAGCTACTCAAGAGACCAAGCACACATTGTACACAGAAATGTAAATCTTATCTGGTGATTTTATGAATTCTAAATCCTAAAATCTCCTGTTGTTCAGAGGTTCGTCCCATCTCACAGGAGGAACACGTCCGACTACAGCAGCGACAGCTCCAGTACAGGAAACTCTCCAGAGACGCAACAAAACGTGAGCTGTTACTTGATGCTCTCTAGAATAACTCCAGTCTGAAACAAATAGTTAGTTAGCCATTAAGCACTGTGAGCTGCCTCATATCTGAGTGGTGTTCTGTTTCTCTCTCTTAAGGCTATTGGGTTTAGACCCTGGAGAAACCCCTATTATCTGACCTCCAGGTGGCTGCGCTATAATGTGGGTTGTTAGTTTGAACATTCACCTGAGCTTGACTCATAGATAGCAGCGTCTATCTGTGATGGGTGAAAGGTGTGACTTTAGATCACTCAAGGAGCATTTGTTGCACGTGAACAGACTTGTTTTGTTTCATTCCCTGCATCAAAACGCATGGATTTCCGCTGCTGGGCTGCATGTTACAACCAAACTGCCCGCGTGATAAACCTACTGTTAATATTCCCATTGTCATCTGTACCCTGTAGAGTTTGAGATTTAAGTTCATGTCCTGCTGTATTCAGGGGTTAATCGCCATACACTGCACTGAGTTTTGACTTATGAATGTACAATTAAAAAGAAAAAAATAGCAGCTATAATGATGGGAAAAACATATTATGTACAGCTACCTACATACTTCCACAACATGCTGCTTTACAACGGTCATGGTAGTTGTTATTACTAAATGTCTGTTTTACGCCTCCAACAATTAAGCAATTAAATTGTTTTCATTTTCCATGAGCGTTTTTATGCAAAGTGCATAAAAAGGTGCATCTCCACATAATGAGCTAAATGCCAACCACATTCCAGAAAATGTTAACATTAAATGACAAATGTGTTCATCAAAGTATAAGGTATTGTAGGTTTTTTTTCTTAACAACAAATCACAAAAAGACCAAAAACCAACAGTCAGTTGATCCTTCTATTAAATATTGCCTGTGTAGCCAAAGCTTGATATATCGTATTCCTTAATGCTCCATTGTTGTCCAAAAACTATTAAAAACACATCAATGAGCCACACTGTTGCACTGGGTGACATGTTCCTTCATTATCATGAAAACACACACTGTAGTTTATTTTAAACTAATCCCACATACACCGTCGTGCTGCTGTAAATGCTCACGGCAGCACCAAATCTTGGACTGAAAATAGTCCCCAACAAATTCCTCCTGTTTGAGTAACGTCAACTAAATACTACAGCATGAAACTATATATTTGTGACCCATTTGTTTTGTTAGGAGTGAATATGCTTGAAGCTTGAGTGTCAGAGACAGGGAAAGAAGAAGAAAGACAAAGACAAGAATTGAGAGACCAACTAACGCATAGTTAGTTTTGGTCTTCGCATGGAATTTGTTGACAATAGCGAAAATATAGAATAACACCAGCCTTATCCTTTTAGTTAATCTCTTGATTTCTATATAGTGATGTTAAAGTATTCAATCTTCAATCTTCTTTTGTTACAATTAATCAAATAATCAATAGGACATCCCGCAAATAAGGAATTCATCTTTGTGCACAGACTGTAATAGAATTTTGGATGTTAATGCTGTTTGCATGCATGGCTTAATTGATGAAATGTGTGTTCAACATTGTGAACAGAATTGTGCATCCCTCATCACTTACCTTGACTTTTACACATAACCCTACAATTACAAATTGTATAAAAAAATAATTACAATGTTGTGATCTTTTACATTTTCAGGTGCAGAACTTAGAGAAAGCCGGAATTCTTAACAAAACGAAAGTGTGTGAGAATGGCAAGAAAGTAAGGTAAATTAAAACTTCACTTTGAGGACACTCTCACGTTGGGTGTGTTTGGAGTCATGACATCTCTCCCAAAGCTCTGTTGCTTTGTTTGGTGATAGTGATGGTTATTCCCCCATTTTAAGGAAAAACTGGGCCCAGACTTGGACGGTTCTCCACGGAGGAGTGCTAACGTTCCACAAAGACCCAAAGTCGGCAGCAACAGGGGCCTCGGTACGATCTGCACTTAAGTATTAATAATAGAAGGACTTGTTTGAATGTGGATGAAAGCAGTGGTGGAATGTAAATATAGACCTTTTCACAGATGTAAACATAAACATTCTAAATGGACCCAAGTTGATTTCCTATTGCAGTGTATGTCATTCTGACAGGACGTTAACAAGGGGCCAGGCTGTTGCCTAGCAATGGAATTCCATTGAAAAGGTCTATATACATTTGCTAAAGTACTGTACTTAAGCACAGTTTTCACGTACTTATACTTCAGTATTTCCATTTTATGCAACTTTATACTTCTACTCAACTACATTTTGAAAGCCAATATTGTACTTTTTACTCCACTACATTTATTTGATAGCTTTAGTTACTTTGCAGATATTATTTATTAATACTACACACTGTGGTATTACTACTTTTACTTAAGTAAAATAGCTAAGCTTTTACAAAAGATCTGAGTACTTCTTCAGCCACTGGAAGAAAATTGCTCAACCTGCATTAAGAAGAAGCTCTGACACCTGAATGCATCACGTTGCATTCTGTACATTTGTACACATTTCTGAAAGGTTTGTGATGAGTTCAAAAATTATAGAGATATACAGAGACACAATTAACCACTGACTTTCTAATGAAGTTACCTGACACTTTTTTTTCCTTGTTGGCACTTATTTGGTATCATGTTTTATTCTTCAGAAAGTGAACGAAACACTAAACTGCAGCATGCCGCAGGCTGTTGTGTCACCTTTATGAGGAGTGACAGCTCAGACGAGCCCTCGGGTCATAAAGCTGACGGGGACCATCCCTGCTTTTGTTGCTCGTTTCTTGGAATGTGGCGTCAGTTTCGTTAACAGCTGTTGTTGTTTTTTGCCTTCACGCAGAACAAGACCAATCAGATTGTTCCGGAGGTTACAGTCGACCTGCGAGGAGCGTCGATTGGCAGGGCCTCGAAGGACAAATCCAGCAAGAAGAATGTTTTAGAGGTGTGTTTGTTTGTTGACAGTGAACACATTGCAGTGTGTGTCATTTAGTTTTAACTTTGAGCAATGTGCTTATATTCTTTTAGCCCTGTTAGCCCCATTTAAGACCAAAACATAATCTCATGTATTTATATCCAATAGATCCAATATTGAAATCGCTTGTGTGAGTTAATGAGTAAAAGGAGATCATCTGGGAATTTTTTTAAATGTGATTTGTGATTCATGTAATTATTGTTTCCCAATTGCCCTACTCAGTGTCTTATCATCTATCCTCCAGTTAAAAGGCAAGAACGGTGTGGAGTTTCTGATACAGTACGACACAGAAAGCATCATCGCTGACTGGCACAAAGTCTTAGTGGACACCATACGACAACTGGTAAGTCCTTTCATCGCCCATATTTGATAAGTGAAATATATCTGCATTTAACTGCCAGCTTATCAAGTCATTTCGTAAAGTAATAGTCTGACATTTTATGAAATGTTATTATATACTATATATAGATTGCTGCACTCCAATCAAAAATAATGAAATGTTATTTTAGCAAGTACTTAATAAATACGTTGAATTGAACTTGAGAGGAGGAGATTTTTGCAGTGTATGTCCAAGTTGCTGGAAAAAAAGTGATTTCTACTGTATATGACTGATCTCTTTGTGTTGACCAATGACGCTGATGAAATACTGTTTAACTCAGGTTTAGTTGCAGTAAACTAGAAAAAAATGTAGCGGATTGCTGCACTTCATTTACTTTTATTTTAGAAAATGCTTAACATGAGTTGATTTGCATTAATATTTTACTTAACATACTGATAGATTTTGTTATTTTACAAAATACCCTTTAAGGACTGAATTACAGACAAAAATATCTTGAAAGAAGGAGAGTTCTGCAGTGTATGTTCAATATGCTGAATTCAGAAAATAAATAAATAAATAGGATTGTCTTTCCACGTTTTGACCAATGACGCTGATTAAATACTGTTAAATTCAGGTTTAATTGCAGTGATTGTGCAGCAAATTTTCATTTGATTGACTTTGTATGTCTGTTCATCAGGAGTACCAGGACCATCATTCAGAGGAGGAGGACGGGAACTTATATGAGAAGATCGGCAACACAGAGAAAGTTGATGAGAAGTTTGGAGGTGGCATTGAAAAGCGAAGATGTGAGTTTAAGAAGAAGAAGAAAAAAACCTTTTCCTTGTTTAACTCTGACATGAATGATGTCATTTTTCTGACCCAATTAGATACATCAGACACCATTGAGAGCTACAATTATTTAATTGTCTAACGTTGCTTTTTCTAGCCTCCAGGCCGAGTGTCACACACTCAACCAGCTCTGCAGGAGACACAGACCAGAAGAGGGTTCGAACCAAGCTGATGAAGTTCCTCATGAAACGCCCGACGCTGCAATCGGTGAAGGAGAAAGGCTACATCCGAGGTAATCTCAAAACAGCCATAACATGTAGTTCTCTTCAGGCTGTGGTTGATTTGAATAGTAGCTAAAAGGAAAGTGAGTTTCACTCTACCAGGCTATATTTGTGGTTTACTTATATTTAGACACAAGCTGTTTTGTATTTTCCAGATAATTATTGTCCCCCAAGGGGACATTTGTTTTTGCAGAAAGGCAGCATAAAAACCATATAACATTAACACATACTGTATAAAAACCCAATAAGAAACAATAATAACTTAAGACATTAAATGTGCTGGTACTATACATGTATTACAGACTACAATAGAAGGTTCATGAGATAAAAGCAAAGAAAAACTGCAACAATAACAGCAGGGATACAGTAAGAATTTTAAACTCCGGTGGATTCATGGTTGGACAATGGTTATCTGCTCCTCAGATCTCTGCAGGGTAAATCCAGACAGCTAGCTAGACTATCTGTCCAATCTGAGTTTTCTATCGCACGACTAAAACTACTTTTGAACGTACACATGTTCCACCAAAACGAGTTCCTTTCCGAGGCTATTTTGCAGAGGCACCGGGGCTCAGTGTGGCGGTTAGCACCGCCCAAGACAATTGTGATTGGTTTAAAGAAATGCCAATAAACCAGAGCACGTTTTTCTCCCATCCCGGAATGCTGTGTGGACTAGCCAGACCCTCCTCCGCAGCGCTGTGGAGGAAGGTCTGGCAATGCGAGACTATCACCACATTAGCCGCTTTCCGACCAAGTAGTTACAGGAACGTAGTTATAGGAAAAGTCTACTTCTAAAGTGGGAGGAGGGGTAAGGAAGTGATGCAAGCACGGCAACAGTCTTTATAGCGTTAAAACAAATACACCAACAAAAGTATGACCTAAATACTAAATCTAATGTATATAGCATATTTGTCATAATTTAAACAAGTCTCCTGAAGAGAAACGGGTATCTCTCTCTCCCCCGCCTCTGCCTGCCGTGCTGTGGACGTGTGTGTGTGTGTGTGTGTGTGTGTGTGTGTGTGTGTGTGTGTGTGTGTGTGACAGCCGGCCAGCGAGGTGGAGTTTAACTCCGAAAAGACAGTTAACCACAGGTTCCCGTTAATCTTGTGATGGACATGTGTTGTGATATTTAAACAAACGAAACGTCAACGGCGAAATAAAAGCCTCTTATTTACGAGAGCGGTCTGAGAGACCTCCAGCTTACAGCGGGGTCTCCGAGCGTGACTGTCCGAGCAACGAGCTAGCGGCCCCGGCAGACGCCTGCTGGCTGTCGCCTCACGTCATGGAGCTTCTTAACTCCGAAAACTTTGAAGCAAATTGTCAATTCGGCATCAATTGTCGCAAAACTGCCTATATTCGAAATCTAAACAGTTAATTTCTATTTCAGTTAATTTCCTAAAACTTTGTCAGAAGTGAAATTAGTGATGAATAAGATGGCGAAAATTGTTAAAATTGTCCCGTTGTTGGTCTGTCTGTACCGGAAACCCGACCCTCGTTGACCTAGGTTCATATGCTGAAAAGGGAACAGCGAAAAGACCCTGCCCTGAAGTAGGAGCTGAAAGAGTTACAGGAACTGCGGTCAGAGGAACTTAAAAATCCCCAAATTAGTCCAGTGGGAACACGAGAAAAAAAGGGTTCTAGGAATTTTATGTTCTAGGAACTGCAAAAATCCCTCCGGTTGGAAAGCGGCTGTTAATGACCAAAAAGAGTTCACTTTAATGAAGACTGATTTACACATCTGATTTACACATCTATATAAAACTTTTTTTTTCTTCGTAGGAGTGATAGCTAATACGTCTTATTACTATGAATATGAATCTGAATATATCTGTATGTTGCATGTACAAATTTGAATATATGTATTTATTTTGTACTCATTTCCTACTGCATATACTATATTATATTATACAGATTACTTGTATTGCAGTTCAATTGTACCATGGCTTATATACATGCTGCAATCTGTCACAATGTCATCTTTACTTTTTACAATACTTGATGTTAGACACATAATCTATACGTACATGTTGTAATATGGAAACTATAACTTATGTATAGTTATTTAACCCCAACAGATTTTATTTTATTTATGTCATATATCCCTAATGTAACAGATACTGGAGCATGTATTAATTCTGGCTTCTTACCTTCAATAGTAATATTTTTCGATTGGATGATAATACTGCTACTACAACTACTGCTGCTACTACTTCTAATAATAATAATGTTCTTATTCCCTGTAGACAATGTGTTTGGTTGCCATCTGGCCACACTGTGTGCACAAGAGAGGACCACAGTTCCTAGTTTTGTGGAGAAATGTATCAAAGCAGTGGAAAAGAGAGGTAATCCACCTTGTTTGTGTCACTGCCTGAATCATACTAAGGTCTTTTTGCTGTTTGCAGTATAGAAGTTGACTTACTGGTGTGTTTGTTAACAGGTTTAGAAATTGACGGTCTCTATAGAGTGAGCGGGAACCTGGCTGTCATTCAGAAACTACGCTTCAAGGCAGATCATGGTAAAGTTTGCATCCATAAGTGTATTTAACTCAATAATTCAGTTAGTGACCCTACGTGCAGAGAATGCAGCAGATTCAGAGTTCATTGCAGTATCTCACTGCAGACAGCAGCGCCCCCTGCTGTGCTTTAATGGGCTGTTCCCCTGTTGTGTTAAAACAGAGGAACTAGACCTCGAGGACGGCCAGTGGGAGGACGTTCACGTCATCACCGGAGCTCTGAAGTTGTTTTTTCGAGAGCTTCCTGAGCCGCTTTTCCCATACAGCCACTTTAATAACTTCATCTCAGCCATCAGTAAGCACATTTTTGAATCAAATTTGAACACACTACTGTATATCACCCCAGGACAAACCTTTGCATATTTGCAAATATTTAGATTACTGTTAATGATGCAGTTAGGGATTGGTAGCTCTTAATCATATTTATAAATTATTTGGTCCTGTTTTTCTAGGAATTCCTGATTACAACACAAAAGTGTCTTTCATGTGTGAGCTGGTCAACTCACTTCCTCCTTCAAATCATGATACCATGGAACTCCTTTTTGGGCATTTACGCAGGTATATTTTAAAATATTTTTTTATTTTATCCTTTGCATGTTTCCATCAGGCAGTTTGAGAACTTGTGACAGATAAATAAAAGTTGATGTAAGAATATAATTGAATTACGTTGAACTTGAACTGACACGGATACACAAACATATATATATAAACAGATAAACATGAGTATTATGACTTCTGACATCATCCTCCCATTTCTTTCTCTCATAGGGTCATTAAATATGGGGAGGACAATCGCATGACTGTGCAGAATGTGGCTATTGTATTCGGCCCGACTCTGCTTCGGCCAGAGACGGAGTCAGCCAACATCACCATGCACATGGTCTTTCAGAACCAGATCGTGGAGTTCATCCTGAATGAATATGAGCGTATTTTCCACTCCAGCTGAAGCAGTCACAAGCCTCCAGTGCAGACCTGGGCAAATGTCTAAATGTGCTCAAGTTATTTGAAGTGCTAGATTTACCTTTTTTGCATGCACATAAACAGCTTCAATCTAAAACATCTTGTAAAATAAGCTAAAGGGTTCTTCAAGTTTTCTTTGCTCAAAATATTTGAGGTTTAACCACGTAAAAATAGATAAAAAGGGATCTTCAAATGGCCTTTGCACAGAATGTTTGAAGCATGTTTAACCACACTGTCCAGATTTACTCCGTAGGAGGCTGGAACTGTTAGAGCTATATTTGGCAGTATTGTAGGATTGGAAAGGAAGCCACACAGGTGTAAACAGGTGTTGTTTGGTTTCCCGTCTCTGAGCTATTGAGCTTGATGCTTGGGTGGAAGAAAGGCTGTATCAGATTGCTCTGGCTCCCTGTCTTAATCTCACAGGTCATATTTTATCTGTTTGTTTTTATTTCTGGCTTGTCTAAATGGCAGTGATAATAGAACCCAAGTCAACCTGGACGCATGCATTAATGCTCTCTTAAAGAAATGATCAATGATTGCTTCCATCTTTATTTTAGAAAGTTTATTGACATTTAAATATTGTTTTTAATTTAAAACGACAGAATATCGCAGATGGCAATAACTGAGATTGTATTCTAATATTGTTTCATTTTTACCCATGAATTGTATTGTAATATAGAAATGTATAAAAAAAGAAATATTAATACCAACATATTGCTGTGAAATAGATGGTGACATAGAGTACTTGTGCAACCTATAGATTATTTTCCACAATAAAATGCCATTTTTCAATCATGCTGTACTTGAAAAAACTGTAACACCATAGATATATAAACTAGTGACAGTAAAATCAGTCGGACCATGAAAAAGAAAAGTGGATTCTAGAATTGATTTATGACCTGTAAATAGAAATAGAAGGCATATTTATGCTGAAAGTTGTTGAAAATGCACAAGTTATTACATAATAAAAAATAACTTTGTAAAAAAAGCACAGCTGTGTATTTATTTCTGTCCAAAGAGTCATGAAAATGTGTCTGTAAGTTAAAAAACATTCACAACTAGCTGGTATCATTTTAAATTGAAAGAAGTCAGATACGTAACTCAAGTTCCAGTCAGAAGTATGATCAGAAGAAATGTACATAACAATTATCACAAGTAAAAGTACTCATTATACAGACTTGTCCCTTTCAGAGTGTTTTTATTATACGTATGTTATATTTGTTATTACTTACTGACTCCTTAAGCAGCCTTTAAATGATGCCGCAGCCTTTAAATGATGCCGCAATCTTTAACTAGTTTATTTTTATATACTGTTGGGTTCCTTTTTATAGTGATGACGAAGTATTGAGTACCATAAAACGGTAATGATATATTATCATATCATATTTACATTATTTACAGTTTACTAGCCTGTTTAATATAATATTTTATTTCTACTTTGTGCTCTGCACTTTATATGAACATAATCAGATATTTTAGTGTACTCAAGCTTTTATGCTATAGATTAAAAAATATATATGGTTTTATGTTTTGTCTGACCCTGGGTCTGAATGATAACCTTAAACTAAAACTTTACATTTGATATGCAAGTGAAGCACAATCTCCTCCAAAAGTACTGTACTTGAGTGGATATACTTAGTTACCCCCCATCATTGGCAATTCATATTATTCATATAACTACTTCTATTACATTTTTTGTGATTTATCCATTTGAGTTTTAGAATTTATTTTTTTAACATATTTTTGGATTTATTTTTTATTTTTTGTATATATTAATTGTATTTATGTATTATTAATATATTTGTATTCACATTTATTTTATAATTTGTATTGTAATGTGTATTTTGTAAAAGTCTTTGGTAAATTGTGTAGTTAGTCGGAACCATTTGAGAGGTGGGACGCGCTTCCGGAAGCTGTCAGCTGTGAACACCGCATCAACTGCAATGAGTTTTGAGTGGCCCTGGCAATACAATTTCCCACCGTTTTTTACGTGAGTCAACTTTTTCTGAACCACATTTAAAACATGTATCAACTCTGCTTATTAGCCTCTATTGTTTATTTGATATTGAATCGAAGTGTGTTGTTTTGAGAGCTAACACCATGTTAGCCGGCGCTACCTGGCTAAACGAAATACATTGCTAGGGAAGTGGATTTATTTTGCACCTATACTGGCTTTCTAACGTGTGTGTAACCGCTCCACTTGTCGGCTCGTTAAGCCCCCACTGCATATGAATATGTATAAACATCAACATCTGGTTAATTAACGCTGGTGTGTGCAAGTTCGGAGAATGAGTTTAGCTGTTAGCTGATAACCAACACTGCTTCAACTTACATGCCCACCAACTATTGAACAGTATTACAGCCAATTGTGTTACCCATCAGATTCTGTGACCTGGTTAACAGTGGTTTGTAATTTCAGCTGTATAATGTATAACACGCTATATTTTAATAGCTGTTACCAGGATGTGTGACCTTACAGCTATAGATGGCGTCATACATTTTGCTAAGGGACTGTTCGTTATTTAATTAAGGGGCCACCGGAGGAGTTTTGTGGCCTCTAACCTAAAAAGACTTGACCCTCCCCTCGTCACTAATAATTTTCCTATGACCCTCCAAAATGATTTGAAAAAAAGGAATGACCCTCCCCTCGCGTGAAAGTTTGCACTTAGCAAAGAAGTACAGGTACCATTTGATTTTTACAGCCATGATGTACAGGAGTTAACCTCTGCATTCTCATCTTACACATCCCACTCCTCTGTTATGGTGTGGTGGCCATTTCAGTAGATTTACTTACTAACATTGTTGTGGAAACACAATAAGCATGGAAACTAAATGCACACTTCATGCATTACTGCATTACTTCAAATACTAAGTTACTCCTCTAGTAAACTAGTATTCATATAAAATAAAACCATAAAACATTGAGACCATTCAGCAAAGGACGCTGGGATATAGGCTAACCAATTCAACACTGGTTGCTATGGACTTGTCACTAGGCTCCGTCGTTGTATATTTTAGCACATAGGTAAAGGTGCCGAAGCTGAACATTATATTCCAAAACACATATGTTTATTTTTAAAGCAGATTTTAAATTACATTTTAACAATTTAACAATTCGCCCTTATGAAATCCAATCGCGGCACGGCTGTTTTGGAACGCAATAGACAGACGCTTAAATTCAACTAAAATGTAACAGTGAACAATCAGTGTTGGACCTACAGTCTGTTGAGATGCCTCTCCAAACTCACCATAAAACGTTAAGACACGTTGAAAAAAATCCGTATTTTGCCGTAATCCAATGACACGGAAAAAAACAGCGATCTACTCATCGCTGTGGATTACTTTTTTTCCGTGTAGACTAAAAAATGTTGGATGACCTTCCCCTCAACAAAAAAAAAGACATGACCCTCCCCTATTTTCCTCCGGTGGTCCATTCCATAAATACCGAACGGTCCCTAAGAAGAATACAGACCCCTGAGTATTAAGATAGCAGTAGTGTATAGATGTGTCTGTAAAGCATTGACATCTCAGCTGACAGTATTTGGTCAGCACATCAGTCTTTTTCCTGTAGCAGATCCTCCAGGGTGACACATTTTCCGGTGTAACACCGGCTCGAGAAAAAAAACAACAACCTCAAAACCCTCAGTGCAGAAATTCCTGTAAAACGAAATTAAATCACTGCAAATGTTTTAAAGTGTGTTGTTGTGGCCAGGTTGGTTCAGTGGGTAGAGCAGGCGCACATAGAATTAGAGGTTTATGCCTCGACACAGAGGTCCAGGGTTCGAGTCCGACCCGTGACAATTTCCTGCATGTCTTCCCCCTCTCTCTCTCCTTTCTCACCTAGCTGTCCTGTAGAGGTGTTGAAATTAATCAAATAATCGATGCATCGAATTGTGGACATGGACGATGCTGCATCAATAATCGTCCGGGCCATAATCGATTATTTCTGTTTACAATTTAATGTATGCCTAACAACCTTTCTGTTTACATATTCTGTTATGTTTTGCACGTTCAGGAAGTGCCATGTGCTCAGTGCTGTAGTTTTATGTATCCAATTTATTTAGTATTAGAGAACTGCAGAATGTTTGGTTTTTGAAGCTTGAAAAGCTATGAATTAAATATCCTATATGGCTTTAACAGAAAAATGTATTTGACGCATCGTGATGCATCGAGATATCGAATCGCTGACATGATAATCGTAATCGAATCGGGAGATCAGTGAAGATTCACACCTCTACTGTCCTGTTTAATAAAGGCGGAAAAGCCCAAAAAATTTGTCAAAAAAGTTTTTGACTTTATTCTTATATGGTCACTTTTCTTCATAAATGCTGATTATTCTGCGTAAATTATCATAAAATAGATTAGCAGGGCTCAAGCATGACGTGGTGATTATTGAACATCTTATTCCGAAATGTAATAAACCATGGGTGTTAATCTTCTGTAACAGCCTCCACTCTTTTGGGAAGGTTTTCCACAAGGCAGAGAGTTGCTCCCATTCGGCAACAACAGCGTTATTGAGGCCCAGCACTGATGTTGGGTGGTTAGGTCTGGCTCACAGTCTGTGTTTCAGTTCATCCCAAAGGTTAAGGGTCAGGGCTCTGTGTGGGCCAGGCAGGTTCTTCCACACCAAATTCTTTATGGAGCTGGTTCTGTGCAACAGGAATAGGCCTTCCACAAACTGCTGACACAAAACAGGAAGCACACTATTGTCAGAAATATCATTGTATGTCGTACAATTAACGTTAAGATTTTAACATTAAGACACCAAACCAAAAGTAAAAAAAATAGTTAATGGTATATATATATATATATATATTAGGGTGCATTAAATTTGAATGGGAAATTTTAATTTCAAAATATCAATTTGGCTGGCATTGCATTTTGTTCCAATTAACATAAAAATGACTTTTGCAAAGTTTTGAGGAATTCCATTGAGATTTAGGGGTGCCACCTAACACATGAACTTTGGGGAAATTTCGAAAAATGTGCAATTTTTAGTCTAATTGCCAAAAGGTTGCCTGGAAATGTTGAGTACAGTGAACTTTTATACAGTAACATGTTCTATAGGGTTATCAAAGTAAAAGTTCTTTGTTTGCCCTTTGGGCATCTTGGGCATTTCTCATTCATTTGTCCTATAGGCAAAA